>NC_134276.1:161201986-161506720 GCF_949628215.1 Phalacrocorax aristotelis | reverse complement strand
AGCCTGACCCTTATTTTATTGTTTGTGAGCACTTCATTTAAATACAGGTCTCTTCAGATGCTTCCTTCAAATCAATTCCATTCAGGGAATTAAACTGATTCCAGAAAGATGAGCATCTTGGGTTCGCATCATAGTAATAAAAAACACTTTGAAGTAAAAGAGGTCGGAGTACTCCTCATCATCAGTATGCTGCACAAGCAACTAGGATGGGAGAGAGCAGCTGCAGAGAAGTCCCAAGGTGAAAGAGGGGAAGGCAACTGTAGCGCTTGCTGTTATCGAGGGAAGACAAGGTGGTCTTGGAATAAGCTGCTAACTGCTGGGATGAGGAGGGGACTGCTTGCTTAATGGAAATCAATATGCTCACTGTCAAAGCCTAGGACTTACTTGAGTTCTTTCATGGCGATCAGCAAAGGGTCTGTCTCTCCTTCCAACTCCACCATCACAGGGGCACACATCCTGGGGCAGAACAATCGTTTGAGAGAACATACAGAGAAGGAAAGGGACAGCTAAGCACGCATCTACCTATGTCACCTGAACAACAGCCAGTAAAGCAGGAGGGTGGGACACCATCTTGGCAAGTCTGATTTGCTCTCTTATGCACTTTGGGTCAAAAATTTCCCCAAATGGTTACGGACTGAGCTTTTACTTGACTATTCTTGCCCCATCCCTCAGCCTCCGCTGACCAGCTGGTGCTTGAGAGCTGGTCAGATCCACACCCTTCTAGCCACCCCCTGCTGTACTTAAATATGAGGAAAAGAGTGGTTCTAAAATTAATCCAATAAAGGCGGAAACACTGTAAAATGAGTGTGCCTCCTACAACTCCAGCACATCTCTTACATTCCCATTTGCTCACACCCTCTAGGCTTTGTTTGGTGGAAAATGAGGGCCTGGATTTACAACGCACTCTACCTCTAGGAAATAAAAAACGCAGCATTTTGCAGAGGATTGTAACAGCAGAGCAAACACGGGTGGTGATATCTGACCATTAGACTGTGGCAGCAAAGAAAGTTCACGTTATTCGTGGATGAGACCACTGGGGGCTGCTGCTGGCCTAGGCTCAGCACTGAAGGCAAAATACGTAGGTGAAGCATAACCAGGCACCAGAATGTTTTGGATTAAAGGCCTGCCACAGGCCTCTCTCATCTCCACCAATTTTCTGGCCTTCCACCAGTTGAGAGAATGTGCACAAAATAGCTTCATAGAGTGAACACTGTACAAAGAATAGCTTGGCAAAGTGATAGTTAAGGAAAGATCTGATCACAACCTACAAGCTTCTAAATGATGTAGAGGAGAGGCATTATTTTGAGGGTGGATATAACCAAGATGAAACTCAGAGATGTGCTTTCAGACAAACCTCGCCACAGCCTAATAGTCTCGCTCATAAAGCAGTTTTTCAAAAGGCATAAAACTTTTTGATATATATTATTAAAACAAGTCTAGACAGGTATATGGATTAAGTTGAGAGCAGCCAAACTTAAGAGCATTCTTAAAATAGGATTTAAGTGTTATTACCTATTATAAATGAGGCCCCACTATTCCAAATACTTTAAAAAACTTACAGCTTGCCACAATGCAACTGCATTTAAAGCAGGTTTCAGGTAGGCTACTCCATTCCTAATTCCTACAGCCCTGTGGCATTGACTGAAGACATTCTGGAGCATCCCTCGCTCCAACGTTGGCTTTTGCAAACCAGTTCTGAGCTTTCCAGGCCACGTGGGCTCCCTTATGAAAGGCAGAAACCAGGATCACTTTGTCACATCCCCTATTTGTTTTGCCTATGACCCAGGACGGCTCATTGCAGCTGCTGAATGCCCCCCTTTCCAGGCACAAGGACCATAGTTCCAGCTGGGGAGAGATATGGAGACTTCACATGCAACTGAGAGCTCCACGGCCCTGTGCTTTGGGACCCAGATGGTGATCCACAAGCTCAGTAGTTATATAAGGGACTAAGTGAGATCCAGGAGTTTTTAAGGAAGGACCAAAGCAGCTCTGACACAGAAGGGAGGAGAAGGTGTGGTGATGCTTGGGATACTCACGCTATCTGGAGAGCACGAGTGCCCAGGACCCTGGCTCGCTCATATTTGGTCATGTAGGGGGTGGTGATCCGCTTCTGGTTCGCCTGCTGCCGCTCTCCCGAGGGGAGGATTTCCACGTTCTCCTGTCCCTCCTGGGGGAAGCAGACCATGGCTGCAGCCCGGCTGCACCCTCCAGCGAGACCCCGCCGTGCCGCGACAGCCCCGGCAGCCTCCCCGGCCCCACCGGCCGGCCAGCGGCACTACCAGGCGGATCACCCACCTCCTCCGCGTTCTCCAGGTCCTCCAGGCCCTCATCCTCCTCCACATCGTCGAAGTCGTCCCCGTCGAAGCTGCGGGAGGGACACGCGCGTTGCCTGGCGGGTCGGGCCGGGCCTCCTCCGCCATGGGTTCCCCCCGACCCGAGGGCCCGGGACGCGATACGCCTCCGCCTCCGCCTCCGCCTCCCCTTTTCCCTTCCCTTTCCCTTCCCCTTCCCGACCCCGCGCTCACTTGTCCTCGTTGTCGGACATGTTGCCTCCCCACCACCTTCCTGCCCGGCGGAACTATGAACCGCTTCCGGGTACCGCTGTGACGCCACCGGAAGTGCCCCGGCGGCTCCGTTGCCAAGGCGACGCGCCGCCGCGCTGCCCTTCCTCCCCTTCCCATCCCTCCGTTCCCTCCCGGGTGACGCTATGGCGACATCACAGCGCCGCGGCGTGACGTTATTGCCGGCCGAGCCCGGCGGGAGGCGGGGAGGAGCGGCGGGGCCGGGCCGGTACAGCCCGGGAACGCGGGAGCTGCTGAGAGGTATTGGGGGGAGCGGGGGAACGGGGCGGGCCCGGCGCCGGTGGAGCCGCCCCGGCTTGAGCCTCCCGGAGCCGCTTCTTTCCCACTTTGGGGTTGGGTTGTGAGGAGGGATTTGCATCCCCTGGGGCGGGTTCACCGGCCCGTCCCCCCTGCCGGAGGGGGCCGCGGAGCCCCCGCGGGCTGCCGTCATCCAGACGTCATGTTTTTCAGCGATGATGGAGGAATCGAAGCTGACGCCTTTCCAGAGGCGATGCCTGATGGACTGCGTGAAACGTGAGTGTTGGCTCAGAGTAGTGAAGAGCTTTTGCTGCTCGCTGTGAGACGGGGTGTTCGCCCGCAGCCTGCTTGGATGGGCAAGGGCTTTAAAACACTGCTGCTGGCACACGGGGATGACGAAGTGAGGTGTCCCCAAGGGTCATCCAGGGAACGAGACGCAATGGCCTGACCTGAACCGCAGTCTGTCTCATGTCAGCACCTACCAGCGGCCAGGGTGAGACACCTGTGGCACCTGGGGTCTTTGCTTGTGGTGGCACAGTGGATCAACAGGCAGATCTGCTGGTGGTAGCCTGGGGCCGTCCATCGAGGCTTCTCTCCATCTGACTTACTGTTATTTTTTGTTTGTTCTCCAGGAGGAGATACCCTACCCCTCCAGTGCCACCCAACATCCAGCAAAGAGCCAGCGCCTGCTGTCTCCCCACCAGTTCGTCAGCCGAGCAGGCTTTCAATAAAACCACATCTCCGACCTGCCAAGGTCTGCCAGGCAGGAGATGCCTACACCCGAGAGAAATTCAAGCCACGGGCAAGGCGTAAGTTGGCAAACTCCACTAATAAATAAATTATGCCGCCCAGTCCCTCTCTTCCCCTTACGTCCATCCGTAGAATCATTAAGGTTGGAAAAGATCTCTAGGATTATCAAGTCCAACTGTCAACCCAACACCACCTTGTCTCCTAAACCATGCCTTGAAGTACCACATCTACATGTTTCTTGAACACCTCCAGGGATGGTGACTCCACCACCTCCCTGGGCAGCCTGTTCCAATGCTTGATGACCCTTTGGTGAAGAAATTTTTACTAATATCCAATCTAAACCTCCCCGATGCATCTTGAGGCTATTTCCTCTCATCCTATCACAAGTTACTTGGGAGAAGAGACCAACACCCACCTCGCTACAACCTCCTTTCAGGTAGTTGTAGAGAGCGATAAGGTCTCCCCTCAGCCTCCTCTTCTCCAGACTAAACAACCCCAATTCCCTCAGCCGCTCCTCATCAGACCTGCTCTCCAGACCCTTCACCAGCTTCATTGCCCTTCTCTGGACACGCTCCAGCACCTCAATGTCCTTCTTGTACTGAGGGGCCCAAAACTGAACACAGTAGTCAAGGAGCGGCCTCACCAGTGCTGAGTACAGGGGCACGATCACTTCCCTGCTCCTGCTGGCCACACTGTTCCTGACACAAGCCAGGATGCTGTTGGCCTTCTTGGCCGCCTGGGCACACTGCTGGCTCATGTTCATTCTCAGCAGCAGCAGGGGGTATCTTAATTGCTCTTCATCCCCAGCTTTCTGTCTTCAGAGATGCTTTAAAAATGGATCTCTGAGGGAACATCTGCTGTAAGTATTTGCTGACTTCTGCCTGCTGGCTAGGGGGTTGACAGAGGTGGGGGTATGTGTAAGGTGAGCAAACAGCCATTTCTAGGCTCCATGGGAGACCAATGGCTGTTCTGCATACCAGCGGGCTCGGACAGGTGACAGGACTTGCACAATCCTTGCGTAAGAAGGGAGCGCTGTGTGATTTTCTAGCTTACAAATGTGAATCGAACCTTTGATGCCAGTTTGGTTGGTTCTTCACCATGGGTACCCATGCGCAATGCTTGCACAGTTCAGTCTGGGGATGGGCTGATGTTAAGGTAACCCTTGCACTGGCATTCCTAGCTGAGAAGCAGTGTGGCCAGGCTTTTCCCTGAGGAGACAGGCTGCTAATAATTTATTTCCCCCTTGGCATTCACAGGAGATTTGGAAAAGGAGAAGCAAAGGCTCCAAAACATCTTAGCGACAGGGAAGGATGTGGTGGAGCACAAGGTGAAGCAGATGCTGGTTCAGACAAAGGAAGAGGAGATACCTGAGCCTGACCGGTTTGAAGAATGTATGTCTTTATGTATCCTGGAGGAAGGCAGGCAGAAAGCCTGGGAAGCTGGCTCCCTCCAAGGGCTGGGGTGGCAGGCCTTGTTGCTGGTAACCTGAAGCCTGTTGTGGAAGGAGGCACAAAGCCCAGTTTCCAAGAGAAAGGACTGGCTGCTGTGATGCTGTGATCCAGCCGTCCTCGCAGAGCTTATACTGCCAGAGTTTGCTGGCAGATTCAAGCTCCCTGGGCTGTCCGCACAAATTGAAATCTGCTGGCAGGGGATACCCTGGGGACGCGCAGGGTGACCTGGGCAGGGAGCCCAGGTACTGCACGTCCTTTTTCCAGCCAGTGTAACTCAATATAGACTAGGACGCTTGCCAGCCTGACCGTGGTTTGGGCTCTGTTCTCTTTCACTCCACGATCAGAGCAGTTACACTAGCAAAGCTTAAATGTTGAGCAGAATTTTAAGTAGTGATGACTCTGGCCTGCAGAGTATTCTGGGATGGCAAAACCCTGCCTAATACCTCTCTGTACTTGAATCTTCAACGTGCATGTACACCCCAGTCAGCCCTTCGCTCGCCAGGGCAGCACAAAGATGGACAACATTAGAATAATGTGTACAGAAGGGGTGCTTTGGTCCCTGCTGCAGGGAAGCCAGTGCAACTGGCTTCACTCATGCTCTCTGTCCTCTAGAACTTGTCACAAGCTGAGTGCTGTCCTTGACACATCTGAAATACCCAGGTACTTTGTACCGTGGCAAGGTTTGGACCAGCTGGCTGCAGGTCTGTGCTGCAAAGCAGCAGCTGACATTCTGTGCCTGTGTGGTCCCGGGAGCAGAGATGGTTGTGGACACTGGGTACGCATGTCAACTAATGAACCTCAATGGTGTTAAGCAG
The DNA here is from genome assembly GCF_949628215.1 of Phalacrocorax aristotelis. Taxonomy (NCBI): domain Eukaryota; kingdom Metazoa; phylum Chordata; class Aves; order Suliformes; family Phalacrocoracidae; genus Phalacrocorax; species Phalacrocorax aristotelis. The sequence goes on along the minus strand of NC_134276.1, from coordinate 161,500,885 downwards.
GTTCTGTCTCCATCCACAGACAGTTAAATTGCCCACAAGCAACAGAGAATTGTCTGTTACCTTTCCTGCAAGATGGGGAGTGGTAATAAGATGGGCAGGGGGACATTTTCCATTGCATAAGGCCCTGCTGTGGTATTTTGATGACATGCTCGAGGTGAGCGTTACAGCAGATGTCACCCTTCCCCTGGTGGGATCGCTGTTCAAGCAGAGCTAGGAAACTAGGCATTCAGATCTGGACAGAAACATGTTTTCTTGCCTTTAGGCTGAATCCTGTTTCCACAGTGTTTTCTCTTATCTGTCAGTGATGAATGAAGTTCAGGAGAGGAAGGAGTTTCTGGCAGAGATGGAAGCCCTAGGACAGGGCAAGAAGTATCAAAGGATTGTCCTCACTGAAATCTCACAGGTACACAAGGGCCCTGGTGACATTGGCCGTGCAGTGCGTGGAGGGAATCCTAGTGTCAGAAGCCTTAAAACAGAGCCTCCCTCTGCTACCTGAGCAGGGAAGGAAAAAGAACTGTGTTTCCCTTTGTGGCACAGGACAGACAGGAATTTGGGGGATGGGGGATAGAGGTTTTCAGCCTCTTTTTCTCCATGTCTGTGTCTAACTTAATCAGGGAAATAGAAGCTTTGTTCTTGGGGCTGGCAAAAGAAAAAAGCTGCCGGCGTTCTCCCTGCTCTGTCGTTCCCTTTTGTACTTTGCAGAAAATGCGTGAGATGGAGATCATTGACAAGAAGAGAAGTGAGGAAATAAGAGAGATCATGACAAAAGACATCCCTGGTGGGAACAAATCTGATCCCCATGACTAGGACAAGGGAAAAACACAAGCAAGTTTGTTCCCACTTCTTCCCAGACTCTCCACATCAGAGTCTCAAGGGCTGGTCTATGCCTGTGCCCAAAGAGGGGGCAGCGCCCCTTGTTGCCTAAAGCCAGAAGGCAGGAGCAATTTGTGCATAACTGGTAACAGAAGAAAGCTGTGGTAAAATACTACCCACGCACCAGATCCCTTCTTGCTCAATGATATAAGAGGTGAAAACATGCAGCAGCAGCAGCTACCAAAACATGACAAAGCAGAGCCGCCTTTTGCCTATGCAATGCCTCAGAGTACAGCAATCCACTGATAAAAATATCACTCCTTTCCATCCACCCAGAGGTGGAGGTTTCTCACAACAGGACAATGATAACATGCGTGTTGCCACCCACATCTACGGCCTGCTCCTGTCCTCACGGCTCTGGGAATGGCTGCGGAGGCAGTTAGCAGGGGGGAAGATGCAGCCATGTGGCCTTGCGCAAACAGGAGCCTCTGGCATTGCTGCAGGTCAGCGTGATTGTGTGCATCAGCAAAACTTCTCGGCAGCAGCCGAACTGGGCAGGCGCACAGGAACACAGCTGTGCTGAGGAGGGAAAGGGGATTTCAGCCCAGTGCACGCTGCTCTTTGCTGCGGGCTTGCTGCGGTTTTTGGTTCCTGAAAGCATGGTATGCAGAACAGCCATTGGCCTCCCACAGAGCCTGGAAATGGCTTGCTGCTCACCTCATACATACCCCCAGCTCTGTCCTCCAGGAGGCTGAAGCATGATGCCCTACTATTCCTGCATAAAGCCCAGCATAAAGTCCGCCTCCCGGTTTCCTGAAGATCCCATCACGTGCTTCTTCGCAATACTCGGCCACCCCACCAAAGCCAGGCAGTGCGCTCTGTCCCCAGGAAAGCATGGATACAGAAAGGAATCAGAACCTTAAGCTGCTATCTGTCTTTAAAACCAATGTTTCTTTTATTTCTGTTCAGGTGAATGGAAGGCAGGGAGTTAGTACAGTATAATTTACAAATCAGAGTTCTGGCCAGGCGCAGGGCCAAGGGGTGTCAGGCTGCAGTGATCCCAAAGACCTTTGGCAAAAGTGACGTGACAGCAGGCTCGAAAGTGGATTTGTTTCTCCTTGGAGAAGTTGTGCTTTGGGATCTCCCCTCCCACTTTCCTCATCAGCCTGCTGGCAAGAGTGAGATGGCATCACCTGCATGGGGCTGAGCTTGCTACCTCCCACCCAGGGGGGCCACGCTGGGATTGTGGAGGGGCTCGGATCCCTCGGGTCTGGGGAAACACGGATCCCTTTCCAGAACGCTACGCCAGCCACCTTGCAAGGCACTGCTCTGAGAGCATTTTGACTAAAGGCTGTTGGGTTTTTAGAAGAGACTGCAGCGGTTTGCTTCAGGCTGGTTATGTCTAATTTGCTAACAAGAAGGCATGATGAACAGCTGACTAACCAAACACCCATGAAACACTAATGCAGACTGATCCAATAATTCAATAAATAACTCCTTGCCTTGGAGAAGGCAGGAAACAAAAATGGAAGGAAGAAGGGATGGAAGAACATCACCCCCCCTCCCATTCCCTCCTCCCTTGTACACACACGCACACACACAACAAATAAAATAAGGGGTTTAAAAAGTTTTAGGGTGGGTTTGAATTCATCTAGTAAAGGAGGTGTAAAAAGTAACCAGCCAACCCTGTGCACCCTTAAAAGTATACATAGATAAAGCTGGGTAAAGGTCAGTTTTGACCATGCCTCTCTCCCCAGCCACTCAAGGGTGGCACTGGTGAGCAGGGGAACAAGGCCCCTGCCAGCACTGAGTCAGTCTTGAGCATTTCTGCCCTTGCCTGGAAAATGAATGTTCCTCCCTCCTGCCGAAGGCAGCAGAGTCAGCGGCGTTTAGCAGCAGTGGGGGGGTAAGATGTCCTGAGTAGGGCCTGTGAGCTATGTCCTAGCAGCTGTACGCCGTCCCCTTGGGTCCTCTCAGCTCTGTAACAGAGCCCACCCAGCCCTGGCACTCGAGGGAGGGGACGGCTCAAAATAAATAGGGCACCAGTTATTTTTTTGGCTATGGCTTTAGAGCCTTGTGATGTGGGAGTGTTTTCTTAACATTTTAGTTTAGGACAGTAAAACCCAAAGAATCCCGATTTTAATGCCAGAGCTTTCTCCCAAAGTTAAAAATGGGGCAGGAAAGGGACAAGAGCAGGCAGGCAGGGAGGGACAGGCAGGCCCAGTCCCCTCCCGGCAGAGGTCGGAGGCACGTAGAACTGTCACAGTTAGAGTGGGAGAAGGGATGGGGGGGCAGTTAGTGCAAGTTTTTCCACAAACACCAAACTCCTTGGCTTGCTTCTCAGTTAAAAACAAGAACACGCAATGGGGTAAGGTATCTGAAAAGCGAATCCATCTTCTCCCCACCTCGCTAGCAAGGCTTCGCGGAGGGGATGGTCAGGCTCCTCTGCAGCCTCAGGAAGGGGAGCACTTTGGTCAGATCTCCCCACTTCGGGCAGGGGGCTGGCATCTCCCCAGGGAGGCAGCTCTGGTGCCTGGGGAGGGAGCAGGGGGAGAGGCGAGGGGAGCGGAGGGAGATGAGCCCGCCTTCCTGGCAGGCATCCCAGCCAGCTGCAGAGAGGCCAGGGCAGTTGGGCAGCACATCCCTCCCACTGTGGGTCTTCCCCAGCTCTAGCTTTTCTCCTTGGATGACTTGCTCTTGGAGTCATGCTTGTTGCCCAGCAGCTTAAGCACCTTCATGGGCTTGAATTTGCCCTTCTTCTTGCTCTCAGTCTCCGTCTCCTTGTGAAATTCTGGGGTTGCAAAGGGAGGTTGTTACTGCAGGATGCTGATGGTTGTACACACACTCACGCACACGCATGACAACAGGAGCAAGGGTGAGAGCCGTGCGTCAAAGCCCTCCACTGTATGCACACTTCTTTCTGTGATAATGGGTGTGCAGCACAACCATGCCCCAAACTTCAATGGCCTTACAGGAAAGGCTCCAGAGTCTACACAGAATAGATTCACTTTCTGTGCAAAATTTCATGAATGGCTTATGCTGCCCCTTGCTGGGATCAGCGGTGAAAACACCATTCCAAAAAAAACTTCCTGATTGTTTCTTACCTTTCCTTTTAATCATGGCTTCCAACATTTTATCCTCCTCCTCTTCTCTGAAAGAAAGAATGGGAAAGAGGTCAAGCAATTCAGCCTTGGAAACATCTGCTGTATTGTTAAGGCTAGAGATCCTCCTACTTATAAAGCTGTGGAAGGGCAGATCTTTCACCATCTTGTGAGCATTTTCCACCAGCAGGATAAATCCCACATGCTGGAAGTACAGCCCTGTCTTTCCCACACAAAGCACTGAAAGAGAGAAGAATCGGGAAGCCTGGGAAAGACGTCAGCAACAGGGACATCTTGGGACACCCACCACGAGCCACTTACACGGCACTGAGTCAGACGGGCTACACTTCTCCCCTCTCCCCAGAGCCACCCCGTTCCTCACTCACCTCTGCCGGTCCTCGTCCAGGCAGTTCACAATGGCATTCCTCTGCTCAATGATGGTCACCAGCTCCTGCATCAGCACCTTCTCCCTCCCTCGGTCCTCATCAGTCCAGTCCTTCTCTACCCAGCCAAACCCCGAGGAAGGACAGGCAATTAAATGGCTGAAGGAGCTCTGAAACTCAGAGCTTTTGGGGCAGAGAACCCCTAGCACGATCCCCTGCCACCCTGCCATGCTGCACAGCCAGTTGGGCTAGCGGTGCATCGCATGGGGACAAAAGGAGCATGTCCCTGCACAAGACTAGGGCATGCAATGAGATGTGACAGTGGCTCTAGAGCCAACTGATTGCACCAGCATCCCTAAAGATCTGTCTCTCTTTGCCTGAGACCCACCAAGACAGAGGAGGGATGAAGTCCAGGAGGAAAACGGAGGTAACTGCACCCAGAGTACTGCTTTACCTGGCTTGTTGAGGAGGCAACGCAGTTCATACTCCACATCTGACTGCCGCTGCTCCAGGTTCTGCTGCTTGAAGCTGCAAGGGAAGGGGGCACTGCCAGGAACCACGGCAAGGCTCCAGAGAGGCAGAACATCATCCCAGGGTAAGGGGTAAGTATGGAAAGAACCACCAAGATGCTAATCTTGTCCTGTATGGCCAAAGGGCCAGGGAGCCAAGCACCAGTAGGGACCAGCCCTGGCTGCTCAAGGCCTTCCCGGAGGAGATGCTGCAGGGGCTCTGGTGCCTTGCAGTGGGTCAGTTCTGAGTGCATTTGGATACATTTGTCTGCTTGGCCTCTTTCCCTCCCTTCTCCAGGCAAGGAGGCCATACCAGGCTCTCCCCTGGAAGCACAATTTCAGGAAGGCTGAGACAGGGCTCCCTGCAAGAGTGTCACTGCCTCCCCACAGGCTTGCACACACTTACATGTAGATGAGCTCTGACTCATGGCGCACCAGCATGTGCTTCTCATGGATGAGTTTGAACCAGTCCACCAGCAGGCTGTCCTCAGGGCTATCTGCCAAGCAAAGGGACATTTCAGAGCCATCTCCAGCCCTGCAGGATCCCAGCACCCTGCAGCAGGATGGGCTTTGCCAGGCCAGGAGAGGGGCACTGGGCTACAGCCAACCTGACCTCAGCCTGTTCCTGAGCCCCAGAGAAACCTATCTCTTCTCCCACCTGTTTCCACTCCAGGGACATCTCCATGCCCAGGGTATGGCTGTGACCATTCTTGGAGCCCAGCACAGCCCCCTCTGCTCTTCCAACCCCAGCATCAGCAGGGAGGAAGTCACTGCTGCCATCTCCTTGGCTGGACACAGGGCAGCCCTAGGTCCATCCTGCCCCACACCCATGGACAGCCCACCCCACATACCATTCTCAGCGCTACGAAGTTTTTCCTCCAAGGCCACCCCACGGTGCTCCAGCTGGTCCAGCTGGTGCTCAATGGCATCCATCTCCCCATAGATGTCTTCCTCAGGGATGTACTGATCTGTCTGCACCTGCCAAACCACACAGCAGACTTCCATTACCATCAACCTCCAGTTTCCAGGGATAACCCTAAGGCTGCTCAACACTAACGGGGGCAGGGGGACAACAGACCACTCCACGTAAGTGTGGATTGTGGATCTGAAATTCCCACCCCACTCTGTAGAAAAGGGAGACCATGGTGCTGCCATCAGTGGGGTGTAGCCTGGACACCATCCTCCCCAGCCACAGCCACCTGCTGCAATCCCTACCCACACATGCATCAGCAGGGTGCATGTATACAGCTGTGGCCCTGGGGGGATAGCACACAGCTGGTTTTTGCCCCTCTGCTCCCGAGAGCCCTTTTACCTTGCGTTTGATCAGTGGGAAGCCGTGACCCGGTGCAGGAGGACGCACTGGCTTGGAGCCCTTGGGAGGTTTCTTTGCGGAGGGGGAGGCGGCAGGCGATGGCTTCCGATTGAAGGGGTTCTCTTTGCAGGAAGACTGGAGTGGGGGACAAAAGGAGATACATGAGTGCAGGAAAGGGAAGGGATATCGCATCCCAACAGCTGGGACTGAGCAGACAGGGCAGCCCTAGGGTTTGTCCTGCCCCACACCCTCCTAGAGGAGGAGCACAGCACTGATCTCCACCAGTAGCCTAGCCATGGGGCAAAAACCAGCTGTGCTCCTGTGTGGCGCAAGTTCCCCAGCTTCTCTCTAACAAGCATGCTGAATTATTTCCCTTCACAGCTCCCTTCCTATTTGCTCTGACTGCATGACACCTCTTCTCTAGCACATGGGGCAGGCAGAGTATGAGCAGAGCCACCATTTAACATGCACATGCCTGAGGCTTGCTTTCAGGGGGTCACACACCAAACCTACCTACGGGGCAAGCCTGGACTCATGATCCCCACTGTGACCGAGTGATGGACAGGGAAGCAAAGCCCCCTGATCTGGATGAGAAGAAGGTCACCATCTCACCTTCAGCTGTGGCTTGGGCGAGGAGGGCATCCTGGGGCTCCCAGCACCCCCATCTGGAGCCAAGAGGATGGGCGTAGGGCTAGCCCCAGCAGGAGGTTTGGGGAGCAGCTGGCTGGGACTGGTCTTTAAGCTGCCAGTGGAGATGCTCCTGCTGGCTTGTGGGGTGCTGGGCTGCAGCTCCCCGCTGAAGCTGGCCAGCTCACTGGAGGAGGAGAAGGAGGAGTTGGTGGAGAGGCTGGCTGGGGCAGCAGGGCTTTCACTGGATGAGATGCTGGCCAGCGGTGTGTCAGTGCTAGAGGTCTTGGTGGCCGTTGGCGTGTGGACAGTGGGCTCGGAGGAGCTTTTGGGCACTGAGGCCTCATCGGTGTCACCCAGCACCTTGGCTGAACTCTCAGAGTTGATGCTTTCGAGGCTGAGGGCTGGAGATGGGGTAGAGGAGGATGGCTCGGAGTGCGACAGCCTGGAGATGGGGTGATGGGCTGCAAAGCAAAGGGAGAGCTCAGGGAGGAACAGGGGCAGGGCAGCCAGGGGAGAAGGGGAGAGTGGTATATACTGGAGGCAGGGACGAGTGCAAAGGGAACCCATGTCTGTCCGTCTTCAGAGAAAAACGGAAGGGACCCCCCAGCGCAGAGATCTTGCCTGCAAATGCTGTGCTCCAGTGGGTAAAGAGGACATGGCTAACACAAGCCCCAGCACAACCATCACTGTATAAAAGCCTGGCCTGCCAGGGTGATGCAGAAGCACCTAGGAAGGGGAAGCCTCCAAGCGGCTGTGCAGGGATTCTGGAGCAGCAATAAAGGAGTGGGGGGAAGCTCACCTAGCGGGGAAGCACTGGGGGCTCGCGGAGCTGGCCGCTTCTTCGCCTTTGGGCTGCTAGTGGGAGTGATGCCATACCAGGGGTGGACAGGCTTGGCAGCAGTCTCATTCTGCTCCTGTTCAGGTGTGCTCTTTTGGGCAGCAGTACTCTCCTCTTCCTCCTCGTCCTCCTCCTCAAAGGGGTTGTATGATTTGGGCTCTGTGGCATCAGACCTGCTCTCCTCGCTCCTGGCTTTCCCCACCTCCTCCCCACCCTCCTCCTCTGAAGTCCTACTCGGAGTCTCATGGCTGCTGCCCGGGGGAGGAGGGGGAGCTGGCTTCTTCTTGGGCTCTGCTTGCACTAAGGCCATCCATGGTGGGTCCTTGGCTCTCGCAGCAACTCCAGCACTGGGAGAAGAGAAAGAGAGATTGAGGTGGCAGGGAGCAGAGACAAGCCAGGATGGTGAGGCAGAGGAGAGGGACTTAGCACTCAGGGGAAAGGATGGATGGAGCAGGATGTCTCCCATGCAGAAGCAACTTTCTCATCCAAGGGTGGCCCTAGTCTCCCCAAACACAAAGCACCTCATCCTCTATGGGCAAATCTATGGACCTGGGGGAAGTATGGCCTGCCTGACTTGCCCGCTGGGCCCAGGGTTTTTGTTTCTGAATATTACAGCCTCCATCTGATAAGCAGCGGTAAAGGCTGAGCTTTATGGCCACAGCTGTTCTCCTCTCCCTGACACTGTTCCTACACCCAGCTCTGCTCCCCAGGCTGTAAATGGAAGGGAAGTCAAGATCAGATACCTGCCCTCTGTGGTCACACTCCCTTCCTTCCCTTCAGAGGGCTGTTCACCACCTTATCATCCGAGCATCGCAGGGATGGACGACTCTGCTAACTCCCGTGGCTGGAAGTGCCACTGCTCCTCAGGGGGTACAGCCCATGGCAAGCCCGCACCATGGCTTAGTGAATCACAGCTCATCAGAGAAATGGCCACCACTTGCCACATGCACCTGCTCTTTGGCCATTGCGAATGTGGGGTGCTTGTGCAACCTCTGTCCCAAGAGCAGGCAAGAATGAACCAGCGGGCTCCTGGGAGCCCAGGAGGCGTAAAGGTTGCAGCCAGGCACCCACAAAGTCCCTGCACTGGACCTTTGCCGGGACAAATCCTCCACAAGGCAGAGAAGTGTCCCCTTCTCAGTACCCATAAGCAAGGCTATTTCAGAAGGCACTTAGCAGTCTGCATGTGCCACAGAAACGCCTGAGGACCCCAAACTCTTCACAAATCCTAAGAGACAAAAACTCTGGGAGGTAAGGACAGTGTCAGCCAGACTATACCAGGCTGGTACCTCTTAGGTAAGGGAAGGGGTCTCGTCATAGCCTACATCCTCCTAAGAGCAGGGGCTGATGGAAGTGGGAGAGGAGACCCAGCTGAGCCATCCCCATTGCCCCACCTCACTATGGGGTTTGCAGGTGATCTGTGAACAGGACATACCGATCAGAGGAGCAGGGTCTCCCTCGGGGTTTTGGGACAGGGGGGCTGGGTTCAGGTGCCCTACCTAGAAAGACACAGGGTCAGACTGTCACAACACCAAAAGGACATGAAGAAAGAGGTTAAATCAACATGAGGCTCCTCTTACACATCTCCCTGCGGGAGGTTAGCTATTCCCACTCTCTGAAGACCTCATGGCATTTGTCCCAGTCAGTTCAGTCAATCCCAAACATCCCCCTTGCCCCCCCAACCCAGAAGCTGCACCTGGACAACTGTCATGCCCCTCTGTCCCCACACCTACAAACTGCTCCAGCACTGCCACATTCCCTCCATGCTGGCAGCACCCCCCAGAGAGCTCTGGAGAAATTTAAGGGAGCAGGCAGGCATGAAACCTAGTGCTGCTCTCCCCACTATAGGGATGGCTGGCAATCGAAGGCTCAGTGCCTGAGCCTGAGATTTGTTCAGAGGCAGAAGAGCATCAGGCTGCAGAGAAGGAATGAAACTCATCCAACCTGTAGCAGATGACCTTGGCTGCTGGGGAGGTGGAGGGTAACCCCTGCCACCAGTGTGCTCGCTTACCGTTCACCATGCCAGGCCCACACTCGCTGCCCTCGCCCTGGAGGGTGGACCTGGGCCGGGGGATGGGGTGAGAGGCCGGAGGGGAGAGGGCTGACACATCGGTGGCCCTCCTTGGGGCAGGGGTGGGCCGCATGTCTCTGAGCCGTCCGTCCAGTGAGCTGCCTTTGTCCTGGGTGAGCACGGTGGGCTTGCTGGGAAGGGGAGGTCTGGGGGGAGTTTGGGAGACAGGTGCCCCGCTGCCTGTGTGAGCAGGGGGCATTGCTGTCTCTGCTTTGCTGGGTGTGCTGTCCTTCTCTGCTGGGCCAGCTAGCCCCTCTGCAGGCATCTGGGTCTCTGCCATGCTCTGCAGAGAGTCACCGTTGTCCTTCCCCACCTCTGCTCCTGCGGGGAGGGCATCCTCATCCACACTGCCAGCCCCAGTTTCAGTTCTTAGCTCTGGTGACCGTCGGTCTGGGCTGGGCCTCCTCTCCACCTTCCCACTCATGGCCAATTTACCACGATGCTGCGTGCAGACAAAAGTTCCCGCCTCTGACCCAGGCTTGTATGACCCCGGGAGCAGCGTGCTGGAACACTCCTTACACCTGCCAATGAGAAGAGAGTGCCCCATGAGATGAGGGACACCATCCCCTCAGGGAAGGCAACATGCCTGGGACATCCTTGCTGGGCCACGGAGTTAGTTCCCACTCCTGCTACTAAATCTAGTGCAGTCTTGGGGAAATCATTTGGGAAAGGAGAGGAACAGAGAAACATCACCATGCCACTGTATCAACCCATGTGGAGTTCACAACTCAAATACCTAACGCATTTGGGTTTCTCCTTCAACTTGGAAAGGATTTAATAGATGTAGAAGGGCAACAATTGGTATTGGGATATGGCATGGTTTCCAAACCTGGGAAAGTAGAAACCCACAGTTTTCCTGGAAAAGATGCAGCTGGTGGGGGACAGGAGAGAGCACTACAAGATCATAGGTGAACCTGGGAGGGGGAGAGGGATCAACCATTCACAGACATGAAACAGGGACTATCAACTGGAATAAGGGAGCAGCTGGTTCAGAACCCACACAGGAAGGCTACAGGCTGCCTTGCAGGGGCAAAGGGTCCAGGCAGGTTAAAGAACCGTCAGACACATTGGGGGCGGGGAATTTAAAAAAAACAAACAACCAAATCAAACCTCTGAATATTAAATAAAATTACACCACTTCCAACTCAGGAAACCCCTACACTGGGGGCTTGAAGAGTAGTCAGGAGAAGCAGCACACAAGCGTAGCCTGGTCTCACCCCCCCCTTCACAGGTGCTGACCATGGCACCCCACCAGGGTCACGGCATTTGGCTGGGATGAGGGAATGACGCTGTAAGGCCATTCTTACACTCTGCCTTGCCTGTTGAAACTGGGGTAATAGCTTCCCCATCCTTCACTGTCTGCCACATCTCTTTGGATCATCTGCTCTTTCCCCACTTAGCCTTTGAATCCTCCCTAATGAAGCCCTCCAGGTGCAAGCGTAATACACAGCACTAGCAACCAAGTCAGCCCTTTTCCACCTGGGACGGGAGGGTGGATAGCATACATGAAAGAGAGCCAAGGGGCTGATCAAGCACTCCCATGAAAACCAAGCTTGTTCCTTCTTGTCTGAATACCCGGTGCTCACAGCAGCTGGCTGCCCTACACTGCAAGCAGAAAATTTTGGTGAGGAATTCTGCTCCGGGTGTCCAGCTGACTGGGATTTCCTTTGAAATGTAGAGAAGGGTGAGGACTCTAGAGAGAAGGGGAATGATGAAATGAAGAGGTGGCAAGTTCAGGCAAGGGAAGAAAGAGGTTTGTTTTCGTTTTATCTCCATCAACCCACAGAAAATGGTGCCACAGAACATTCCTGACCAAAGAGCACCCATGAATCAGCAGGGGAGAAAAAAAAAAAACCAAACAAAAAAAAAAAGAAAAGCATAAGGAGGCAAAACACTCAGGATAAAATCACAGGGATCTCACTGCTCAGTCTGAAGGGCCATGAGCTGTGCCAAGGCAGACATAGCACCTCTCCCATTCCTGCCCCATGAGCAATGCTGCGCCTGCACCCCAAAGCTCCTCCTTTTGCCCCACCTGCAGATGGAAAGCTTGATGGGCCCCAGCCCAGCTCCCCTCCTGTGATGCTGTTTCTATGACACATCCCCAGCTAGCTTAGGCAGGAACTGTTTATACAGGTAAATGAGGCCTCCCGTATCTTCCCAGTGGCTCAATATTTTTGTCCACAGATGACAGCTGCCCACTTGCCAGCTCTTGTCCTGTGGCCCACAGGAGAGATCTCATCCCTTCATCATCAGAGCAGGGAAAGCAAAGTGAAATGACTTCACAGGTGCTGCAGGTAAAGACTTGTACCCAAGGAGTAACCACAGAGCTGCTGACGTCTAATCCCTCGTTCCTTGGTTTGGTAAGTCTGCAGCTCTTCACATGCTCCCGAGAGCTAAGCATCACCCCAGGCAGAGTGGAAGCCTGTATATCCAGTTGAGGATGTGGAGTGTAGGTGGATGGAGGTTTGTAGGCTGAGGTCCTGGCTTAGACCTCATTGGAAGGTTGTGTTGGGGGTTCTGGGTAGGCAGGTGGTAAAGAGGCAGAGCATCATCATTTATGGAGGTGGGAGAAGCACAAGGGGCTGGGATCCCAAGTCAGTGAAGTAGTAAAGCACAAAAGAGCAGGGAAGGAAGAGAGTAGGGGAGGTAAGCAGCACAGGGCTGGACACAAGCTGCTAGTCAAACCTCTGGGACAGGGGGCTGGCAGGCAAATAGACCCTCTTCAGCATCATTTTGGGCACTGTTGTCGATGGTCCATGTTGCCCGAGGACAGGAACGCACAAAGATGGGGCGCAGCTGACCACAGACCTCCAGTTCACCGAGGAAAGCAGCCGCCCCACCAGGTCTGGCCACGACATACCTAAAGCACTGGCGGTGGTAAAGCTTGCCCTCAGCCAGGTAGCGTTGGACCAGATGGACGTGCTGCTGGCAGGCTGCGCAGGTGCTGCTGAGCATGGTGCGCTGGGACCGCTCCAATGGGTCCGAGGGGGCATCATCCTGAGACACAACGCACAGGGTGCTCAGGACAGGGGCCACAAGCTGCTCCCCAGCCCATAGCTCCTCCAGAGCAGCTGCTCCCTGTGCAAGGCCCGTCACTGAGTGCTTGTGGCACAGCTCAGGGGCTGACCTCAGGGTCTGACAATGCGCAGAACAGCTGCCCCTGAGTCCAGGCGCAGGCAGGATGCCTCTTCCCAAATTAGAAGGGGCCACTCCAAAAGATGCCTTGTCCCTGTCTAGGGCTGAAACACTGTGGAAGGGTCTAACCTAAACCCCAGGCAGCAGGGACCTGCACGAGGAACCCCCTCTCTTTGGAAAATGTGCCATCCCAGACAACTGCTAAAACCTGAAATAAAGGGCCAAGAAAGAAAAAGGCATCTTTTCTGCTCTTCTAGTCCCACATTTCTGCTCTTTCCTCATCTACAGAGTTATTCTCCCATAGGATGGAGGGTGCTTGTGCCCTGGGTGGCTCAAGAAACCATCCGGCACCAATCTACCCAACCTCTTGCCTGCCATGGACAAATTTCAGTCCAGACTCCTAGAGAAATCACTCTCTCGGCTGGGTCCCCCAAGGCACCAAAATCCCAAACACCCCTCCCACCCCAAAATACACAGGTAGTTCCCTGCAAAGATCCATCCTGTTGTGATGGGATCTCTCCCATCTCCTCACCCACAGCGCAGGAAACACCACTGTCTCAGGCTGGCTTTGAATCAAGAAATTAGGTACCTGTGGTGCCGGAGGACTCTCGACCACAGCCACAGGCTTCTTGTGGGACAGCAGAGGAGGTGAGGAGGCAGCAGCTGGGCACTTCATAGGCGGAGGGACTCTGGCTGGAGGCAGAAGGCAAGGAGGATCAGGCACAGAGCGGCGCGGTGACTCACACCACCCATGTGGGGGAAGGGGAGGGGAATAAAAAGATAAAATCATCTAGCCTTGTGACACAGGATGGGACTTGCGACTCCTGACACTTCATTGCCTATTTTAGGTGGAAGAGACAAACACAATCTAATAATGGGTCAGCTACAAGGCTACCAGAGTGCCTGGCCTTGCTGTGGATCCCCTTCTGTGGCCTAGGGACACCAGCCTCTCACTGTGATTTGATTTACTTATCAAATGTTGCTTGGCTTCCTTGTAACCAACACCCTAAGCAATGCTTAAAGCCCAGAGCACCTCAGGTAGCTGCTGATGTATTGTTGCAACCCACTGGGTCCCAGAGCTTCTGAGCTGTCAGCAGGTCTGCAAAGCATCCCTTGCCCGTCAGGGCTGGCACTCACACACCAGTCCTTAGCAGGAGTCCCTGGCTGGGAGGCCAGCATCCCTGGAGAAGTATACACATGTGGAAGAGATTTATCTGACGTTGTGGCTAGAGAGCAAAGCAAATGAGACCTGGAGCCCTCATCTCCACCCCAGCCCTGGAAGAGCTGTATCAGAGCAGCACTCAGCTCAGGTTGCAGTTGGAAGGACAGATGAACTGATCTGAGACACTCCACCCTGGTTCCCCTCCCTCTGTCCTCCAGTGGTTTTACACTTACCAATGTGACAAAAATTAGCTGTGGTAGGCGGACCACCTATCTAGCTTTCTCCCATTTTAGTGGGTTAAAGCAGATCACAAAGGGGTCTGATGAGCACCAGGGGTGGTGGCCCAACCCAAGGGGCAGGAATGCAGCACGGAGGGAGGAGAAACAAGGCGTTCCTCTTTCCACAGCCTGAGCTGTTAAATCACTCCCCACCTCTTGTGAAACCTCAGCCTACTCCTATCCCTGTTCCAGGTCTTCCTCACTGGCACCAGTACTACCCATCCCTCTCCCCTTCCTCACAAACACATGGTTCCCATTTGCCATAGGAAGGAGGAAGCACAAGGTATTGCTGGGTTTCCTGTACTCAGGTGGGGGCAAACTGGAAGCCAGAGGGATGGGAGGACACTCACCTTGGCTGGGGTTGTTGAAATGGTTGTAATACTGCGACACGTAAGTCATGATGCTGAGGCAGTCAGGGACTTTCATGGAGACCATGTCATTGGGATCTAGCAGGGCTGGGATGCCCAGCTCTCGTTCTGCCAATTCAAAGGCCTGTATGAATAGCAGAGAGAGGCGTTAAAGAGAGAAAACATGCTCTCTGAAAAATAACAGAGAAATCAAGTTGGAAGGGACCCTGGGGAAGGTTAAGTAGTAAGCCTATGGCATCCCTGATGGACAGAGGCTTCCAGACATGCCACTTGACTGGAAAGGTGACATCAGAGACAAGGGAACAAGTTGCTCCAGATGCCCTTTCCTCCAAGTCATTTCATCTGCCTGTGCCCCTGTGACTCCCACCTGAGGGGTCTTGGCATTTGGCTGCTGCACTGGGACAGGGAGGGTAACTCTCAGGAGGTCTCAGTTTTCACTGGGAAAAAACCCCAGTGTTTTTCAACCTGTGAAACAGACACACCAACCGTGCCCTCATGCAAGAGCCTGGCAGAGCGCTGGCTGGCACCATGAAGGGCCTAGGCCTGGCAGATACTTCCAGCAACACAGCCAAACACCAGCTCTACTGAGCAGCATCCCTGGCCACCCCAAATGCTCACCCCACAGAAACACCAACTCTGTCCATCCCTTCATGCTCTGGGGTGCCACATCTTCCCCTCCCACAGTTAACATAGTCATCCTGAATCAACAGCCAGCAGCCTGCCACGCACAAGCCACTTCAGTACTTTTCTGTGTCTCCGCAAGCAGAAATTACAAGGACATTGTGATAAGAATCACACTGCTCCTACAACTGCATACACAGCTACCTGAAAGGAAGGAGTGAAGGAGGAAAATAGCTGTTTGAGAGATTTCCACTTAGCGGTGTATGTGGATTACTGGCTATATGCTGGCCATCCTACTGTTGTGCCGAGGACAGCATATCCACATTAATCCCCAAGGGAAGGGGGATGCAAGACTACGGCAAGGACCAAAGAGAAAGCGAGTCAGGAGGGGATGAGAATGGTGTGGGCACTGAATGGTGAGGTACCAGGTGCAGGGTATGGGTAAAGACTGAAGGTGCCTGGTCTCTGGGATACAAGATGCTGTGCACGGTGTGGGATCTAAAGAAAAGGAATGGAGAAATAAATGAAAATGTATATTTGCAGTAACTGGGGGTGTAAAATGCCTCCTCTGGACACTCAGCTCTGCTCAGCCTGGCATTAAGCTGGCTCTCTGGGCTGAGCCTTGCTGAACATGAGGCTGCATGCAGCAGGGAGAAAGGAGAGACTGCAGCTTAGGGGTCACTAGTAGGACAATAAACCCATTGGTGGCTCTTGAATAGGAAAAGATAGTTGCTAATGGCTGAAAGGGGCCAAGTGGTCTAGGAAAGGGTGTGGCCAGGACCCAACTAGAGAGCCCTAACCCTGAAAACCCAAATGTCCTAGCTCAACTTGTCTTGGGGAGGTAATGGCCCATATGCCTCCACAGACTATCAGATGGAGCCTGCAGCAATGAGGTCTTTCTCTCAGCAAAACCACCAAGGCTATTGCTGCTCTGTCCTACCTCTAGCCCCTGGGGTTGGGCTTCTCCCCATTCTCCACTGCCTGCTCCTGCTGTTGGCTCCAGCTGTCCCATGCAGGAGGGGACACTGCAGACCAGCCCAGGTCCGGCATGACCTTCCTCTCTGCTTATGCCTGGAGTAAAGCTAGCTTCCTTCTTCCATTGCTTGCAAGTCTGGAACAGCTGAGGTCAAGAAGATATTGCACCATTTTAACCTTCACCTGAGATGTTGTCTTGGCAACTATCAGGATAACCATCTTCTCTTCAGTACAGGCTGAAAGCTGATGTTTTAGATTCCCCAGATTTTTTTCTTACACCCTCACCACCATCA
The DNA here is from genome assembly GCF_949628215.1 of Phalacrocorax aristotelis. Taxonomy (NCBI): domain Eukaryota; kingdom Metazoa; phylum Chordata; class Aves; order Suliformes; family Phalacrocoracidae; genus Phalacrocorax; species Phalacrocorax aristotelis. The sequence goes on along the minus strand of NC_134276.1, from coordinate 161,484,399 downwards.
CAATGTCCTCCCACACTACATGACCTCTATCAGGCCATTCTGATGTTCCTTCTTCCTTCTGTGCACTTCATGACAGGGACTTACCAAGCGGTTATTCTCATAGACATCATCCTTGGAGAGAGAATCAAAGTCTCTGAAATGAGAAACCACAAAAAAGCCACATGAGGTACAGAGGAAAAGCACCCCAATGCCACTACGTGCAGGTTCTCTGGACAGCCAACCTTACAACAACTCAACATATAAGACCCTAGATAAACAAAACTTTGGCAAAGCATTATTCAGGTTGTAAAGAGACAAAGAAACCAAAGGGAAATTGCAATTTAAAAAAGAAAGCAAGTCCCAAATGGGTGGTGACCAGGAAATTAAAATATTCTTGTCTCGTTATCCATTTTTTCTGCCCTCACGATTAAAGGCTGCAGAAATACCAGAGCCACTTTCCAATTAGCACCACATGCCACTACACTGACGAGTGCCAACATCACTCCGAACGTGCTCCTCCAAGACCACCAGAACAACACAGCAGGAGGAGGATGGAGAAGCAGATCCCCCACCCCAAGAGAAAGAGCCGTCCGCACTAGATCTCTCCCTCCTACAAAGGTCCTTAGATAAGCCTCCCTGTACCATCTTAAAGGATTTGAGGTCACCCCAGAATTTGGGGTGACACAAACGGTCTTAAACTGCACTTCTGTCCTCACTTGCCCACCAACACTTGCAGTACATAGCAAACCATCCTCAGCTGCAGCCTTTACAGCGAGGCAGCTTGCTAAACGCAAGGTGCTCAGAGCACAGAGAGGAACCCCAGCAGTTCCCAACCTGGGCACGTTGTGGCATTTCACTTGTTCCCCTGGATCCCTTTGGGGGATTGAATCAGCCCGGCCACAGAGATCGACTAGCTGCCTTCGTCAGAGGAGCAGCAGATCGAGGGTTAAAGCAGTCTGCAGGTTTTCAGTAGAGGAAAAATACAGGAAGGAGTTAGTTATGCCTTTTGCATGTGCGCGTGGGTATGTGTGAAAACAGCATCATGCTAAACTGATTACAGCCCCTTCCTGCCAAGGATCTCAGATTTGTTACCAAAAAAACCTCATGCAGTAGCTCAGTGTGCCTGCGAGCTGGATTCACAGAGAAGGACCAGAAAGAGGTGCCAAAGCTTGGGAGACCGACCCAGAAAGACAATTCAGATTAAAGGCGGGGGAGTGCATCCCCCACCTCAAAGGTGGTATGCAAGAATCAGGTGAGCGGGTGAATCCTCAGCTGTGCGCCCACAGAGAGGGGCTGTGGGAGCCTCCCTTCCTCCATTCCTCTTTGGATTTTACTGCCTCTTCCTGTAACACCAACCCAACCCGCCCCGGCACCGCACCACAGGGCAACTAGCCCCTTCTCGAAGCCCCTCGCACGCCTTTCCCAACACTGCAGAGGAAGTCAGTGATGAGCTCAGGAAGATTTTCCCAGCTGTCTGAGCCACCATAAAATGACACTTCCTGTGTTCAAAAGCAAAAGGTTGTTGGTGCTGTTTCCTCCCAGATAAATGAAACTTGCTGCTGCAAGAGCGAATGCAGCAGACACGCAGAAGATGGGCTGGACGTTCAGCTCTGTAAGCACCTTTCTGAAAGCTCATGCAAATACATGCACAGAACTCAGCCTGTGAAGAATACCGCCAACTTTTCCCTCTCTACACGCTGGTGAGAAAGGACTTCAGCCGAAGCCTTCACTTCGATGTGAAAACTAGTGCCTTTTTTGTATTTATGACTAGCTTTCACCAGGGGATGTTTTTTCCCCTAAGTATTTTTTTTTTTCTTTGTGCCTAGAGAACATCTTTAACCTCACTTTTCTTCCCCCCCTCCTCCCCCCCCTTTAAAGAAAATACCAGCTTGGGAACACAGGAGAAGCAATGACAGCAAACTTGATAAATCAACTGCCCTCTGAATGTTCATGACTTTCATTTTGTATGCCCTCACTTTCAGGATATGGGAGTGGTGCAGCTGGAAGCTTGAAGACTCCTTGGTGGCCTGGGCTGGGAGAGTATTTTTTGACAGAGAAAACATCATGTCCATTCCACTCTGCCCCAGCAAACCAAAGCTGTTTTAGTAAACCAATGCAAATCTGCCTGGGAAAGCAGATGCCAGCAGAGAGGACATGAAGCTCAAGAGGTAACAGGGGGGTTACAGAGCAGCAAGGGAATAGAAGATTTTTTTCCACTAACAGGATTCCAGACTCTCAGCTTTTACCCGAGATATTGAAGTCCATCAGTACAAGGCCCCAGGGATCAGAGTTTACTCAGTTCCTCTCTGCTGCATTTTCCAGCACCCTCTCTGAACGAGCCAAGCAGGACCACTCTGATCTCCACCACTCCCAACACGAGCACTCCCACGTGCCACTCTGTCGTGTGGCATCCCTGCAGCTCTGGGCACATTTCCTGTACCGACGTGCAAGGAACGTGGCCTCTGAGGCATGGGGGAAAGTCACCCCAGACATAACTCTTCCCTCTCTATAAACTGCCTCCTCTGCAGAAAGGCCAGAACTTGCCATTCTGCAGCTCCGTGACATGTGGCTGCATGTCACTTTATTTCCTTGCCCTGATCTCAGCAGCCTTTCATCCAGCCCTGCTCAGGCTCCTCTCCTGACAGCATACTGGTCCAAGGGATCGGATGTAAGAATAGGCGAGACTCTGGCCATCCCGGTTGAACAACTGTCTTGACTCAGCAAACTCCAGCATTGTAGCATATCCTGGAGTAACATTTCCATGCAAATAACATCCCAAGCACTTACCTAATTAGATACATACAGAGCCACAGGGCAGCTGCCAGGGAGCACAGCAGACCCAGGGAAGGGGGAAGGGTATGCTGTATAGCTAAAACCAGAACAAATTCCTGGATTCCTCAAATATAAATCACAAGCAGTTTAATGGCAGTGCTACAAAATAAGCCCTTCAGCTTTCCCGGTCTTGTCAGGGAAATGCAGGCAGTACATGGGAAGGAACAAATGAGTTTTGTGATCCTGCCTGTAACCGAACCCACAGCTCCAGGGACACAAAACAGCGTTTCTAATGCACGGCTCTCATCTCCTGTTTTCCTCAAGCCTCCGCCTCTCTCTTGGCACTCGAAAGGCGTGTGCCATGCTCTCTTATTCTCGCCCCTGAACGCCAAGAACCTCCCCTGAGCTCCAGGGAGGCTGCACAGCTTTGGACGCTGAAAGATGCTTTTTGCTTCACTAAGCTGCAGCAAATGCCTTGTAAACACTAATTTCATGCTTTAGATTTCTAGAGCACTGAGTAAACTCACTCATTAATCCCCACAGTCCACTGTCAAATTGGCCTGGATGCTTCCAGCTTAACTGACAAGGGAAAAGAAGAGATTAAATGTCTCGCCTTGAGATCACCCAGCAAGCAGTGCAGTCAGAGGCTAAATCCGGGTTTCTCATTTCCCAGACTGGGAGAAAGAAGCAGTGAAGCCAAGCAAGGTGTCCACAGTAGCGGAGCTAGAGTCAGCTTCATGGTTCAACACAGGTCCCACAGGTACGCACCCCAACCTTGGTAGTCAGTTCAAGACACCTTTAGCTGGATTCAGTAGACACCAAACACTTCCAATCTACTTCTTTTAAAACAAAACAAAATCCAAAACTCTAGTGTTTCCAAGAGCTCTGCAGCAGCTGCTCCAAAGCTCTCCAGGGAGCATCCCTCCGATGCCACCTGCCTTATCTCAAGGCTACTGTGTTCAAATCAGGGGTCATATGGAAAGCTGTCCTCAGCCTCACTTGCCCATACAGCCTTTCATGACAGTCTCTTGCCCAGTGTGTCACCTACCAGCACAGCAACGCAACAAGGGGGCATCCAGGCAGCATCAGTCAACCGGGCAGACCAACAGCCACCACAGCAGCAAAAGAAAGCCTGGAGGATCAGGGTGCCAGAGGAGTGGTGCCACACAGATAGAGGAGAGATCTCCAGCTCAGTGCTTGCATGGATGTGCTCGTTCCTCCCCGCTGTGACCCAAGGGGAAGCCAGCAGGAAGTGGGGAAGCAGCTGAGTAGAGAGGAACTTCAGCCTTCAGGGAGCAGCGCAGCCGTCTCACGCGGGCCAGGAGAGCCCCACAAAGGAAGACCACGCAAGGTCAGAAACGTACTCACAGATCTCTGCCAAGTCCCATTGCTGGGCTCATTGAAAGCAGTTTAGAAGAAAAGAAGGGCAACTACTTTTCCTCCACTATCAGGAGATTTACTGCCTCTGATCCGATCTTCCCACTTCCAAATCAGGACAGGCTGAAGAAGCTGGAATCAGATGATGATGCTACTCTCCTGACCACCCTCTGAAAATCCTTCTACAACATGCCATGTCCTTGTAAGGCTCTGGGCTTTGTCTCTACACTACAGCGCGTGCAGAGGACCTGTGAAGCATTTAGTTAGGACATCTGCTGGGAGCAGATTTAAGCCCACTGCCAACGTAAGAGCAGCGGCTGCTCCTTAATGGGATGGTAAATATGGTTAACAGAAAACCACCAGGTGGTTTTAGTGGTGTTTATTGTAAGCTTTTGCTGAACGTCCGCTTTTCAGTTCCCAGTTACTGTGCCACTCACAACAACAAAAAAATTAAAAATTTCAGAAACACAGTAATTGCAAGCACTTCTATCCTCCATTTGCCGCTTCCTGTCCAGCAGCCTTGCGACCAACAGCATTTTCAGAGACTCTATTCTAGTTGTTCAATGGCTCCCTCAAGACCCAGAGTGATGCAAAGCCACTGTAAATCTCGGCTCTCAGTAGTTCCCAAACGCCACGTTCAGGGCTTTGTGGCAGCCACCTGAAACACAGCAGGCAGCAGTTTGGTTTATAGCCCACCTCTTCAGCTTCTGCTTGTAAGAGCACAGGCCTGTTTTGCCCTCTCATGGACACTGCAGCTCCACAGCAGAGCCACTGTCAAACCTCTGCCTGCTAGAGGTTGCTGTTGTGACAACAGGCTGTCCCAGGACCAGCCCAGAAAAGAGGATTTGGTCAATTCAGGCAACCTCAGAGGAAGAGCCACCAGTCCTGGAGCAGAATGTGACAGGCTTTGCTGACAGGTGAGGAGCGCCTGCATGCCAGAGGCACAGCAAGGTGGGGCGATGCCTACCTGCACTGTGAGGGACACCGAAGATTAGAGCAGACGGGAGGCGGATTCCCTGCAGCGCCAGGGCACGCAGGGTTATGGTGGCAGGTCGGGGCAGATTCCTTCCAGTAGCTCAGCTAGTTTCTCCAGCCTGACACCATACCCCCAGGCAATCCCAAACTCACCATCTGCCTCTTGAAACTCACGTCCCCCCTCAGAGTCACCCTGCAAAAGGGAGGCTGAGGGAGGAAACTCAGCTCCAAGCCATTTGCCAGGGGAGGCTAGCAAGGCTCGATAGCACTGCTGGTACCTGGTGCCTCCTGCTTTTGCTGTGGCATCCACAGCAAGCAAGCTGGAAGCAAAGGCATGAAGTGACCTGGTCCAGAGCTCTGCATGTTTCAGAGTGGTTGCATTTGGCAGCTGGGAACACCCCTGTGCCAGGAAGGCCTCTGGCTCTCGGGAAGTGGGAATGCCCAGCCCTCGAAGAGGCGAAACACACCCAGATGCCAGCGCCATGCCTCTTCCCCAACTGGCACCACTCCCAGCTGGGAGTAGAGCAGTACCAGTACACAAGTTCTGGGGTGGACCCAGCCTGCCTCCATGCTCTCCTCGCCCTTAAACCACACGACTCCTGCTAACCCTGACCTTGACTGGTCTCCAAGCCCAGGTCAGAGAGGTGCTCACCGAAACGCAGCATCCTTCACCCCCGTACCCGATGGTTTCAGGAGGCACCAGAGCAGCTCTCTGCCCCCCACAGGAAGACTCCGTCCCCCTCTGCCAGCCGGCCCGGAGCCGTTCCCTCCGGCGCCTCCATCTCCCCCAGAGCCGCCCGCCCGCCCCGGCAGCCCCCGGGAGAGCGGCGAAGGGGCACGGACGGCTCAGCCCCTCCAGAATCGGGGCTCCCCGCTCCCCCCTCCTCCTCGCCCTGCTGCCGCCCGCAGTGGCGGCGGGCCGGGGCCGCTCCCGCGGCGCCCCGCCGGGCGCGGCGAGGCGAGGCCGGTGCCGCGCGGCCTGCACCGCCGCCGCTCAGACTCACAGGAGGTCGGGCCGGTGCCGGTGGAGGATAGCGCAGAAGGCCAGGCCGTCGCGGAAGGAGGCGCTGAGGTCGCGGATCTCCACGCCGCGGTAGCCCTCGCACTGCCGGCGGCACCAGGCTTGCAGGGCGACCCGCGGGCCCGACATGGGGGCGGCCGCTGCGACCGCCGCCCGCCGCCGCCGCCGCTCCGAGGCCAGGGGCGGGGCTGGCGGGGCTTATGGGGCGGGGCTTGCAGGGGCGGGTCCCCCCGAAACCCCCCTTCTCTCCCCGCCGCCTCGGAGCCGACCCCGAGAACGGCGGGGCGCCGGGGCTTTCCGCTCCCAGGTGAGCGGGGCAGCAGGCTGGGGGGACGCCCCTGCCCCGCGGCTCTCCCCAGCTCTGGGAAGGCCGAATTCTCAGAGAAAAGCCCTGAATTAAAGTTGCAGCCTTTTCTCCCCCCACACCAGCTCCGTCCTTGAAGGAAAGGGAGGACTGCAAGCAGGAACTGAAAACAGTTGGGACTGAACTCAAGTTTAACTTCAGCTAAAGGAAAAACAAAAACCCAGGCAACCTCATTTCTGGATCCTCTTCAGTCTTCGATGTAGGCTGCCCTAGGCAGAAGCTGTTCACGGCTGTCCTAGGGGCATCAGCCGCAGCAGCCAAGGGCCTGGAAACATCAGTGGAGTATGTGGGACATAGGTGGCCCCCGGGGTAGGCACTGGGCCAGGGAGGGCTTTGAAGATCAGGACATTTGGAGTTGCAGGCAGTACTTCACAGGAAGCCCTGGAAGAAGTGGAGGAAGAGTGCGATACAATGTCAGGAACCCACAACATTGAGGAGATGGATCGCCACTGAGCGCCAGCTTGCATGTTTAGCGTGATGGTCTGACAACACCACAGGGAGGGGGGGTAGGGAGGGAAGCACAGTGTTCAGCAAAAGTCATGTTTAACACTTTTTTCATCTCCAATTAGGCCCCCTTTGCAATAACTACCTCTACGGAAGGCTGATCCATCACGCAGATGTTGAGCTTATCGCTGCCAGTCCCAAATCAGTAGTAGTCATCCCCTCTCTCAATTTTCTCAATTTTTTTTTTTTTTTTAAATGGGCTTTATATTCTTTTCTCCAGTCAGCCCTCATGCTTAGCACCTTCCTCCCTCTACTGCAGTGTTTCTATCACTCCATGGCCCCAGAGCTCTAACAAGTGAAAAATAAATTGTCTTTGAATGGCTTGCGCAGCCTCTCCCTTCAGTGCCTGAGATAAGCTGCGGTATAAATCACAAGTAAAGCTACTACTGGAGAAAAAGGAAATGAAGTATTGTCTCGATTTTGTAACGACCGAGCCGGCTGCTCAGAATCTGCCAGACCTGCCTGACAGCGTCTTCCTGATGTATCCCAAGGGAGAGCAGGATCAGGCACATTTTCTTGATGGTCTTTTCCAGGGTCCATAATCACACTCACCCCCTGCACAACTGTAGGTCAGAGACACAGACACAGTAGATAACCCTGTGCTTTGGTTCCCTCTGATAAAACCATTTTGGCCAGAATCGCCCAGGAACACTTCCACTAACCAAACCCTGCTGCGGCAGGCAAGGGCTCGAACTCTAACGAACCCACCCCGCCTCCCTGCAGAGCATCTTTCCAGCAGCACCAGGGCTCTGTTGATGCTGCTGAACGCCCTGTATTCCTCTAGCTTCAAGCAGTGCCAGGCACCGCAGCTCGCTAAGCCCATCTTTCCGCCCTGCGAGAGCGCTGCAAGCTCTTCCTGGCTTCGTTCCACCAAGTGCCAGTCCTGATCAGTTAACCTTCAGTGGTCCTTCAGACACAGCATGGAGCCAGGCAGATTGTCTCTGTGCATCCTCTGGAAACCACTCTGGCAGGCACAAACACAAGCAGCAGCGTATTCACATACCTGAGAACATCCTGTAACCATTGGAGGGTTTAAGATGATACCTACATGTGTTAGAAGTCTGTAATTCCAACATGACAATCGCAGATTAAAAACAGACCAAATCCCAGTAACACATTGGATTCCTTTGCTATGCTATGAACTAGAACTGATCACGGAGATACCACACTGCCAGAGGTTCTCCTGTTGTACATCACATCTATCTTAGCACATGTTCTAGGAAAGATTTAGGCTTTGGGTAACAAAAAAGTAGGAGGAGAGTTGCTGTTGACAGCTATGCTCACTGAGCTGCTGTTGGTAAATACACACAGGCAAAAGTGCCAGCCCTGAAAATAAAAAGGAGATTCTCTTGGTACAAACCCAGCTCCCGTGGGCTGCTGCAATGCAGTGGCATCTTAGTCCTTTGATTTCATAATGATATGGCTGCCTCAGACCCTTCAGAACTGGAAGTAGTAAGTTCTCAGCACGCATAATGCTAGTGGCAGCAGCTAGAAGGCCAACAGAAGTTGCCTATTTATTCTCACCCTGTGTTGCCTGTACCCTGCCTGAGTTACACGACTTTGGGATGGGAAACAGCTCGCTTTTGAGCAGTATCTAGGACACTAGAAATTTGACCCTCATTCAGACACGGTGTATAATCTGACAAAGGCTAATTATTCCTGTCTTCTAAACAGATTCGCGTACGAAGCCAAGCTGGACTGCTAGGACCCCTCTCTCAGTGGAAAGGAATGAGAGGGAGCGGTACAAAGAGGCAGATGGTATACATGAAGCACGCTTTGTGTAGCTTTCCTCTGACACACACAGGTTTTTCTCTTGCACCTGTTTCTACCACTCAAACACCAAACTATTTAGAGAAAGCCAAAGCAGAGGAGACAGAGGGTGTGGATGGCAGATGAGATGCAATTCATTCTTTGCATTCTCTGCCCCAGTATTTACAGCTCCTTGATTTCCCTTTATAGGGCTAGTTTTTATTTTCAAGGCACTGGAAGCTTTCCTTGAAGAACCCGAAGTAGCTGGAGAGCTGGAAAAACTAGCATTTAAAGTGTTTTAATAAATTAAATGCCCTCAGGTATTTTTCTGGAGAAACTGAACTCCATTAAATTAAGGGCCATGACTTGGGCATCACTTGTGCTGAAATAAAACACAACCTCCAGCAAGGACATCTCATCAGATGACCAAAGTTAATACTGGTTGAATGTTTACAAAAATCCTCCCCTTTCCTTTAAAAACTTGTCAATCCACTTTGGAGCGTTTCTACTTCACAGCAACTAAAACAAAAAAAAAAAGGGGGGGGGGAGCAGGTCGGGAAGGCAAAAATGCAACCACTAGGAAAGCAACTACAACTCAGGTTCATTCAATGTGTGGGGCAAGAGCTAGAAGGAAATACATTAGGCTGTATCTCTTTCCATATCCTGTGGAAACACTGTGGAACAGCTAATTTTCTCCCTGTTAATCAGTTCTGCAGCCTTCCCTGTTCACTCTGCACATGCTCTGTAAAGAGCACAGAAAGAGATCTGCTCCCCACTGTTACCTGCAAGAGCATGGACCAAAGACAGCACAAACCAGCAGCAGCTGTCCATGTTTCCAGATGCAATTATGTTCTTCCACAGAGAAAAAAAACTAAATGAGTGTCAGATACTGAATGCTTACCAGGAAAATTCCACTAATTTATTAGATGTCTTGTCCTTCGTAGCATAGTTTGAGCCAAACAAATCTGCTTATTTAAGTACAAAAAACCTTCAGAGTCACAGGAGATTCCAGAAATGCCAGAAGCCTGAGCTCCCCTCCCTCACCACAAAGAGAATAATCTCTCCCACCCACTTCTCTGCTGAGGCCGATCAGTGCATCCACAGAATTTTTAGGGCCTTTGCCCCATCTTCTTCAGGGTTCGATTCAGCTGGAATTAGAGAAAGCACAGGTCAGAAAAATACAGAGTGATTGACATAGACCATAACCCTCAGCAGCCTTTATCCAATGCCTCTACTCCTTCCTCTACAAATCTGACAAAAAGAGTTCTCACACAAGTGCAGTGGGAAGTAGAAGGGGAACTAGTTAAAACTCCCTCCTCCTCTCCAAGACAGCAGAGGAAGATGTGGGGAAAAGAGAGGGTGCAAACTTCCAGCAGTGGTATCGCAACCCTGTATTGCTCAAGTCCCCACATCTCAGGATTTTGCTGCCCAAGTTTCCAGTGCACAGCAGCCTCTGTCAGGAGAGTGGAGCAGTGACAAGAATGTTACCTCCTGGCTGAGCACAATGCTCAAAGTCATCTATGCTCCAGAAATCTTTGAGGCCACTTTCTAGAGCCATAGTTATGAGGATAAAGATATGATTTTGGTTGTGCTACTGACAGGAACGCCATAGTTGTCTAGGGACAATGGAGGCAGCACCCTTACACAGTAAAACCCTCCCCCTTTTCCACCGTGGCTCAACTGAATGAACACTTCTGACACAAAAACTTTACATTCCTCAAAAGCTAGCAGCAGCTGCTTAAACCACCTGCCTTCAGTTCAGTGCCTTGCAGAGCTGGGGCTCACCCCAGCAAGGCATTGCACAGCTGTCTCACTAAGCATGCCTCCTCCAGGCCCTGCACAGCCCCATGCTTGCTGCAGCTCTCCCACCCAGGCCTCACCTCCTCAAACTTGTGGATCTGGCGGATGAAGAAGTCCCCATAGCGTCGAGCAACCTTTGTGTCTGCAATGTGGATCATGTCCTGGGGAGGGAACAGCATGGGGTCAGGGAAAGGACTGCACTAGCAGGGAGACAGCAAGCACTGCCAAACAGAAGCAACCAAAAGGGCTTCACTCCAGCCCTGGTTCAGCATCACACATGCCTGACCCATGCTAATCGCACAGCAACCATTTAGTTTTCCATGGGCTGCCTTCCATATACCTTCACCTGGGATGGGTTTCAAATTCACATAGTATTCACTTCCCACATTATTGCACTCTCTGCCTATTTTCATCCCTCTTCGAAGCAGTTTGACAGTCCCAACCCCGACTCATGCTCTGCTTCCCTCTACCAGCACTTAAGAGTAGTGCTACCTACCAGGAGAGCTAGGCTGCAATGCAAGTCAGTCAGACATAGGGCAGTTTGGTTCAGGTAAACAGGGAAGACAAAGCATGAGACCTTGCAGGAAGAGATCTGCTCTAAGGACCAAGAACAAGGGGCAATCCAGTCTCCTTCCTAGCAAGAGACCAAATGTTATCTTCTTCAAAAACATGAAGTCCTAAAAGACTCCTTCCAGCACTTCCTACTGCCTGGAACTCCAAGACCAGGAGGGTGAAAGGACCATACCTTGTGTTTAGATTCCGCCTAGAGCAGACAGGGCTAAATGCTGCTCCAGTGAAAAACAGACCTGTAATATAACCAAGCAAGATCCCTGCTTTGTCAAGCAAAGGGGAGATTTGGCAGAGATCTACAAGGCTGACAATACCACCTGACACACTGACAGCACTACTCATCACCCAGCTGTCACCTCCTGAGAGCACTGACAGATAGTTCTCTCTGTCCTGGGGAAGACATCTGGGACCTTTGTTTCCCTGGTACAACAACTATCAAAGCTGCCTGCGATATCCCATCACTGTTCATCCACTGACACTTCTACCAAGCAGGGCTACAGTTTCACTGTGGGCAGCCAAGTGGCAAAGGAGGAAGGGATGTTTCCTACAGGCTGGAACAAAACCAGGTGCTGCCAATTCCAGAATTTCCTGGGTGAAGGAATTTCCTAGCCATCAAGGGGCAGATACCAACCTTGTCAATATAGAAGTCGACCTCAGAGGCAGACTGGAACTCCCCGTCCAGGGCAGATATGCCACTGGTCCATACCAGGTTCTTCATCTTGTGTTTGAAAACAAGCAGCTGGATACGAAACTCCTGCTCTGTGAGGTCTAAGAAGCCAGCCAGCTTTGCCACAGGCATGGTGGTGTAGAGCTTGAGGAAGCTACGGATGGTGGACAGCTGGGCCTGCTGCTGAACCTCATCAGCAAAGACCTTGAGCTGCTGCAAGAAGGGCTCCTTGTGGTAGTTGGGGTGCACATTGTCATAGTTGGGCACCACGGGGGACAGGAACTTGGGACAAGCATAACTGAAGAGCTCCTCATAGACTTGTGCGTCACCCTTCTGCATGCGCAGCATCTTATCCCCGTACTTCTCTCGCAGCTGCAGGTGGATGCTCTCATCTATGCGCATGGGGTACATGGTGAGGGCGATGGCCAGGAGTGCATGCATCTGCTCGTTCTGCTTATTAATCTGAGGCAAAGAGAAGAACTTGTTAGCTTGCCAATGTGCTCAGGCTTTATGGTGCTGGAAGGAGCTGGAAGCTGCATTTCTGAGAGAAAGACCCTTTACCCAGAGCACTGATGGTCTTAATACTCAGAGAACAGCACAAAGCAGCAGTGCCTCTGGGCAAAGCAGATAGATGAATGCTGTATCAAGGCTCTCATCAATCAAAAAGAGGGCTGGACAAGAGGAAAGTACAGAGTGAATGTATCCAGAGCCATACAGAACCTCGATGTCCAGAAGCAGGTTTGACTGCTTTGGTGCAAAAAAGTGCAGAGGACGCAAGGCTGATGGTTGTTAAACTATCTCCTCACAAGGGACAGTTATCAGGGAGGCCAGTGAAGAAAAGACTGAGAAGATGAGTGTAGGATGAAGCAGACAGCTGTGTGGCTGAAACAGACATACCAAATTTTTGAAGTGTCATGGAATTAAGAACAGCAGGATTTGGCTACACAAAGAGTTAGAAATGAATCATAAGGATGAAAAGGAGACAGCAGCAGCAGGGGGTAAAACGGGCAGTAGAGACAGCTTAGGTGGAAAGAGAAAGGAGCTTTGTTTCAGCCATGCCAAATTAAAACAGTCTGTGAATGATTATCTGATAATGGAAATATATCTGACAATGACAGTAACCTGAAATGCAGGACTGAACTAGGAAAAGGACTGAGTTTGAAGAACCATCAACAAGAATATCATAGCAGCTGATATTCATTAACAACACTGCCTAGAGGGAGAGTGCGGATGGAGCCAGGGTTACTGTATGGTGAACAACCAAAGGAACTAGCAATCCAGCTAAGAGAAAATATTGCCAGTCATGGCAAAGGAGTTCAAAGGATCCCTAATCTACAGCCACCACCACCGGCATATTCCAGGAAAATAAGGCTGGACTATCAGATGTAGGTTATCATGTGACAGAGAAGGGGCAGGAAAGAAGGCAGCAGATTTTTCTTTTGATAAGTCTAGACCTATTCTATCTCTTACCATCTCGTACTTGTAGGTTGTCCTCTGAAACATGCTCTTGGTCCTCTGGATGTAGAGGAGGATATTGGCAAAGACACGGATGGCATCCTGGTAACGACGCATCATTAGGTATGCAAAGCCCACGTAGTAATAGGTGGTCACCTGGCACTCGGGCACTCGGGAGTACATGCTCTGAGAAGGAAGGATCAACACGCTATGTTAGAGGGGAGACAACCACCTTTGATCCAAACAACTCGTTACCCAGAATCCAGCCACCTCTGCTTTCACTCCCATCCCAAATATAGAAAGGAGAGGGTTAATTCAGGATACCTCTCCTCCCACCCATCCCTGCAACAACTTCTTCACCATTTATTAGATCATCCAGTTTCCTATCTGTTCCAGTTTCTGCTTCCTGCAAGCAGGGGACTCTTGCACTGTGCCTGATATTGCTTTGCTCAGCTCCCTTCCCCCCCCTTTCACTCCATGTCCTGTGCCAGACAGCACATACATAGACCTGTGCCAACCCTGGGGCCAAGCCCATATTGCAGCTGGACTCCTGTGAGCCACTGTTACCAGAAACAGCACCAATTCTAGGGCAAAAACACAAGGTGGGAGCGGGCATACTGAGAACCAGAGTCAAAAATAAAGGAATGAGCCATTGACCAAGGTGGGAACAATGCGTTCAGCTACCACTGCGCTACTGCTTACAGTTCAAATAATAACCCCTATAACAACACTGCCTTGCACAACACAGCAAACCTCCTAAAAAACTTGGCATTTGTGCTGCAACAGCAACATGGCATTATCATATGGCTTGATTTAATGCCAAAGCTCCAGCTGTGTTCAACTACAAACTCCTGACAACTACAACAGCTACAAACAGCTCCTCAGCTGGAAGATTCATTATGGCAATCTTTCTCCAGCATGTTTGAACAGACGTATTTGGAAAACTGCAATGGAGGGTTTAAAACACATTGTAATACCTTCTTGTTGAGCTCGATGTTCTCCAGAACCTTGATTGCTTGGTAGTAATCCCCTAGCAGAGAGTGCAGACGCAGCAGCCCAACCAGGCTGAAATAGCCCAGCATCTTGTAGAGGGAGTGGCGACCATATTCACCAGCCACGCTTTCAGGGTCACCTAGGAAAAAAAGGAGCCATGATGCTTTCCTCCAAGGAAGCAAGCTTCCCGTTCAACACCTCTATGTTTACACGCAGAGGGAGCAAGACCTCAAGTGTAATCACCATCACTTCTCATGTAAGGCCAACAGAACCTGTTCCCAGTCAATCCATCCACTGATTAAGTGTTTGATCCAGCTCCCAAACAAAGCTAACTGAGCTTGGTCAAATCAACGCAAGGCAGTGCAGACACCAGTCTTGCTTGGCTTCACCCAGCTAGCTCACCTCCACTTGTATAGACCTCCAGCTGCCGGTTGATGTTGGATTTGTCCACTAGAGAGTGCAGCACATTAAGGACACTGTGGACATTCCAGATCTTGGGGTTGGAACGAAGGAAATCAATTTCCTCTTCAGACTTCTTGGCTGTCTTGCAGCGGTACTGGCTGAAAGACTGGAACTACAGGAAAAGGCAGAGATTCAATGATGAGAACCTAGTTTGGAGATATTCAGCTAAGTGCAGTAAGCTTACAAGTTGATCACACAAATGCATTACAATAAGGTACAAGTCACATGAAAAAGAGTTTCATGTGAGATCACCTGGCAATCCAAATGGCACCTTTAAAGCTCCTAGAAAAAAATTTATATAGTGCAGAAGGAAAAGGCCAGAAGACAGAACGAAGCAGAGAAGGATCTCTTAGACAATTAGGACAGGCAACTAAACACAAATTTGCTGTCTGAAACAGGTAGCAAAGAGAATGACCAAGTCATAAGATGTGCCCGCATACATACACACATCTTTTTCTAGATGCACACATCATTTTTCATCCTCAAGCTTAACAAGGCTGCACTTGAGGAATTCCAGGCAGCTTTATAATAAAAAGTTACAGAGAAAGTAATCTCTAGAGAAAAACCAATAGCACTTGAGATCTGTATTGCTTTCTTCAGAACAATAAATGGGAAAATATTTCCTAACATCAAGATCTTAGACCATATGTGATTTCAAATCAGCTCAGCAATCTCAGTGCAAGTATAAAGGCCCTACTGACTAAGAAATACAAAACTAAAGTAAAACCATAGAACACAATAAAACTAGTTTGAACAAGTATTATCATAAGGCCTTTACGATTACAGCAGACTTCAGTCAGGCTGCTTTGCACAGAGCTGAAGGTGAGTTAGAAAAAAAAAAATCCCCTAAACAGCAACTGAAGCAGAAATATCAAAAGATATATCCCCAAAGAGCTCCCTCTAACTTAAAAATCTATACAACTACTTCATCTACCTGGTGGCGCAGGAATAACAGCGCTCACCAAAGTTTTTTGACCTGCAATGGTATCCTAGCAATGAAAATCACAGAGAGAGAGGAGATGGAAAATTTATAGTGCTAATAGAGGCAAGGCCACCCCAAAATAGCCCAGTCTTATAGACATATACCTGGTATATGAATTCATCAATGATATCCCAGAGCCACTGATTAGGCAGTTCCAGAGGAGCAGGGCCATCAGCATCTGCAGAAAAACATAAGTAACAGATGAGAGGCTTAGTACCTTGATCAAAAACAGCGGCAGAATTGAAGGAATAGACAAATTTAGAGAACACAAGAATTTCCCTGAAATGGGAGATGCAGCAGCAGCAGAGTGAAGCTTCCAGTATGGCAGTGATATGTAGCTTCAGCTCCCTCAACTGCCTTCAGTTGCAGAGAATATGAGCATGTATGGGGTTAATCTCTGGAGTGTGACGGCTCAGCAGCAGCAACTCTCAGAAGCTGCACACAGACTGTAGGGGTTTATCCTAACCAATCTATTCTCCACAAGAAGTCTGGCAGGGAGTCAAACAAACACTAAAATTTGTTCCAAGGGGAGTCAACAGCAGTAAATGGTTGTGAAACACTCTAGTTTTCTCTAGCTCACAGCTTCATTTTGCTTTTTAATAAAGATATTTTCTAGTGTCAAGATCTTAGACCATAGATTATTTCAACTCAGGTCAGCAATCTCTCATGCAAGTTCTCAGCACGACAGAAAGCTAAATAAGTTTAGTTTTATTCTTTACAGTATTTCAGAAAGCACTGGAAACTATTTGTGCTTTTTGTGGTTTTAAATGCATAGATGTAAAGTGCTTTTCATTCAGCAAACTCAAACATATGGAAAGCTTGAAGGCTACTTCTCCCTATATGATTAACAGACAAACATGTTCCACTTCTTCTGACCCTTCCTCCAGCTCTGCCCTCTCCATCCACTCTCCCCCTCCAAAATTCAAACACCAGAAATTAATTGCAGTAACTCACTGAGGATGTAGTTGAAGAGATTGCAGTAGTTGTAATAGGATTCAAACCTCTGCTCCAGCGTGGGGCCCCCCTGCAATGAGAAGTCAGCACAGCCTGCTTAGTTTCAAGCACGCCAGGATTGAGTTTACAGGCAACAGTGTATGAAGGACAGTCACAGCAGTAGATGGTCTATTTCAGAAGTGTTAGAGCCAATGCCCAACCAGGACACCCAGCAGCACCACCCAGAAAACCTAAAATTGTATCACTATTGTCCCATAGAAGGGGCTGACATAGATAGGGCTGACTTTTCATGTAGAGGTAGCTTCTCCAAGGAGAACTGAGCACTCAAACCTTTGTGAATAGCATGCATTAACCTTCCTTGTCCTCCTCTCTGCCATCCAGACTTAAGAGCTTCCTATTACCTTCAACAGCTTTCCTTCTCCCCTCATGAGAGGCCTTCATAAATCAACAATTCTGCTTCTGGACAGTGTTTCTAAATGCTTTGAAAGACCAGTAAACACAGTAGGGAATCACCCCCTACCTAGAATCATCTCCCTTGCTTCACCTGGAGGCACCGGAGGGCAGTCTGAGAACCACTAACAGCACAATTTGAGAAACCAGTCTATCCTGTTAAAGCATGGCTTGGGTTAATACAGCAGCCTTTTTAAAGTGCCTATTTCTCCACCCTCTGGTCCACAACAAAACTGCAGTTATTACTTATATACACCATAAGTTATGGCTCTGTTCAGCTTCTTTCCTTAAGAAAACAAGAATACTGTGATTTTCTCACTGACTTCAAATTAGCTTATGAAAAAAAAACCTTAGGTTTGTTTTGTTTTACAGAACCTTATTCCTTTCATTTCCTTCTCCTGTATCCTTTATAGTGCCCACATTTCCCTCTCTGCAAGGCACTCTGACCCCATGTGGTTTTTTTTTAATCACAATGTACCTTCCTCCTGTGACACCCCCCTCTCACCCACCTGCTAATCCAAAAAACAGTCACAAAGAAACACACAAATCCAGCTGATCTATAGGTCTTGCAATTACAGCGCTATCGAAAAGAAAATTACATGACCTCCTTCTTCCCGAACTCACTAACCACTACCTTTGATGTCAGTTACAAACTTTTACACAACAGCCTCCTGAAAATTTAGGCCACGCCTTCTGATTGATGTAAGTTTCCAGGGAAACCTGCACACTCATTACAATCAAGCTTGATGAGACCGCTAACGAGCCTCAAAAAGACAGTCAAGTCTTTCTTGCTTTTCAGCAATCAGCAAATCATTAAAGTAACAAAAGGCAAGAATTTTAAGCTTCCCTAAAAGCAGCTTGACTTACTGCTCAAAAACCTATCCAATCCTGTCTTGCAAAAATTGTGGAACCACTGATATCGTGGTGGCAGCAGGATTTGGCAAGCTTTATGGCACAGAGAAACCAGCACATGACCAACAGGAAGACACGGGAGAAACACTCACACTGACTTTGGCGTAGATGTGCCTGTAATACAGCTCCTTGTATAGGATGAGGAAAACAGCATCTGGAAAAGATGACAGAGCTGGACATTAGCAAGCCACAAGGCCTAGGCAACTGGGTCTCTCGGATATGCCAGTCATGCCCCCCTGCCACAGTTATAAAGGGAGGCAGAAAAGGTTACTTCATTCAAGTTTGACTTCTTGCCAGGCATCTGCTGAAGGAGTTGCCAGAGTGAACAAAGACAACTGACTCAGGTGGCAGCAACACAGCACACCTGCTCACTCATGTATCAAAAGTGATTTAGCTCCTCTCTGACACGCACAAAGAAAGTAAAAGACTTACCATTTCCAACCTGAGGGGCAATGGCCTCGGCCTCTGGCCATGGAGTATTCTTAAAAAACCTTTCTGTCAGCTTTGTCCAGCTGAAAGATAGACACACATGTGGTATTAGAAACCATTTCTCAATATGACGGTGCTGGAGTTAGAGATCACAATAGAGAGGCCTTGGAATTGATGAGAGTAGAACACTGCCACCATCTCCTTTTGCTAAGTCCAGCACTGAAGCAAAGAATGAGAATTGCAAACTAGGCAATTAAAGTCTTTAATTTATCCCTGAAGCACGGAACAGTTGCGTATGCTGCTTTCACATTCCCTTTATGGTAAGGTGATACAGCTACAAGCAGGAATGGGATTATCTGTAGGGAACAGGCACAACAATTACATCTAACAGCTCTCTGCAAACGCCTAACTAGCACTACTGAAGTCACCTTTTGCTGCCTCTGTAGCTGATAGGCATAGGACTGGTATTTTCCTTCACACAGGTCACAACTAACCTATACTTACATTAGCCTAATGGTCTGGAAATATCTGGGGTTTTCCCCAATAATCAAATCAAACCTCATGCTGTATTTTAGAGAAAGTCCAAGTTTGGAACAACACAGGTAGTGGTCAGCCCTTCCTTTTAAGAGCAGGATGCACTTTCATCACAGTTTAAACAGTGACTCCCCTTTGCGGGAAGGATGGCTTTGTACCTGTTTTCATAGATGTCCTGGATCTCATACACCTTCTGGTCAATAACATCGCTGGAAACACGGCTGGCCTGGAGCTCATACACCTTCTGGTCAATGAGATCTGACACTGTCTTGTGAAAATACTGAATGAAGTTTTTGATCACTTCAGGGATCACCTGGTAGGTCTGCTGCTCGTACTGGCGCTCATAGGCCAGGTCTTGCTTCGGGTCTCCTGATGAGAAAGAGGAGCAGTGAGGCAGCTGCTGCACAGCCTGTCCTGGACCTACAGACCCAGCCAGGCTCCAGCAGGCCCAGCAAGGGGCCATCACCGAAATTGGGAATAGACCTCTTAACACCAATATAGCATTAAGAAGCAGGCATTCTCTTTACTGCCACGCTGGATGCACAGGGAATCCTTTTGCCTAACATGCACACCTACTGGAGTTCATTTTTGATATTTATACGTGAAAGTTAACACACCATGCCTATAGAATACATAATCGTGACTTAGCTGAGCATCCTTTTCTTCCATTGGTCTGAATCTTCTTTGCTTAAACTTAAGGCTACAGTGTGATTTTAATTCACTGCATATGCTTAAAGGAGGTGGGTGGGGGTGGGGTACTCCTTTCATCCCTCAATTGAGTCGGTGGTCACACTCCTCCCCTGCCAGAATTACTTTTCCCCCAGGTTTGTGCTTCAGCACCTTCTGGAACAAGACGTTCCCTTTTATCACTTTTGACTGATTTGTGGCCTTCCCTTATTTTCACAACCTTCTTTGTAGCAGGATATTTCCACTATCAGTCCTTGGAAGTTCTACTGACATGTATTTTTTTGAGGAGGTGCTTGTTAATGAGGCACACATTGCTAATACCCGCCTATCCGGCCTAAGCATTATTTACTATCTTGTTAAAACTTTGAGGTGTTAGTTTCCACTCTTAACTACGATCCCTCCTTAACGGCTACTAACCCCTGCGTTATTCCATTTCATCCAAGAAGAATATACACGCTTGCGGTAACGGGGCCCCCACTCACCCGTGTGCATATCATAGTCGTTGGGGTAGGCGTAGGGATCGTAGGCGGCCTGCGGAGAGAAGACGGCAGCGAGTCACAGCGACCAGCACGGACGCGACCCCGCGGCCCCGGCCCCCCTCCGCGGCCCCGGCCCCCCTCGCCCCGCACCTCGTTGTCGTAGTCCTCCCCCGGGTAAGCCATGGCGGCGACGCAGCGCAGCAGAGAAAGGGCTCCGGGCGGCAACGCGGGCCCGGCGCCGAGCGGGGATGCGCCCCTCCACTGGTCGAAACAACTGTCTGTCTTCAGCCTGCAGAGCTGCGATGGGTCTGATGTGGTCTATGGCCCGCCCCCCCCACTCCGACTGGAGAGCGTGCCTACCCATCAGCCCTGCCGAAGCACTACCGCCGCCTCCCGCGTCGCCTGTCGCCTCTCCCCTCACCTTCCTACTACCCCGTCCCCCTAACTCCCCATTGGCTGCACCCACCAGGGTGCGGCGCCTCTTATTGGCCGAGAGGACCCGCCCCGCCCCGTTGCTATAGCGACGACCCTTCCCTTCCCCGTTCCCCGTGGGAGGCCCGTGAGGGGATGGAGGGTGGCGGCGGGGCCGCGGCGGCGCCCGACGCGGCGCCGGGACCGGAGCCGGGACCGGAGCCGGTTGCTGGGCTGGCGCTGGGGGCGGCGGCGGGCGCCCCACTTGGCTTCCTGCATGTCCTGTGGCAGCGGGAGGAGCCCGCCGGCAAGATCCCGGCCCGCCGCCTGCGCAGGGCCGCTCGCCTCCACCGCCGGTTGGGGCCTACGGGGAAGGAGAGCCACGGTGAGCGGGGAGCGGCGGGGAGCGCCCCTCCCTGGGACGGCCCGTCCTTCGGCCGGGGAGCGCCGGCGCTGTCATCCAGGCCCCGGCGGGGAGGGAGGAGCCTCACATTTGGGGAGCCGGTAAAGCTCCGGCCTTCCCGTCCGCGGGGCCTCCGGGGGGAGGTGGGATCCGCTCGGTGGGCAGCTTTGGGAAGGCAGCCTTGCTCCTGCCAGGGGAGGGTGCCCTACGGGATGGGGGAGCCCCGTGGCCGGTCTCAGGAGGGGACAAGGAGAGCGCTTCTTGCCTGGCATCTTGATCTCTTGTCTCCCCTTCTCAGGGCTGAGCCAGCACCAGCGTTGTTTGGGCTCTACACCTGGGCTGGAGCGCTGGGGTGGGATGTTTTGGTAGGGAAACGCGCCTTTTTCTTCTGTGATTTCCAGTACTTGCTTTCTTTTCTCCATAGCTCTGAAAAGGCTGCGTGAAGCTGCCAACAGCAACGACTTGGACACAGGTAAGGCTTCTGCCCAATCCTGCTTGGGACTCCTTCCTGGAAGGGCAATGTTGTCAAGGATCTTTATTTTAGGAGAGGAGGAGGGTTCAGTTAGTTTGCAGACATGGTGCTTTAGATGCAGCAAAACTAGAAACTGCTTTTCTGGAGCCTTGTTTTGTTCTCTGAGCAGAGTGAGGCTGGTTATAATATTCCCTTTTTCACTGTGTCTTGTTCATAGTGTTAGTTTTCCAGCTGTCTCAAGCTAAAACAGCACTGCACTAATCCAGCTTTTTTGGTATGTAACTTTTTGCCCAGTTGTAAGCAACAAGACAGTAGTGTTTTGGTAAGGTGGAAAAGTTACGATTATCTAAACCATACCCTGTGTGATGAGACAGTGCCGACCCAGTAGATCAGAACCAGGAACAGTGCCTTACTCTGCCTCTCACAGTGACTTCAGAGAAGGTTTGTGGCCTCTCTGTGACTTCCTTTACCCCTCTATACTGTAGATTAGGTGGGGTTTGATATGAAGTCTCCAGCAGCGATATTGGCATATATTATCTGTCCCTTACCATATTCCCTCCTTATATTATACTGTCCCCTCAGCTGTGCTGGCCTAACTGTTCATCGAGCCATTCTGTGAACAGAATTGGAAACTTGTTTGACTTGTAGAAACTCCCAATATATCAGGATGGGGCTTTGTCTGGCGTGCTTCACCCTTCGGCTCCACAATATACCTTGTTTCATGAACTGATAGATAAAGTTCATCTGTGAGCTCTGTCAGTACAGAAAGGCTTGGCTTCAGTGTGCAAGTCAAGAGGAAGAATGAAAGAATCAGGCTTTATCTAAGTCTTGGTTTCAATCTGTATTAGGGTTTTACACCTGTATTTGATACACAGGTTCCCCTCTTTACAGTCCTGCTGTCTTTTGTGTGCTCTGCAACTTGAGGAAGTGTCTGATCATGAATTTATTCTTCATCAACAAGTAAAAATCTTCGCTCTTTCCTGTGGTGGCACTGGGTGGGAGAGGTTATATCATTTCCTACTGGATTCAGGGGAGGACTAGGTAAAGTGTTCCCCACTAATGGTTCTCACTGGTGGCACTGTCAGTCTCTCTGTCTTTTCTTCTGGAATATCAAAAATTCCCCGTTAATGTCACTTCCTCACTTCCATCTTTCCAGGTGTTGCTTTCACTTCTGTACCACACTTAAAGCAGTAGGTGTACAGGAAGAAATTAATATGTGACTATAATTCAATCTCTGGAAGCTGAGACCAATGGTGACTTTCAGTGGTCTGAGCTACCTAGTTTCTTGTCTCCAATACTGGTTAGTCTTGATGGTTGCAGGAGATGCAGTGAAAGATCTCAAAATATAGTGAATCTGTCAGTATTTTTAACAGCTACAGAATGAGCTTTATCTCGCACGCTAATTACTACATCAGGATAATCTCAAAACAACAGATGTGGTAGCCCTTACAGTTGCCCTTACGCATATTACTGTAGGTGCTACTTTTATGTCTAATCTTTTCAGCTTTTTTTGGTCTCTTTGCCTTTGTTATACCCAATGCTGGAGAGTCATACTAGTTCCTCTGTCTTTCTGTGTGAGCAGGTTTTCCCTTCTTATCTGAGAAAGGCAGTAGATCAGATTACCAGAAATGCCAGTGGTGGCACTGAAGAAGTAGCTGAGTGGAAGAGCAGGGGGAACAAGTGTGAGTAGATGATGGTATGGCTTCTCAGGCTGTTCACTAGCTCACTTCAATACATTGTCTCCTAAGGATATATTTGCACTGCTGCTGGCAGGTTGATGCACTCACCTGTCTGCTTCCCAATCAGTAGCCACCGCTAGTGTGGCAGAACCTAGGAGTTTCAGATAAATCTAGGAAGTGACATACTCAAAACAGGTGTGACAAGATGTTTTTTCTCGGTACATGGAGTTACACTGTGAAACTTCTCACTGCAGATCCACATTGATGTGAAAAGTTTACACAGATGCAGAAAATGACTGTACAAATCCGTGGAGAAAGCCCATGGAGGGCTAGTAAGCACAGGATGCTAATTCTGGCTTGGGAAGTGCCTGAGGGGCAGCTCACTAAAGGCTGTGAGAGTTAGCCCTCCGTCCTTGCCATCTTTTTATATTCTCCTGTAGGTGTTTGCTGCTGATTGTCCTAGGAGCTTGAGTATTTGGCTAGATGGATTCTTAGCCTTAGCTACCACAGCTGTTGGCTTGTCTCTATGGCAGTATGTGGAAGCTGGTGAAGGCTGTAACAGAGGGCGGAGGGTACGCTGTCTAGGCTGGTTCTGCTGAGCCAGGATACTGGCTGGAGCTGGCTTGAGTCCAGCTGACTTGACAGCTAGTGGAGTGTGTATCTAACCACAGCAGAGCAGGTAGCGTTACACCTTTCTGATCAGGTGCCCTTTCAGCTTACCTGCTTTCTTGTCTTCCTTGGTCTGCTTAGTGCAGCAACTTTTGGAGGATGGAACTGACCCTTGTGCCGCAGACGACAAAGGCCGGACAGCCTTGCACTTTGCCTCCTGCAATGGCAACGATCACATCGGTGAGTGGGGAGGGGAAGTTCTGTCATCCAACTTCTCTGTGGCAGAGATTTGAAAGGATGCTCTTTATCTTGGTTCAGCACGTGACAGAGCTTGCTGTTTTCTGTGTGTTTTGTGACAAAGCTGCCAGCTGAACTCTGGCTCCAGGGCTTGCCGCATTCCCCTGCTGAAGGGGGAGCAGGAGCTCCCACTCTAGGACTGTACTGGTGTGGAAGGGCTGTACTGGTTGTCCTCAATCCCAGTTCTTCCCCCTCAGGGAGCCCAGGGGTAGTGGTGCTGCCTGACTTTGTGCTGGCTCCTTCTGCATTGCTGCCCAAACCTCCATCCCCTGTTTCTGTGAGGAAGTTGATGAGCTGAACAGAAGCATCCTTAGGGCAGCCTGATGGCTGCTGCGTGGACCTGCAACCTGTGTGGGCCTGACCTGTAGGGCAAAGGGAAGACACTGACATGGCTCTATTTCCTTGTTTCCAGTGCGACTGCTTCTGGACCACGGAGCTGACCCGAACCAGAGAGATGGGCTGGGAAACACCCCCTTACACCTGGGTAAGTGCCACACAGATAAGCTTTGCATGCAGAGAGGTAAGGTGAACACCACCTTGCTGTTTCTTTCCTCTCCACCTTCTTATTTCCTGTGCATCACAGTTTGCATTCCCAGCTTTAAGAGCCTAGGAGGGACTCTTTGCCTTTCATTAGCTTCAACCCTCATGAAGGTTTAAGGGTCAGAGCTAGAGAAATTCCATTTCCCTCCCTCTGCCAGCCCCAACGAGCATGACATCTGTTCCAGAGAGAGTACCCAGGCTTCTACCTGAGGTTACCCTTAACAGTTGGGCTGTTCCTCTTTTCCATGGCAAAGAGCCCTTTGGGAAGCAGCAAGCTCCATACTTGAGCAGAAACTCCTTTGTTGTTTGCTAGTGCCTCTGAGTCGTGTGTCCTGTGTTTTCCCTCCCCAGCTGCCTGCACGAACCATGTTCCTGTCATCACCACGCTGCTGCGCGGAGGTAACATTTCCTCTACAACAATTACAGCCTGTTCCATTCCTGCCCTGCTCCCCAGGGACACTAAGCCTTGAAGACAGACCTCACTTTCTGTCCTTGCTCATGCGTCTTGCAGGGGCCAGAGTTGATGCCTTGGATCGAGCTGGCAGAACCCCACTGCACCTCGCTAAATCAAAGCTAAACATCCTGCAGGAAGGACTCTCCCACAGCCTGGAGGCCGTACGACTTGAAGTGAAACAGGTAAAAGAAACAGCCCCATGATCCGGTAAGATGTTGCAGCCCCTGGCACTCTCCTGCACCCTTTATTTAAATACCTGTCTGTAGGCTCTTAGCTGCTCTGGGGGAGGGTTTGACTTTTTCCTTCTGTATTCAGAGACCTTCCTTTTTCCCAGCTGCTACTCTGAATTTTTGCAGGACCTCTCTTGGCTCTGGTAGGCCAAGGATGTATTGAATGTCTTAATTCTCAGGCTGTATGGAGCACTCTCTTTTCTTCAACCACCATGTAAGACAGATGCCTTGTGGCAGGAGAGGGACCACAGCATGGGGCTGTAGCCATGGCGTACGCATTCCAGCAGGGACTTTGCATTCCTAGCACGGTCTGCCCTGCTCCGATACCTGGTGGCATGGGATAGGAAAGCAGTCGCTGCAACACAAATGCACGAGGTGTGGGCCTCACTTCAGGAGCCGTATAGGAGCCACAAAAATTTTCATCTTCAGTGCACAAACAGATCTTGCTGGAGTGGGAAGTCCCTGCTCCTCACAGTGAAGGAAGCTAGCTGGCCATAAAAAAAAACTTGGTGCTTTCAGGGCTAGACCTTGTGCTTCTTCAGCTGGGCCTGTCTCTCTTCCCTGTTCTTAAACCAGGCATAGGGATCATGACTAGTCCGCCTGTGGTTGGGCAACGCCTCTGGTGACTCACTGGGCTCTGATGCTGCCATTAGTGCTCTCCGGCTGCTTTGCATGTATTGTTCTCGGTGGGTCATGTATTCTGCCACGTACCACAGCGTCAAGGCTGTGCTTGGCAATTTAACTGTAATTTAATTTTTCCTGTAAAAACATCCTAGCCTGGCACAGCTGTCTCATGTTTGCCTCTTCTGCCTCTTGGTTTCAGATTATCCAGATGTTGCGGGAATACCTAGAGCGTCTGGGGAGGCATGAGCAAAAGGAACAGCTGGATGACCTCTGCTCCAGGTTACAGATGACTAGCACAAAGGAGCAGGTAGGCAGCGTTGAGCAACTGTGACTCACCTGCTTGTGTTGAGACTCCTATGTTTAGGAGAATGCAACTGCATGAGCAAGGTGACATTGAAGCCAGTTATGGAAGAGTTCTTACTCACATTGGGTAGAGTGGGTAAGTTATGCGATGACTCGTGGTACTCCTTTGGGTTGGAATTCAAAATCCAGAAAGCATCACTGCCTGGCAGCTCAGCAGAGAAGCTGAAGATCAGGTGGGCCAAGGGCAGAGGCATTTTAAGGCCAGGATCAGCACAACTGCACAGGGTTGCAGGGCCTGTTTGTTTTTTCTACAAAAGATTGGTCCTTAGAAATAGGCTTAGAGGAAACAGCCCTGATACCACTGTTGAGTTGTGCGTAATGCAGCAACATAATTCTGTTTTAAAAGAATGACTAAATCGTGCAAGGCAGAGGTCAGGCATCAACCTGCTGAGGAACGGGGATAAGCTAAGCTAAGGCATTGCCTTAGATTAGGACTTGTTTGAATGTGAGGACAGGAGCCCTCCTACACAGTTGAGGGACCAAAGCAATCCTGTCCTAGTATAAGCTCACCGTGGGCATTACGGGCAGTCCTGGTGCAAGGGGTGGTCCCTGCTGCTCGGGGGTCTCTTCTGTGTTGGTGGTCAGCCACACGACTGCGTTCCACTGCCTAACAGCCAATTGTATTCTGTCAGGTGGACGAGGTTACAGACCTCCTGGCCAGCTTCACGTCACTCAGCTTGCAGATGCAGAAGATGGAGAAGAGGTAATGGGCTTCCAAATCATCTTCCTGATGCAGCAGGAGAAGCCTTATAGAGAAAAAGAGGAAGCTGAAACTTGCTTCCCAGATCGCTGAATAAACATTGCTGCCAACAGCCGTTCCTGCCAGACCCACTCTCCAGTGGTGCTCAGACTGTCCCTGTGGGCCTTGCCAGAGCTGCCTTGTTGGGGGGGCAGCAGGCTTTGGAGAACAGACAACAGAGTGCTGCAGCTGAGACTTTTGGAAAAAAAGAGCTGCTCTTTTTATCAGATGGGCTGGCGCTGAATAGGATACCCCTTCCAGAGATACTCTGCCTCTCCTAAGCACTTCAGCTCAGTGTAGGTGGTGGCTGATGCCATGTGCAGTCACTAGCCCTGACCAGGGCGCTCAGCAGCTGACCAACATCACAGAAATGCTTGGAACAGGCACTTCTTGCCACCTCTGCTTTACTCAATTGCACGGGGGGGGAAAGTGGATGCCTTGGACAACAGAAGGCTTTGTGCTGTGAGAAGAACACACACTTAATTCTGCATGGTAGCAGCTGAGCAAACATATTGCCTTGAGAAACATGCACTGAGGCTTAATCCTAACCTTCCCCAGAGCTTGCAGTCAGGGGACAGAGAATCTGGCTGGTTACAAATGGGATACAAAGCTTTTAATCACTAGACTAACAGCTTTCACTGGCCCTGGTTTTTAAATCACTGCTGCAAATTAGTGCTTAAATACTGCAGTGAAACACTTGTAAAGAAATACCCAGGTAGCAGGTCAAAGCTGCCCTGGTGCAAGAGTAAAGTTTGGGGAGCGACTTAATCTTAGCACAGTTCTAGGCAGACATCTATATCTTACAAAAAAAAAAAAGCACCACACTCCGGTGTTTCCTATTACTGTCAGTCTTGGGCAAGAGGTCCAGTTGCAATAGGAGGTGGTGTATTATTGGGCTGGGATGGAGGTGGATTTATGGCTGCCTCAGCAGCACCAAACGCAGAGCTGACCCATACTGTGTTTCTTGCTTGTCATGGAGAGGTGCTGCTCCAGGACCTTAAGTGCAGCATGTGGAATGAGTTCTGACTTCTGCTGTGAGCCTGAAGTGATACAGCTGTGAAGGATGCAGGGAATTGCCCTTGTTAATCTCCTGCTTCTGCACCATGGTGATTAGTAGTGAAGCTATAGATAGCTTTGTTTTGGAGCAGGGATCCATAAATCTTATCAGTAGGGTGCGAACAGCAGCAGGGTCACACAAACACGTCCAGTAGCAATCTGAGTTCCCACCTGTGTGCTACACCTAAAATGCACGGTGTGCCGCTAGCGATACCCATCCCACAGCCTGGGAACTGCTGGTTTGGAAGTGTCCATTCTTAGGATTCAGCTTGACCATGCAACAGCCACAGTTTGGAGCATTCTTCAGATACCTTCAGGTCAGCATGTTCTCTAATATCTGGCCTCTTGTCCAGGAAAAGGCTAAGTGGACCTCCATGTTCAAAGCTGAGATACCAGAAATATGCATGGCTTTCAGATGGATTCACCTGTTGGGTGCTGGATGCTGTGGCTGAGACCAGCAGCCTTGTGGCTTGGCTGGAGCTGTCACTGTGAATACTGATACTTCTTTATGATGTGCTGGATGGGAAGGATAATGAGGGGGTTGGAGACAATATGACTTTTTTGTATTTTGAACTTCAATAAAATCCTGTCAGCCTTTTCAGACTCCTCAGCCAAGTTCTGTCTTTTTCAGAGTGGTTCATTCCTCTTTCTTTACATATGTTCCAGGCCCCAGGCACAGCACTGGGCTCGGTAACTGGTACTCTTATATCCGGTACTGAAATTAGAAGCGACAACACAAAGTTGTTTGAATTCAAACACCAGTCTGTTTGCAGATCAAAGCACATGGTTGCTGACTCACCTTCTGATCTTGATTCCCACAGCTTAGAAATCCAAACTTCAAATCTAGTTAGTTGCTGTGAAGCTGTACAAATAGAGGAGAGAGAATCTCAGTGGGATTGCTTCAAGCTGGAAGATGGAATCTTTTTTGAAGAAGAAAAGCAGCCTTGCTCAGTCTGCACTCCTGCCTAAGCATGGAGCTGGTGGGGAGAAGGTGGCAGAATTCATGCCTTTCCCCATACCAGATAAAATGGCTGTGCTGCAAAGAGACAGCAAGGGGATGAGGGGCTGGGGAGGGGCATCTGGGCAGGGCAGAGAATTTCCAGAGTGGTCTCTGTGTGAGGAGCGGGTGACCTTCATCTCTAGTGTTTACTTACCTTGTTTCTTCCTGTCTTCACAGCCTAGTCTTGGTGTCCACGTACACCCAGCTGCCAACGCTTCTGCACTCAACAGCCTTGTTGCTGAGGAGACCATTAAGATGCCCAAAGAGCAGGCGGATGAAATGTTCTTTATTGCTGCAGTTACCTCAGTTGCTGATGATGTCTGCTAACTAGAGGCAACTTGGAAGCTTTCCTCAAAACCAGGAATACACCCAGCTGGGACTCAGAGCAAAGCTTTTAGCCTGAGCACACGTGATATTGTTGTCCACAGCAAATCAGACCTTTGTCTTGCCTCCCACTGGAGTTTTTTATAACTCTGAGCTTGGAGGGGAAAGGTGGGGGTGCTGCAGCCAGCCAAGTGTTTGCCTTGCCTCTTGCAGCACTGCTCCCTCCATGGGAGGTGAGGCAGCGCTGGCAGTTCCCTGGAGACAAGGAGCTGAGGCAAATAAAACGAGCAGGATTGTAAGAAGTTTTGCTGCTGCTTTAGTGATAACACCAGATAAGAAAGAGAAAAGTGGATCTGGTTTTCAGGGTGGGGGGAAAAGCATCATATTAGGAATCACCACAGCCAGTTCTGCTTTCCTGCCGCAGGGCTGAAGTACTGAGCTGCTGAGAGCCATGTCACATGTTTGGCACTGGACTGAGAAAAGTTTTAGGTTTCTTTGTGTCGGCTGGTCATGCCAAAGCCTTGACTACCCTGCCATGTTCAGCAGCTGTATCTCAAAAGGCAGTTAGGTGATGGGGAGGGAAAGAAGGAACAAATTGGTTCCAGGGAAGGATGAGAGTGTGGCTTCACACTGTGCCAAGAGCTGTTCACTGGCACTGTTTGCTTTTTCCACTGCTCCTGGTCTAGAGTCTTCGGCCTCTCCCAGCAACTTTTACCCCGCCCTTGCATCCTGGGCCACAGATTTCCCTGCGTAACCCATAGATGTGAGGCTGGTGGCAACTTTCCACATATCCCGGAGGTGTCTGCTGCAGTAACAAAGAATGAAAACAGCACAGGTTTCCCCTGCTATTTATTTTGTCATTAAACTCAATGCAGCCTCCTCATTTTTCTTGTGCTACACCATCAAACACACCTTCCAGGTCCCTCCCCAAGCAGTGGTGCGTTCCCTCTCCTTGGGGCCTTGGTGTCAGTCTGCCAGCACACTCTGGCAACTGGGACTTGACCCAGGGCCCTGCTTCCCCCTCACCACTGCCTGGCCTTCAAATACACTACATTTCCCATCCTTGTTCAGAGCACGGCTCTGCAGTGACATGCTGTATCCCCAGCTACTGAATCCAGCAGCAACATCCCTGGCTTGACAGCCACTGCTGTGCTGTAAGACACAACCAGAACGAGTCAGGTTGAGGATCTGGCTCATCCAAGCAAGTGAAGACTGAAAACCTGCTTGTGTCTCACCAAGGACCCACAGGAGAAGCAACAGCCCTGAACAAAACCTCCCAAAAAAGCCGCATGGATGTTATTAAGCAAAAGACCTTTCTCTGAAGCAGCCACTCACCCATGCAAGTGAACGCAAAGTGCACCCTGCAGTATATGCAAACATCAAGAATCTGTTCCACTTCTCAGCAGCTGAAATCATTAAACTCCAGGGTATCAAGCCAACATCTGAACTCTATTTCTTCCTCCACCTTTGCCTTTCTAGCAAACTCCAAATCCATCATTGTAATCGTCTGCGCTGCTAAAGAAGCCCCATGAAGCATCTCTGGCAAACCAGCCACCCTTTCAGCTGCTTCCTCCGCTCATTCCGTGAGCAAGACAAATCTCCTCCAACATGGAAAGGTACTTGCAGAAAGATGCCTTCTTTGTGCACTGTGCCTGGCCAGCACGGGAGGGCAGCCCTGGGCAGCTCAGGGCCCATGGGGCAACTAGGTGGAAGTGTTTCAGTTAGAAAGCTGATAAAGGAGCTACAGCAAATAACCTTCCTCTGGGCTTTTCTGAAAGCTCCGAGAGGCAAAGAAAGCACGTGGCTGTTGGAAGAATTAAAATAATCTGCTGGCAACCTGCTACGGCTGGCCATGGATTAAGAACCAGCAGCTAAACCCAAAAGCAAATAAGCAGAATTCCCTGTAGCTAATAGTGCTACGTTCCCTGACCACCCCGTCACACCATTACCTCTCTGGCCGGCAAGGCTGCTGGCTGCGAGGTGCATTTGCAGTGCTGTCCCGGCTGTTTGCAGAGTGTATGAGGTCCTGTTCCCATGAGTGCAAGGGCAGCACTAGAGCCAATTGCTCTGCCAGGAAACAGGAGCTGTCCTAACAGCTTCTCTGGCCTTCTGCCTCCCTCAGCCCCATGTGTCTGCAGACAGGGGAACCCGCACCAGGGCTGCCATATTTGCACGTGAGCTTCTTGGTACCTGGGTCTGACGCCTCCCAGAAGCATCAGACTCATGGCACACACTCTGGGGAAATGCCTGAGCACCAGAACCAGCACACAACTGGTAGGACTAAGTTGCTTCGCAGAGCATAGCTATGCCCAGCTTGCAGGGGAGCTGGTGCCTACCACTAGCTGCAAAGCCCTGACTTCCCTTGCCTCTTCCGTTCCCTCTGCCCCATGCCAGCTCCTGGCGCGGCTGCACTCAGCAGGTGTGGCAAACCGGCCTCTGCAGGGTTAAAGCCAAGCTCATCGGCCTGAGTGATGACAAGTAGGAAAGAAAATACAAGTAAGGAGTCATTAATTAAGGCAAGAAGCTGGGAGTGGAGACTGCAGAATGCTAATTAGTCTGGAGGGGAGGCTGTGTGGAAAGCTGCAACCAAGCTCCTTCAGTTTTAATTAAACCCACTCTATATCAAGAACATGACACTTTTTCTTCACCTCTGCCTTTGAGCTGTGAAACCAGTTGGAGCACGTACACTGTTACTGGGCAGACAGGAATCCCCTCCTGGCTACAGAGCCTCCTTAAGCCAAGATCAGCACCCGCCCTTCCTGCTCATGTGTTCCCAAAATCAGAATCACAGAATCACAGAATGATAGAGGTTGGAAGGGACCTCTGGAGATCATCTTGTCCAACCCCCCTGCTTGAGCAGGTACACCTAGAGCAGGGGGCACAGGACTGCATCCAGGCGAGTTTTGAACGTTTCCAGGGAAGGAGACTCCACAACCTCTCTGGGCAGCCTGTTCCAGTGCTCCATCACCTTCACAGTAAAGTAGTTTTTCCTCATATTCAGGTGGAACTTCCCGTGTTCCAGCTTGTGCCTATTGCCCCTTGTCCTGTTGTTGGGCACCACTGAAAAGAGTCTGGCCCATCCTCTTGACACCCACCCTTCAGATATTTGTAAGTATTGATGAGATCCCCCCTCACTCTTCCCCAGGCTAAACAAACCCAGGTGTCTCAGACTTTCCTCATAAGGGAGATGCTCCAGTCCCCAGATCACCTTTGTAGCTCTCTGCTGGACTCTCTCCAGTAGTTCCCTGTCTTTCTTGAACTGGGGAGCCCAGAATTGGATACAGTACTCCAGATGTGGCCTCACTAGGGCAGAGTACAGGGGGAGGATAACCTCCCTCGACCTGCTGGCCATGCTCCTTTTTATGCACCCCAGGATACTGTTGGCCTTCTTGGCCACAAGGGCACAGTGCTGGCTCAGGGTCAGCCTGCTGTCCACCAGTGCTCCCAGGGCCTTCTCAACAGAGCCGCTTTCCAGTAGTTCAGCCCCCAGCCTGTACTGGTGCCTGGGGTTGTTCCTCCCCAGGTGCAGGACCTGACATTTGCTTTTGCTGAATTTCATGAGGTTCCCCTCGGTCCAGCTCTCCAGCCTATGCAGATCTCGCTAAACGGCAGCACAGCCTTCTGGTGTATCAGCCACTCCTCCCAGTTTGTACCGTCAGTGAACTTGCTGAGGGTACACTCTGCCCCTTTGTCCAGGTCATCAGAACTTAACACCACGCAGAGCTTAGGGATGGGAGCCAGAGTTTGCAGATACTTACCATGCTAAATGCTCCCCCAGGTTTTCTCCCTGTGTTCTCTGTCCTGTTTTATATAGGTTTCACCCCGATGTGCAGCAGTGAGTCCTGACCTGATCCAGTCCCTTTGAAAGCCAGGACCAGCATCAGGGGCAAGAAACAGTCCAGCCACAAACGGGCAAGAACAGACAGTGTCGGGCTGCATCACTGCTAAGGACCACTGTTCCCTTCTCCCTCCGATGCTTTGGGCTGTGAAGTGGGGCCTCACCCTGAGAAACAATGCAGATATTTGTGTTACTTGGAGGCTGCTTGTGGCCATGTGAGCTGGCCAACCAGCCATGGCATTGCATGCAAAGGTTGCTGCAGACCTAGCCATGCCCGGGAAGGTAGACAAATCACGCTGGACACCTTGCGGAAAGGCATCGGCTGCAGAGGAGCAGCAGCCCCTGCAGAGGGAGGGAGCTACAGAAAACAGAAACAGGGATAGCAGGCGAGGGAGGCTCGAGGTGCAGAGAGCAACAATAAACACTCAAATAGAAAAAGAAAAATGGTTCCCAACGCAGCACTTTGTTTGGCCTCTGCACAGGAAAAGGGGTGTCCTTGGAGCTGAGCTCTCGCAAGGCGTGCAACAGCTTCAGCGAGGGTTAGAAATGCCATGTTGCCTGGGAATTTTAAGAGTGGGCAGGACAAAGCAGTAAGGGAAGACTTATGCGAGCAGAAGCAGGGGACGGAAAGAGAAGAGAAATAAAGGGGGGGCTCATGGCTCTGCTCACAAACACACCACAGCTCCGCAAGCCCCTTGCTGCCTGATGTCCCTCGTCCCCACTGTACAAAGCCTACAGCACCGAGAGTGTCAAAGTGCAAGGATGGGGCCAAACCCCCTTTGCTTTAGACACAATCTCCAGCTGCCTTGCCAAGGTCCCACTGTGCATGGGGACAAGTGAGGACACTGGCAGCTTCTGTAGCCCATGTGGGTCTCAGGACACCACTGACAGGGCTGCACAGCCTCCAAAAACTTCACATTTGCTTCAGGCTTACGTAGGCAACTGGATCCCGACAATCAGCGGGCTGGAAGTAAATGGCTCCTCTGCCTGCTGGGGCTCCCCAGTATTAGCTCCCTCACTGTTTTAATTAACCAGAAAGCAGTCCCTGGAGATTTCCAGGCTACGGATAATGCCATAACATCCAGTCCTTGTGTCTCCTCCTCAAAAATCAGCCTATAGGGCTTTGCCAGAAAGGATATCTCCATGCACATGCTGGCTGTGGGCAGCAGGGCTGGGGGAGTGAACTGCTATGGAAGGAGAATGATCACCCTTGTTCAGGGCAAACACGTTCACTCTGAAACCTACTGCTGCCATGACAATCTGTAGCTGTTTCCTAGCTTCAGTATGGAAGTTTGGAGTGTACCACAATGCCATTGCTTTCACTAAACACTTTCTGTCAAGGTTTCCCTCTTTCACCTGCTCTCAGGGCACTGTGGGTGAAGATCTGCTTCATGTTAAGAGTTACACACTCAGGAGCCACACAGGACTAATTAACCACCATATGTCGTTAAGGAAAATGAGGGACATTGCAATCATGTAAAGTTTACTGTAAATATTGAGCTGGGACGGTGGCAGGTCTGATGATTTGCGGCTGAAGCATCCCAGTCCTGGCTGCAGGATTGCAGAGGAGGTCACTGAGGAGCTCTATGGGGCTTGATCTCAGTTTAATGGGTCTGAATGAGCACGCTCATCTCTTTCTCTGCCAACAGAAAACCTTCTCAGTGAGGATAAGGTGTGGGCCTAATGATCCTGGCCTCTCCCAGAGGAAAGCAAAGCCCCTGGGATGTGGTTAGGAAGTGTGGTCCTAATGGAGATTTCTCCCTTGCCTCTCACCATGGAGGTCCTTCTATGGCCTGGTCCCTTTCCCTTCCTCAGGGCTTGCCTGGCTAGCAAAAGCAGTCCCTTTCCCACCTCCCAGTCTCTCAGGTGACTTGTCTTTTCCTCTTACTGGGGCTTCTCCCTGGGTTTGTCCTAAGGCATCACCAAAAGCTCCCAAGCCACAGGACTGATGCTCAGGGGCTGCACCTGTGCTGGCAAATGAAGCAGGACCTGTCCTGCTTGCACTCACAAGCCAGGTGGCATCACAGAGTTTGTGTCCTCATGTTGAAGCTGTCACATCCCCGCAGAGGATGGCCTCAGGCACTATTACCTTTGGCACATGGACTTGGCATGCTGGGGAAGCTGAGTACCCCGCTCAGTCCCTCTCCCCTCTCCACTCACATCATGGCTATGTGACAAAACTGGAGCTGAGTGAAGTCAGCCATGTGCCCAGGCCTAGCTCTGCCAGGCACCACAGCAAATCATGGCATTGCAGCAATGCAAATCCCACTGGGTCCCTCCCTCCCATGTATGCTAGACTGACCAAAGGCCTTGCTTGGATGGGTGGTGTTTTTCTGGGCTTCTCTGGCAACCTGATGATGCAGAAAAATCCTGGAGAAAGCTGCTGGGGGGCTGGGGTCCAACACAGCTGACTGATGCTCACCCCAGCTCAGGAGCAGTGTGACACTGCTGGGGTGGGGAGAAGGCTCCTGCCAAAATGCATGTGCTCTGCCAGCACATTGCTACACACTTCTCTCATGCCCCCTCATCCTTCCTTCTGCCCTCTGCTTCTAGCCCCTCACTTCGACCTGCCTTCTGACCGCCATTTTTCTGTCCCTGTGGAAGGCTTCTATCACACATTTATCATTTATGTTGTCCTCTCACCACCCCTCCTTTTCCCTGTCTCTGCTTCTGACTCTCCCTCTCCTACAACTTTCTCTTGAACACCAGCAGTGCTGGATCCATCTTAAAACCCTCAGTTTTGCTTCTTTTGTATGGTTCTGCAGCGACTGCAAAGTCATATAAAACAAATGACACCCTGCTAGTGACCTGCAAGCACCAGACTGTGGTCAGACAGCTGGTACAGCCTCCACCACCCCCAGCCCAAACTGCAGAGCCCCACACAGGGCAGAGGTTGTATCCAGCACACAGCAAATGCAGCAGGCAAAAGAAATTACTGGGGTTTATTCAGGTCAAACAGGGAAGACATTCCATCACCTTCCAGTGAATATATTTGTCCCACCACGCCATCCCCTTGACACTTCCCATCCTTCCCACGGTCAGGCCGGGGGGATGCTTGGCCCTGCTGCAGGGTGTCGTTGAGCTGCTACCACAGCCAAAGGCTCCTTCACGGCTGCTTGGGCCAGCAGGGGACAGAGCAGGAGAAAGTTTTGCTCCAAGGTAGACATGGGTCTCACAGCAATGGCTGCCTTGGAAGATGTCCCAACCTGCTGAGCCTCATGCTCTCCTAGAAACCCTCTCCATTAGGTAGAAAGGGTCGCTGAGGAGATAGGATAGAACTAAGTGCACATGGGTCACTTTCTCCTTTGCCTCACTACAACTGTCACCCGGCTCCATGGCTCATTTTGCAGCTTAGCCTCTTACTTCTGCTTTGGTGACAGCCATCAATTCATGTACAATCACCACCACCACATGGAAAAAAACTGTGCGGCCGAGCCGGTAAACCACACACATGGGGCTAATACCAATGAGTAATGTCACTGCCCTGAGACCAACAGGCCCTTCAGCCCCAGAAGGAAGGGATGAAACTCTGAGTACAAAGCAAAGATCAAAGAGGAGGCAGCAATCCATCAGGAATTTGCAAAAGGCAACAAGAAAGTAAGCAGAGGAGTGAATCAGGTGGAACAACGTGGTGGAGGAGTTACCAGGTTTGTTTAAGAAGAATGGGAATATCAGGAAATATTTCTGAACTGCAAGTGGCATTAGCAAGTGGGATGGTGTCCTGCAGGATCTGCTTGCAAGAGCTAAAGCCAGGTGGGACAGAGCTCTAGGAAATATCCTCCAGTGAGTACTTCTGGTAAGGCAGGGTGGAGGGAAGAGACTGGACGGATGGTCCTTTCCTCCTTGAACTTCAGAGAAGCCACAGGTACAGAGGAGAGGGACGCAGAGGTGTCAGCACACAAGCCTTTCCAATCTTCACCTGTTGTGGCATAAATAATTTGAGTATGACTAGTGACTGCCGCAGAGTTTGCACCATCGAGCTGTTGGCACAGAGAGCTGAATTCCTTGCATATGAGACAGTGTGGCAAAGGCCCTCTGATTTGGATGCAGGGGCTAGGGAAAGGGATGGAGGTGGGCTAGGGCTGCCCCTGGACCACGGGAAAAGGACATGTGGGCAGGGGACAGAGTTTTATCACTTGGGGCTGGGCACAGCACCCCAGCCCTGCCAGGGAGAAAAGCTGCCAGCTACTCTACTGACACTCAGGTCCCCATGCACTCTCTCCACCCTTCCCAACCATGCTCTGATGTGCCCTTAACAGCCTGGATTTCCTACCAGGATGTTTTCATTTTGGTTGCCTCCCTCTTAGAGTTTCAAGGTGCTGCACAAAATTAGCAAGTTAAGAAGCTGGGATATGGAGACCTTAAAACCTGTTGCAGGAACGCCAGCCAGGTCACTTGGTGCCACATTAACATGCCCCTCCACTCTGCATTTTCATGGGTGGATTGTATTCCTATATGCCATTCCTATATGAATGCCTATAGGCCATTCCTAAATGAATACTGTGGGCCAGTGAGTGAAGGTGAGAGGGAATAATGGGTTAAACATTGCCACAAGAGGTTTTGGTGGCTCTGCTGCATCCATTCCCCTCTGCCCCACATTATTCTGCCCATTTAGGAATGGAGTGGTTACTCACAGGCTGGAAAACAGGCTTCTTCACTTTGCTTATCTGTAATGAACAGTCAGAAACTCCTCAGTTCCTCTTGCAGGGGTCATGGCTAGGGGATGGCCACCTGTTGCCAAACTTTCCTCCTCCAGCAGCTCCTTCAGCACAGAGACCGTAGCATCTTGTAGCTGGTGAGTCCATGCTCTGGCATCATGACTGGTACCTTCAGGGTCCCTCTTCCTGGTGTTCTGCTCTGGGACCTGGGTCACCTCAGTGTTGCCTCCGTAGAAACCTCTGGTGCTGTTGGTGAAACTTTTGCCCACATTGACCACATGGACTTTCTTTCCAACTCTCTTCTTCTTCCTTGTCTTGTTCTGGAAGAAGAGGCAGGTGAAGACCTGCTTGAAACGCTTGCGGAAATGCTTGGAGATGAGGGCATAGACAATGGGGTTGAGGCAGGAGTTGGCATATGAAAGGCAGTGGGAAGCCAGGCGGCAAGCATAAGTGGCTCGGTTGAAGGGGAAGTGGCCAAACCAGAAGCACAGGATGACCAGGTGGTGGGGCAGCCAGCAGAGGCAGAAGAGGATGGCCACAGCCACAATCATCTTGGTGACCTTGCGCTTGGCCTTCCGGGACTCTGAGATCCTTTCTATGGGGTCTACAGAGGTCCACAGAAATTTGATGGTCCTGGCATATGCCAGGCTCACCACAGTCACAGGCAGAAGGTATCCAAAGACAAATGTAAGGATGTCCAGAATCTTTCGTCGCTGGTCCTCCCAGACAGGGACACAGATGGGCACCTTGTGGTAATGGACAATCTGGTAGTAACTGAGGTAAGGCCCTGCGAAGAGCAGCGACAGTGACCAGATTGCTGCAATAGCCACTCCTGCATTTCGGGAGGTACGGAGATCCCGGGACTTCAGAGGGTAGCGAATGGCGAGGTACCTGGCAAGGAGGGGATGAAGAAGAGACCAAACACAACATGGGTGAGTTGATACCTTGTTGCCCTCCTGCCCTGTGAAGATGCCATTTGTGCATACCTTCCCACACAGCCACTCATGTCTTCCCCTCCCCACCTCTACCAAGAGGGTTACGGTGAATTCACACAGGCGTCAGGGTCATCCCAACAGTGGGTCTGGGATCTCCATTGCCCACTCTGCTGTGCTAGCTCAGGAAAGGCAAGCAGCATGCCTCTTGAACCAGGGAAGAGAAGGGCAGGAGCAGGACCCAGGGGGCTCCCTCTTTCTCCTCTGGTGCATTGCTGCCCTGGGGTTTTGCTGTTCTTGGTTTTGCATGGCAGATACCAAACCTCAGCATGTGCCTGCACTCCTCCTTCCTAAGTGAGGGCTGGGTAACCAGACAGAGAACTTGCCTTGGTGTTGTAAGAGGGCACAGGGAGATAGGGAGGCTGTCTGTCTTGGCCCTCCCTCAGGGGAGACCCTGCCTGCTCTTTACAGGACACTCAATAGGGTAAGGACTGGCCTTTCTCCCACCCCTGAGCTCAAGGGTTGCAAACACTTTGTCCCTGAGCTGAGGGACTTAAAGGGGAGAGGATGCTTGCCTGTCAACAGAAACGGCAGCCAGGGTGAAGCTGCTGGCATACATGGTGAGGTAGATCAGGAAATGCACAGCCTTGCAGGCAAAGGCCCCAAAGAGCCACCCATCCAGGGTGTAAATGGTAGCCTGGAAGGGGACACAGCAGATGATGAAGCACAGGTCGGCTATGGCCAGGTTAAGGATGAAGAGGTTGGTGGTATTGTACTTGACTTGGCCGTTCCGCAGCAACACAGCCAGCACCAGCCCATTCCCCACAGTGCCCAGGAGGAAGATGAGGGAGAAGATGATGGGCACGATAATCCCAGCAGCTCGCAGCTCCAGACTGTCAGAGGAGGTGTTCCAGCCTCCCGGCATCTCCCCATCTGACTGCAGGGACCTGCAAGGGGAGAAAGGGAGACATGGCACCTGTCCACAGAGGTAGGCAAGTGGGTGCTTCTTGGTGTTGAACACACTGGCCACCAGAGCTCTGGCCCTAATGTTCCTGATCCCGTCCTTTGTCAGACACCCATGTTTCTTCCAGAGATGCCAATCCCAACCAGCTGGTTAAATGATGACATCAAGATCCTCGTGACATCACTGGCAAGAAAGGTGTTGGGATCAGTCAGCCCACATCTGCCTGGCTTAAGTGGGGCCAATGCCCCTTTCTCCTGCCTGCATTCACAGCCCCACCGCAGCACCTCCTGTGGTCCCAGCCCCGTGAAGGACCCCTCCCCTGCCACCTGCCCTCCCCTACATTCCTCCTACAATCCTCTTGGGATTGCTTGCTTTGGCAAGTCTAAATCCTGGCAGGCGTTCAACAGGGCTCAGCAAGGGACACGAGGCCGTAGGGACTGTGAGTGGTTCTGGCACCCTTGCCCCAGGGCTGTGCTGCTTCTAGCAGTTGGCACCTGATGCCTGGATGAAACCTCACAGCAGCAGCATCTCGCCATGCTCCTGCCTCAAGGAAGCTCCTTCAGCTGGGACCACCTCCACCCTGGAGCTGGCTTCCCCTTGCTCCATCTGCAGTAGTTATGCTCCACAGAGGAGAGGTGACTCAGGGCAGCTCTTCCTGATGCTGAGAGGTGGTCATGGGCTGGATGGTGGTGGCTAGGAGGGGATGGGGGAAGACCTTGGAGCCTCCTGAAAACAACACGATGATCATTGTGAAGGAGCATAATTATTACTGCAGCTCGAGATATTGTGATTTGCTGCAAAACTTCCTCCAGCCCTGAGTAATGCTGCGCTTAGGTGGGGAATGCCAACAGCCTATCTCCTAACGAGCCTTCCCCATGTTGTGCTATCATTAGAACAAATTGTCCTTCGCTGAGCAGCAAACAAGAGGGAAAGACGCTGTTATCTAGCAACTGTTGACATGCAATTAGCCCTTTTTTGGGTTGTGCAAGCTCCTTTGCCCCACACTTTCCCGTCCCACAGCTCACACCGCTTCTTCTGCGCAGCCTCTCTGTATCGCACTGAAAGGTCATCCCTGCCTCTCTGGCTCTGCGGTCCCCCCTGTCCTACTGATGACTATCTGGCTCCTCCATCCTGGCCCTGTAGGATCTCCTTGCTCAAGCAGAGGACCCCAGTCACCCTCTAGGCACACACTTGCACATAGACAACAAGGCATCTCTGGGCACTGTTGTGTCCCTGCTCTGGGAGCCCGAGGCTACTTTTTGCTTGGGAAGCGGGTACTTACCTCAGCAAGGAAGGGCCTGCAGCTTTGCTGCTCGCTTGTGGGAGACCTCTGGTCCAGCCTGGGCAGCAGCAGCAAGAAGGATGCGGGTCACCGAAGAGTTTGTCTGGGCAGCGCCATCACCCCTGCCTGGTGCTTTGCTGCCTCCCCCTGCCTGCTACCAGCTCTGCCCTCTCTTCTACTGGCTCCCACACACAGCTCTCTCCTGGAGCTACTCTGCTCTCTCTTGCTGTCTCCCCCTTTTCCCTCCCTCTTCTCTTGCTACTGATCCACTGATCTCTGTTGGTTTTTTTTATCCCTCGCCCTGAGGTTGGGTTTGGAGTTAACTCCTCTCTGCCCAGCCTTCCTGACAGCTCAGCCTCTCCCCGCTCCATCGAGGAGGGGTCAGCAGAGAAAAAGGCTGCTGCTCTTTGGTGGGAGATGGAGGATGGAGGGGGGCAGGGTCCCATGGAGCCCAGTGGGCCTTGTGGGCACCCCCCAATGTGGGTGTTCAGGACATGTTGCCCAACACCTCTGGGGAACATGAATATCCCACCACAGTGAGCCTGGCCCCTGCTCTGTCCTTGGGACATGGGTCTAAACCCTCTGGAACACAAGCAATTAATTGCTATTACTAGCTATTATTAACTAATTGTTAGTAGCACAGCACAGAGGAGATTGAGCCTCTCCCACAATTTCTGACCTGAGGAAGGAGGAGAAAGCAGGTTTTGGTTTCCATCCAGCCCAGGTCTGCCCTCCAGCAGCATTGCTGGGGCACTGCAGTGTGGGGAGGGAGGACAAGACAACCAGTGAGGCCATCTCCAGAGGTTCAGGTCCCTCACTGCTGCCCAGGACAGCCTGTGGGCTGACTGATGTGCTGAGAGGTGACAGTGACCCACACAGCACTCCTGCCCCGCTGCCCCACTGCTGTGTCCACCCCCACGATGGGTCCTGTGCCCTGCGGACTTCCAAGTCCACTGAGGTTGAGCACAGCTTGGTGGTCCTTTCCCAGCAAGACCCAAAGGCCAACAGCTTCCTTTCGCTGGGAAGGTCCTGGATGCCTCTTCCAATGATGGGGCAGGATGTGGAGTGGCAGAGACAATGTGTCCTCCCCTCCCCGCCTGCCCCTCCGGTGGGAGGGAGAGAGGTGTCCCCGCCGGCTGGCTCACTATCAGCTGCTGTAACCAGGGAAAAGGGGAAGG
The DNA here is from genome assembly GCF_949628215.1 of Phalacrocorax aristotelis. Taxonomy (NCBI): domain Eukaryota; kingdom Metazoa; phylum Chordata; class Aves; order Suliformes; family Phalacrocoracidae; genus Phalacrocorax; species Phalacrocorax aristotelis. The sequence goes on along the minus strand of NC_134276.1, from coordinate 161,442,231 downwards.
CCGTGCCTTGGGACGTGATGATAACCAGGGGGATGCGGCGGAGCAAGAGCCCACAACCTGGCACAGCCTGCTGCAGTGTTGGTTCACCATGGAGGGCCCCCGCCATGGCTGCTGCCTTCTCCTCCTCCTCCTCCTCTGCCTGATCCTGCCACCAGGTATGCTGGGCCCACCACCGGCGGAACCCTGGGACCCACTGCCGCCGCTGCCTGTCACTGCTGATCCTGCTGCCCACCTGCTGCGTGGCCACCCCTCAGCCCCGGTGCGGCCCTACAGCCTCTCGCTCTCCCCCGAGGACTACCGCTACTCTCCCAAGCCCCGGCACCTGCGGCCAGGGCGGCTGCGCCGGCTGCTGGGCTCAGCCTTTGACCCTTTCTGGATGTCAGCTGAGGAGCCCCGGAGCCGCAACGGCAGCATCCACAAGGAAAACCTGGAGTCCCTGAGCCGGGACCTGGCGGAGGGAGCCGGGCGCTACCGCCGCAAGCTGTGGCGGGAGACGGAGGGGCTGGAGCTGCCCACCCTGCTTCCCCCTGGCCTGGGGCTGCCCCCTGAGCTGCCAGAGGCCCTGGCCCGCCGCCTGCGGCAGTGGCTGGTGGAGCGGGCTGCCTGCCGCCTCACCTCTGCCTGGGTTGATCTGGGACCCATTTTCTGGCCCCGCTGGGTGCGCCACACTGCCTGTGAGACCGGCACCCCCGGCTGCTCCTGGCCCCCCGGCATGACCTGCCGCCCCGCACAGCTCACCCACATCAAGCTGCTGGCCTGGCACTGCTGGGCACCCCGGTCCCCCACCTCCCCGCACTGCGCCTGGCGGCAGATCCCTTACCCTGTCGTGGCCGCCTGCAAGTGCTCCTGCCGCTGAGGGGGCTGTGGAGAGACCCCCCCGGTGCCTGTTCCTGCAGCCAAACAGCCTGAAGAGGCGAGCAGCCAACTGGACTCACCGCCCGGGTTGGAGGGATGGCGGGGTTTACCCAAACTGGAGAAATAAACCACCAGAAGGAAGTGGGGAGTGGCTGCAGGCATTGCTGTTTCTTGCCGAAGTCCCTGGAGTGGTGGTGGGAGGGGGATGACTGCTTCACCCATCACCGGTGTGGGGAGGCATTAGCACCAGTGGGAGGCCCTTGCACGGTGTTTATCTCCAGCGAAGGATGCGGGATGGGAAAATCCTGTTACCTGACGGCAGGTTCAGACCCCATTTGCATCAGCCCCAGCAGGCTTGTTCCAAGCTGGGGCTTCCCTGTCTGCCTGGGCAGGGAGAAAGGGCATGGGGGTGCCGGCAGGGAAGGGGTGAAAGGAGGTGGGTCACAGCTCAGGGTGGAAGCAGTGGTGTGGGGGCTGGAGGACACCAGCAGGAAGGGAGGCAGGTTTGGGACTGCAACGAAGCAGCCTGGCGAGGGTGGAAGAAGTGGAGGGTGGGCAGGGACCCAGGGCTGGAAGCATCTGGGGGGGTTGGGGTGTATGGAAACAGGATGGGAAAGGACAGTCCCCTACTTTGAGGTACAACAGGTGAGATACAGGGATCTGATGCCTATCCCACATGGTGGCCGTGACAGCTTAAGACCTGGGCAGAAGCCTGGCAGCGCAGCATACGGTGCCTGGGGTGGGTTGGCGAGCCTAGGTTGGGAACTGTGTCCTTTGGGCCAAAAGCTGCAAAGAACTGCAGACCAGACTTAGGTCAGAAGGCCCTGAAGAAACGAAGAGCTGGAGGCTTTGCTGGGAATGCATTATTAACATGTACCTGCAGTCGATGGGCGCTGCATTATTCTTTTCTAGTGTTCTATCACTTGAACCTCCTGCCTTTCCCAGGCTCTAGCACTCCCTGCGCTGCCATGCAAACTGCAGTGTGCTGCAGAGCTTGGCCTTGAAGCAAGCAGAGAGGCAGCAGGAGCACGGGGGTCTGCTGCTGAGAGGCCTGGGAGAACTGGAGGGGAGACGGACGTCAGGGCGCCTGGCGAGGAGAGGAGGAGGAGGGGAAGGGGGGAAGCATGTGTGTGCGTGCAAGAAGAATTGCATGCATCTCAGGGGAGGGAGGCTGCTGCTGCTCTTGCTTGCAGCTGAGCAGTGAGACGTCTGTATGACTGCTCTCCTGTTGAGGGAGGACTTGAAAGCTGGAGCAGGCTTAAACTGATTGCGTTGGTTGCCCTGAGCCGAGCAGAGACACTGTCAGGTCTGCCTGCAGAAGCCCAGGGGAGAGGGGGAGGCTTGGGCTGGGGACCAGCAGGAAGGAGGGGCGTGGGGGAGCATAGTACAAGTGTGCAATGGAGGTGTGCCAGTAGGGGGGAGCAAGGGGGAGCATGTGAATTGGGCTCAGAACAGCAGTGATTTGGTTTAGGGACTCAAACCCCCTGTACCAGAGCCCATTTGGCTGCAGCTTCATCTCTTCCAGGTTGCAAAAGAGGCCTGAGTGCAACCCCCTGCAATTTTCCCATTACATTCCCCATTCCCAAAATATTGCCTTTTGATAAGGAGGGAGAGTCTGCAACACAGCGAGGGCCTGGCGCCACACAGAGGGAACTCTGTATCGTGCTTTATCAGCAGGCTGAGCTCAGGGCCCTGTGGAGACAGAAAATTAAATAAAATCGGCACACAGTTACACCACCAGGTGCTCTAACAAGGTCCAGTGGCAGCCCCATAGAAAATGCATTTCTCCCCTGCCTTTTGCATCCCGTAAAGCACTGTAACCCTGGATTAACTTCTGTATTCTTCTGCAGTTGCTCTGGTTCAGGTCAGATGCATTATCACCCCATAGCTCAGACCCTGACTGCCTAACAGCAGGTAGTGTTTTTGGAGCAGGTCTTTTGCTGACACAACCCAGTGCTCCAGCACCCAAGCACAGCACAGCCTCATTTTGGCTGGAGTCTGTCCCGGGCTGCAGGCTGGTACTCAGTTCAGCACGTGGGCAGACAGCAGGACACATGTGACTTCTCATCTGGAGCAAAACCGGTGCAAACAAAGCAATCCTGAGAGATGCCCAGGACCCACTTGCTCCTGCCAGAGTGCTAAATCACTACCCCAACACAGCTTGGAAGAACAAATCCAGAGATTCCAGCCTGCTGCGTTCTCTGCTGTGTGAAAATTGCAGCCGATGGAGGAAAACTGCAGGTTTCTGTCCCCTGTTCTGCCCCCAGCCTCAGCCCCAGGCAGACGCAGGCCCTCTCGCCAAGCTGCTGGCCTCTGCCACCTCGGCTTGCCTGCTGCCTGGCAGCCGCTTTGCGGTGAGATGCAGTCCCCAGGGCAGGTTTGGGAGTGCTGCAGCAATGGGCAAAGCATTAGAGCTGGCCCAAGTTCTAAGCAAGCCTCGCACCCAACACCTGAAAGCGAGAAGAGGAGAAAGGAGCACCAGAGCTTCGGCTGGCCCATGTCCTCTTTCCCAAACCAGCTGCCAGTGGCAGGGGTTGCCAAGGGCTTGGGAAACCCCCCCGCCTCAGTGGGGAATTACAGTGGGCAGACCTGCTGGGGTGATGCTGCTGGACCCACAGGAGAGCACAGAGGAAGCAGGCAACCTTGGGCATACCAGGAATGCTACATTTCCATTGCCAGGAAAGAGCAGAAGCGTTTCAGCGCGCGGACTGAGGCTTCAAGGAAGATACAGCGGAGTGTCATGTCACAGCAAAAGAGGATGGGGATGGGCTGCAGCTTCTGGATGAGAAAACAAGAGCTGGACAAATACCCACTGTACTGCAGGACACCTTTAATGACACAAGAGCCGGTTGTCAGTGCTGCTGCCAGCATGCTGCAACACCCACAGCCTCCTGCAGGCTGAGATGCCTTGAGGCTCGGTCCTGCTTTCAGCAGCATGCTTGTAAAGCCTTTTTCCATGGCACAGGCACTTGGTCGTGGGCAGAAAGGGTGCCAGAGGAGGTGTTTCCTGGCCCCTCAAGGCAGCGCTCCGTGTTTCCGTCCCACCTCGGTGAAGGCTTCCACGCAGCGGTCAATGTCCTCGTCGCTGTGCACGGCTGAGATCTGGACCCGGATACGGGCCTTTCCCTTGGGGACCACAGGGTAGCTGAAGCCAATGACATAAATGCCTGGGGAGGAAATGCAGGGAGAGTCAGAGCTGGCTGGGAGGGAGGCTGAGGTGGTACTGGGTGATAGAAAGGCTTTTGGATCCTCCCTCCCCTCTCAATAACCATTTCTAGGCTTCAGGGTTTTCAAGTGGCATCTGCTCCCAAGCATGGAAATGGGGGTTAGGATCAGTACAGGGATGGAGTTCAGCATGGCAGGACAAGAGGGCTAACGTAAACCCCTCCAACAGAGAAAGGAAGTGAAGCCAGCAATGTCTGGGGGAGACCAGGAGGACATTTGCAGAAATAACCGATTTAATGCAGGAACATCCTCTGGAAGAGGTATAGTGGTGGCACCACCACCAGCTGTCCCCTCCCTCAGGGCATGCGTCTGTATCCAGAGCTCCCTCCCTAGTTCACCTCTGTTCAGCATGTCCTCGGCCATCACTGCAGCCAGCCGAGCATCCCCAAGCATGACAGGACAGATGGGGTGGTCTTTCCCCGAGATGGTGAAGCCGGCTGCTGTCATCTTGCTTCTGAACCTGGTGAAGAGAACAAGAGGATGAGCAAAACCTCATCACCCCTGTTCTTGGGAACCACTGCCTTGCTTTCCCCTGGGAGCCCTGGCTACCGAGGGCTGCATGTGGTTCTGCTCCACCGTGCATCTTCTGTGCAGGGAAGGGATCTCTCTTTTTGGAGTGGCCTCCTGCCATTTCCTACTCAGCTCCATGGGACTGCAGCTGCCTGAGGGACAGATGTGTTCCAGCATGCAGAGCATCCAGATGTGACACACTGTCTGCACTTCTGTCTGACACACAGAGGCGCATCCTGCAGTTTCCCCTGAGCATCCCCAGGCCATGGCTTGCAGACTACCTTCATGGCTATCACCGGTGGGTGAATAAACATACATGGACAACTCATTCCTAATGAACCTCTCCCACCCCAATACAGCCCCCTCACCGTTGGGTCTTGGCAGCCATGGACTGTGCAATGGCATTGCTCTCCATGAGGAGGTCCAGGGCCTTGGATGCACAGCCCACCACAGCAGGGGGCAGGCTGTTGGAGAAGAGGTATGGGCGGGAACGCTGGCGGAGCAAATCGATGAGAGGTTTGGGGCCAGTTGTGTACCCGCCTGCAGATGGAAGAAAGAGAAATGGACAAGACACCCCAGAGTGACCTGTTCAGAGGGGGGCCCCCTCAATAAAGCTAACCTGTCACCTACAGGAGGAATAGCAGTACAAACCAGGCCTAAAAAAAATCACAGCTGATGCCTTTTGTCAAAAGTTTTGACCTTGACCCCAAATGTATGGGGAAGATGACAGTGGAAGGACACATGGCAGGACCTCCCTTGACCCTTGACACAGCCTTGTGGTGCCACCAGTAGAACAGGACAACATGCGTTTGCTCCTCTATCATTAGGCCAAGGAAGAAAATATCAAAGTGATGCTGTGGAGCTCTTTAAGGCATGGAGGGTCTTGGACAGGAAAAAGCCTTCACCTGCAGCTCCTCCAAGAGCTTTTCCCAGGGTGGAGTTGATGATGGTGACTTTGTCCATCACTCCCAGGAGCTCGTCCGTACCCCTGCAGAAAAAGGAATGTCACATTATCAGCTGTGCCAGCACACACCAGGGAAGCTGCTCTACTCCTGATGACACAAGGGAAACAAAGTGCCAGCAGCCAGGTCTCTGATGCCCCCCAGTTCAGGTTAAGCAATAATAACCTGCTGTGATAGTTCAACCCAAGTTTTGACCTTCCCTTCTCCTGCAGAAAGGCTGGGCTGGGATCTCCCAAGGTAGGAGTATGGGTTCTTCACCCCTTACAGATGCAAGAGTGCTCAAACTTCCCACAAGAAGTTTAATAGCCCAAACAGAGCACTAGCTGTTGATGTAGGTCTTGCACATGCCTGTGGCATGCCACACTGTTAGCATACACCAGGGAAAAACAGTTGCCTGGCTAAAGTAGCCGATGTCCTCTGAGGTGAGCTGTGCACATTGCTGATGTGCTGCCCTAAACACACACAGGCTTAAAGCATCTGTGTCAAGGCCTACGCTAGTGGAACCAACCAGCTGTGGTAAATGTACTCTGCAGCTTCATGTCCTCCAGCCCAAAAAGGCAGGAGAGGGCATGGCCACCCAGCTGTTGGCTCTCTTGAAGCACAATGTTGTAGATAACAGCATCAGGTTCACACTGGAAATAGCACAGCTCATGAAGTGCTCAGTAATGGTTCCATCTTCCTCAAGCTGTTGTGCACTTACACACCTCAGTGCAGTCAAACAGTTGTTTTGGCAGCTGGTGGGACCACAGAGCCCTCTGGGACAGAGCTACAACTCACAGGATGATGAGTCTCAACTCACAGGATGGCTACCATGCCCCAAAGAAGATTACAAGACAAACAGACCTCCCATGATTTCTTCCTTATGAAGACTTAAATTTGAGAAAGCTCAGTACAACTACAGCATCCAGGTTATATTAAAGATCAGCAGGACCACCTCTCTTGTTAGTGATGAAGTACCAGAAGGAGTTGCATTTCTTCTCTTAAAAGATGGCTCTTGCACCATCATTTTGATCCAGGATGAAACATTTGCCATGGCCTTGGTGAGAAAATGAGGCAAGTTTTCTTGCTTAGTTCCCACTTCTCACCCATTTCACAGCTTGATATGGACTTACCAGCTTCCCATATGAGATCTGCCTAGAGAGGAGAGAGCTGGAAGGGAGTTCTTCAGACAGAACTCTTGGCTTTTTCAGAGGTGACTTTCTTCTCTTGTCATCTCCTGCTCTATCCTTCCATCTGAGGAGGGACCCATTGCTCATTCCTATAAGTGTTGTCTCACGCAGATCTCTACCTTCCAGTAGAGAGCAGGAAGGACCACACAATGGAGTGCTTGGTGCTGATGTGCCCAAACAAAACAAGCATGTGAACAACCTGTTCTCAGTAACCACCTGCAGCAAGTGCACTGCTTGACACTGGAAGTTGTCCAGGGGTGGAGGAAAAAGCTGCCCTGAGGGAACTAATCAAAGGTAAGCACAAAACACCCAAGACCTAAGCATTTGAAAGTGATGGCTGAGAGGAGAAGGATTCAGAAATCAGGAAGTCCAACTGCTTGCCAGGAGAGGCAGGTGAAGTGATCACACCATCCCTTACAGAGAAGCAGCCGTCTTGTTGGGATGGGTCATTGCTAAAGTACCTGTCCCCTCATGTGCACCAAAGATAGGGTGCGAAGCCTTCAAGAACCATTGGCTCCAGGAGTCCCCACACAAAAATATGCTGGTCATCAGCACCTTTGGCCTTGCTTCAAAGTTAGTCAGGGTCAGGGAGGGAGAAACAGAGGTGAAATGGCCACTTACCGGCCGTTGGGTCCCAGGAAGCCTGTTGCATGGCATTCGTCAATGAAGACCAGGGCATCATACTTCTGGGCCAGCTGGCAGATCTCCCTCAGGGGTGCGATGTCACCATCCATGGAGAAGGCACCGTCAGTGGCCACCAGCCGCAGACGATGTTTCTATGGGAGGGAGAGCAGCATCCCCAGGGTGAAGATGTCACCCTGAGGAGATGGGCTGGCAAAGGAGACTGGGACATAGTCCAGCTCCTGTAGGGAGTGGATATATCTAACCAAGACGGAGGTTTTGCATTGCGAACAGCTGCTTCCCCACCTTGCCTACCTGTGCCTATAGGCAAAAACAATGCCTATTGCACAGGAAAAGGCTGCTCACCCTTCATGCTGGTTACTGTGCAGGTAGCACAGCTAAGCAGGCACCCTCACATTGGGGTGGGAGCAGACCTCCATACCTGCGCATCCTGCAGCTTGGCCTCCAGGTCCTGCATGTCCATGTGCTTGTAGCGGTACTTGTTAGCCTTGCACAGGCGGATCCCGTCAATGATGGAGGCATGGTTCAGCTCATCTGAGAGCACTGCGTCCTCTGGGGTCAGCAGGGCCTGGCCACGCCAAACAGAAAGGATCATCCTTTGTGCCAGGGTGCCAACTCACCGACATCTCCCTGCATCTCAGTGCGGAGGACAAGGCTGCATTTGATTGCAGCTGCCACATCTCTCCTGGCACTGCCAAACTTTCCACTTTCCTTCCCAGCCACCTTATTCCCCAATTTCCTTAGGCCAGGCTTGTGGCTTCTGAACTCAAAACCTCCCTCCCCTTCCCTAGCAAGCCTAGGCGATCACCCCTTCCCACTGCCTGTGCTTCAAGGGGGAGTACAGACCTCCCAGGAAATGGAAGCCCTCCCCAAAACCTGGAGGTGGCTGGGAAAGGGAAAGGCGAGGGCTGATTAAACAGCTCCGCGTGGCTCCCCAGTCCAAGGGCACCAAGTCAGGGTTCTCCACCACCAGTCACTGCCATCTTCTCTGTGGCACAGAGTTCTCATCAGAGCCTCTGGAAGACACAGCAGGCGCATCGCTGTTGCCTCCCTCCTCCATGCACAACACAAGGAAAGCCCTACAAACCTCAAAGATGCCAGCATTGGCATCAAAGCAGCTGGCATACAGAATGGCGTCTTCCCGCTGGTGGAAACGTGCAATCTTCTCCTCCAAGTCCTTGTGTATGCTCTAAAGAGAGGAGAGGAGCAAGCATCAATGGCAGCACAGCACAAGTTCTCACTTGCCCACTGCTGTTAGACGCTGACTGCAAGGGGAGGAAACAGCCAGGTTTCATCCAGAAAAGGTGTGTGTTCATGGGAGAAGTTAGTTCTGTTCAGAAAGCATTTGCAAGCACGGCCCTAAAATGCGGTTGTGGGTTTGGATGCCAAAAGCGCAGCAGGAAGGCTCCAAGCTCCCCACCCACTGGGAACCAGTTCTGAGTTTTCTTTGCACTTAACCAGCTGGAGCTCTGAAAGAGCTCCAGCAGAGATAAACTGGGGTGGGTTTGACAGAGCTGTTTCAAGTCAGGCTCGCTGTAATTCTGACCTTTAGGAGAGGGAAAAAGACCATTCACTTCCTGAATTCAGAAGGGTGTTTTGTTTCTTTGCACTCTGAAGGGTTCTAAGGGTTTAAATTGGCATATTTCCAGATCTTTGGCTAGCAGGGACTCAGCAGGCTTTTCTTCTGCCTGGCCACGTGTACCTTAGCACTGTGCACCCATGCAATTGCCAAAACGGGAGCCTGAGCAGAGCTCCTTGAGAGACTACCCCGCAGCAGGGGATGCCGCCCCGGTGCCCAATACCTGGGTACCACAGATGAAGCGGACAGAGCTGAGCCCGGCGCCGAACTTTTCGAGGGCCTCCACTGCAGCACGGATCACCTCGGGGTGGCTGGAGAGCCCCAGGTAGTTATTGGCACAGAAGTTGAGGATCCCTGCGGGAAGACAGAGAGAAGCACGGGCGTCGCACCGGGTGAAAGAGGCCGACAACCCTCCCTACCGCCCCGTACGCACCGGCTCCGCCGCCCGCCAAGCGGAGGTGGGGACCTTGACGGGAAGCGATGACCCTCTCGCTTTTCCAAGTGCCGGCGCCTCGGATGTCCTCCAGCTCGCTCTCCAGCCGCCGCCGGAGCTGAGCCGCCGCCGCTCCCGAAGCGGCCCGGGAGGTACCGGCCCCGCCGCCCCGCAGCAGCCTCACCGCCGCGTCGCGCCACATCCCTCCTCTCCGCTCCGCTCCGCCCCGCCCCGCCCCGGCCGGCCGGCCAGGGGGCGGGGCCTCGACGGCCAATGGGAATTAGCCGCCGGGGTCCCGCCCCCCTCGCGGCCAATAGCGTGGAGAGGCGGGGCTAGGGAGGAGCGGGGCGCCGTTGTGGCTCCGCCCCGTCTCCGGGCTCCTGCCGCCTGAAGGGGCTCGGGCATGCCCTGTAGGTGTTCAAGCCTTGTTTTTGGGGGGTAGGCTCTGTCCCAAAGGGTGTAGGTACCCCAAATCCAGGTGATTTGGGATCCCTGGAGTCTTAGGGGAACCCCCATCCATGGGATTTAGGAACTGTAGGGGTGGTCACGTACTAAGATCCCAGGATTTTGGAGCAACAAGTCATCATGGACCTTGAGGATCAACAAGCCCAGGAGTATTAGGTGCCCCCACCTAAGGGATTTGGGGTCCTCAGCACAGGGGACTTGGATCCTCGCATGTAGCTGGTTTATAGGTGCTCACCATTACCCATAGGGGTAATGAACCAAGGGTCTATAGGATCTGGGTGCACCTGGCTGCGGTGACCAAGGATCCTTTGGTCTGAGAGATTTAGGACTTACCAGCTGAAGGAGATAAGATACCTGAACCCGAGGAATTGGAGTGCCTTTGGCCCAAGGGGTTCGTGACCCACAGGCCCAAAGGGTTTAGACCCAGAGGCCAGCTGGATCAGGTACCTCCATCCTCTACTAGAGCTGACTGGGGAATCCTGTGGTCAGAGTGGTTTAGGCCCCTCATCTCCAGGAGGATTAGGCACCAGGCTCTTAAAAGGGGTTTAGGGCCCTCAGCCTAGGTGGTCTGGGGGCCTTTGGTCCAAGGGTCTTAGAGACAAAAGCCCAAAGGGATTTAGGTGCCTCCAGGCCAAGGATTTCAGTACCCTGAACAACACAATTTGGGATCCTCGATGGCTAAAAGGCTCAGGCACCATCTGTCCAAGTGATTTAGGATCATCAGGCCAATGGATCTGGGAGCTACCATCGGGGAGGGTCAAGACCCTGGGCCCACAAGATGTAGGCACAGCAAGCCCAAAGGGACTGGGTACCCACAGTCCTTGGGATTTCAGAGCTCCTGGCCTGGGTGGTTGGGGATGCTGACATCCAAGCAGTTTAGATGTGTCTAGCTAAGGGGGGGATTAGGCACCTCCTGCCTGCGGCTCAGACCCTGCTGAGCAGCAGGGCCGGCCCGCAGGCTCCCTGCCAGCTCTGGCTGTCAGGATCGCCCAGCCCTGCCTGGAGAGAGGCTCTGGCAGGGGCCAGGCGGGGCCAGGCAGGGCCAGGCAGACCCTGGAGCCATGCCAGCCCCCACTGGGCGCAAAGCCAGAGCCCCAGGGTGACAGCGGGGCCATGTCCAGCCGTCCTGCCTCATCCTGCCCTGACTGCCCACCCCAGCCCGCCTGCAGAGCCGCCCACTGCTGTGCTCCAGCCCGTTGCTCGCCAGGGAGCAAAGCCACTCATAGCCATGTTTGTCCTTTCTCCCCAGGGATCAACCCCTTCCCGCTTGCTGGGCACCTCCAACTCCTTGAAAGCAAGCAGACAGACCCTGGCCCTGCTCCACCTGCTCCATCCCATCCCTACCCCAGGAGTCCCTGCTGCCAGCCAGCTGCACCATAGGCAGACGGGCAGCCCTATCACCTGGCTGGCTGGTTATCTCCAGCACCAGCCAGACCCCACACCCAGCGCATCTTGCCTCAGCCCCGTGGTAGGGTGCCAGGGTGTTGGAGGAGGAAGCGGGGAGCCCCTTTTCCTCATCCTGGGAAGGCTGCGGCTTTTGCAGCCGTATGTTCCCACTTTACTCCCAACATGGGCAGAGTCTTTGCCCGGCCCCATCAAACACACAACCCCCTGGGGAGCTGGGGCAGGATCAGGAATTTAAATCATGTACAGCCTTGACAGACACATGGAGTCACCATCACTCCCAACCCACAGCAAGCAGCCCAGCATTAAAAAAAAAACCAGACACACACAAGAAACTTCTGAGATGTTGAAATAAAAACCCAGACCAGTAACTCTTAAAAACTTGAACTCTCCGTACCAAAGACATTCCTTTTTTCTTTCATTAACTGCCTTGTTTCAGCTATTTCCAGACAGGAATAGATCAATTTTTTATAAAATGCAATAGAAAGGGGTAAAAATAAAGGCAAAAGCTATTTACAGAAACCAATGGGGAGAGTACCGAAACGCCTCTAGACTTCTCACTTCTTCTTGGGTGATTTCCGGGCGCTGGACTTGGCTTTGGGTTTCGACCGCTTTGCCTTCTTGGGCTTGGATGCCTTCAGCGACTTGGCCTTAACAGTCTTTGGCTTCTTGGCTTTCTTCGGGCTGGCCTTTGACTTCTTCTTGGCTTTCCCAGCAGCAGATTTGGGCTTCTTTGCTGGTGACTTGGCTTTCCTGGGCCTAGCCGCTTTCCGGGGTGATGTGGATTTCCTGGCTGCCTTCTTCCTCTTCCTTGCTGGGGACTTCTTCGCCTTATCAGCCTTGGCCAGGCGGAAAGAGCCGGAGGCACCGACCCCTTTGGTCTGCTTGAGGACACCAGTGGCGAGCAGGCGCCGAATGGAGAGCTTGATCTGGGCGTCAGCGTGCTGGCCCACCTTGTAGTGGCTCTTCACATACTTCTGGATGGACTGGCGGGAGGAGCCGCCACGGCTCTTCTCGGCCCGGATGGCTGCTGCGATCATGTCCGAGTAGGTGGGGTGGGCTGCTGGCCGCCGCGCTGCCCTGGCCCGCTTGGGTTTGGCGGCTGGAGCTGGGGCCGGGACCAGGGTCTCTGTCATGGTTAGAGCTTCACCCAGTGATGCCCCGCTATCCCTTCACGGCAGGAAACCTGGCCCACCCGGCCTGGGACCCCTGTCCCTGACCAGGGAGAGGCTGGTAAAGAAGCGGTGGGTAACAACAGCAGGAGAGCTGGTGTGCTGCTGCTGCTGCTGCTGCTGCTGCTGCTGCTGCTGCTGCCGCCGCTGCCGCTGCCGCTGCCGCTGACCCCGGTGCCGCTGCCGCCTCTGCCGCCGCACCCGCCGCAGACGCCCTTTAAAGGCGGGTTGCGGACCGCGGGGAGGACTGCCCCGCGCGCGCCGCCCGCCCACCCGCCGCCGCCGCCACCGGCGTCCCCGTGTGTCCCCCTGCCAAACCCCGACCCGACCTGACCCACCGGGCTGGGACAGGGAGGGACACTGAGAAGGGACACTGGGGGATGGGGAGGGACACTTGAAGGGGGCTTGGGGTGTGTGTGTGTGTCACTGGGGGACAAGGAAGAGAATTTGGGGGAACACTGGGTGGGGACAAGGAGTGACACTGGGTGCGTCACTGGGGGACAAGGAGGAGCATCTGGGGAGATATTATGTAGGGACAAGGAAGGACACTAGAGGGGACAACAGCAGGACAAGGAGGAGCGCTTGGGGAGTGGTGGACAGACCCCATTTGGGGTGGGGAGAAGGAGAGAAACTGGAGGAGGACACAGGGGGACACTGGGGAGACAGGGAGGGACATGGCAGGGACACTTGGAGCAACATCAAGATGTGGAGGGAAACTTAGGGGGACACAAGGAGTGATACAGGTAGAAACATCAGGGGACAAGGAAGGACACTGGGGACTACACTGGGGCACAAGAAGGGACACTAGAGGAGACACTGGGAGGTACACCAAGGAGAAATGGAAAGCACTGGGCTCAAAATAGGCTCAGCAGCAGTGCTCCACAGCCCAATGCCTCTGACCCCCTCCTCTGCCCTCTTTGCTCCCCACCAGGTGTTTTGGGGACATCAGCTCAGCCCTCGCATGTGTGTGGCAGGGGTCACAAATAACAGGCTGTCCCCTTGTTGGGGGACACACAAAACTGCCTGTGAGGAGGCAGAGCAGGGACTTACAACAGTGACAATCAACCATCCTTTCCCAGCTCAGTGAGCAGTCGGCTGTTCCTGTGAGATTAAATATAGCTGCTATCATCACCTTGCCCATAGGGTTTAGATGATGTTTTCCTCCTTATTTCTTAAAAACACGCGGGTGCAGCTGCCTGGTGCCCACCGACACGCTGTGTGATGCTCAGAGGTGAACCCCAGCACCTCCAAACCCCGCAGCACTTCAGTGGGCCATTAAAATACACAGCCAAAACCTGTCTGTAATATTGATGCACCCTGGATGCCCAGGGGCATGAAAATCACCAGCCAGGGACACACAGAAGTACACATAAAAATAGATATATAAATACAAATAAATATAAACATAGAAATATAAATAATAGAAATAGTAGAAATAGTAAAGAGAAATATTTGATGCCCCCTCCCTGACATACACACTCTGTCCCAGGGTGAGGCACTCGGCCCCCTGATGCTTTCCCACTGGTGGAAGGGCCACCGGGACATCCCCTTGTGCCTCCCGCCCTGGGCTGCTCTTTCATATGCCCTGCTTCATTTGGAGAGTGGGAAATGTTCACAGCACCTGCAAACCACTTGATTTTATTAAGAGCAAAAAGCTCCTCATTGTGGAGAGGAATAACCACCCTCCCACCTCCCCTGGGTATTTTTTTTTTTTTGCTTAAGACCTAATGAATACATTGCTTTCCATCCCATACGGAGCGCATGGGCAGCAAGCTCTGGTGGCCTCTGCATAGCGCTTTGACCAGCTGCAGGACCTTTCATTTTTCCTAGCCAGGAATAATCTGCTGTCACTGTCTGCCTTCACGTAGGCAACCCAGGCACGCACAGATAAGGTGCCGTGTGCTCTTATTTGCATCCAAGGTTTTAACCGTCAGAAGCAGCTCGTCCATATGGCAGGCTCTGAAGGTAGACAAGGGAGTAGGGTACAAGCATCGGCCAACCTGTGACAACCCAAGTCCTCTGGGTTGGCACAGTGCCGCTGGCCGACCGCAGAGCCTCCAGCCTTAAAAACCAAGCTGCCATTATCAGGGCAGCGCAATGATGCAGAGGCAAGTGGGGGGAGGCAGGGAGGAGAGCAGATGCTTTACCTAACTTTAGACAGCTGAAAATTAGGGGTCTAATCTCAGCCAGTCACCTGGGCAGCTCCTGCAGCCGACCAGGGCTTCTCAGCCTCCTCTGGCAGGTGGCACTGCCGGCAGGCAAACACCCTCTCTCTGTGGGGATTCCAACCCTTCATCCAGACTAGCTCCCTAAATTTTAACCAGTCAAAATAGGGGGAAGATCCCATGACAAGTGGCTCGGTGGAGGGAATGCATACTGGTGGTCACAGCTCATCAGGCTGCTGCTGGCCTTGCACATGGTGGAGATCCCAGTCAAGGTAACCCCTAAGTGCCCCACTTGATGTTGGAAAGCACCCCTTGAACCCTGCACTGTTATACCAATGCATCCTTAACATGAGCTGGCCAGGATCGAGAGGGATTTTCCAGCCCCTGGCAGGATGCCAGGGCTGGAGATGGGATGCAGATGCTGCAGGGCAATGCAAGCCCCGCTACCGCTGGGAAGTGGGGTCCAGCACCACCAGCACCCTACTGCAGGTATCGGGGAGGGCTCATCCAGAAGTAAAAATGATTTGCAAGGGCCACCCAGTCCCCCATCCCTGTCTTAGGCTCATGCCTGTATTTTGGCCACAGGAACCTGCCACCATGCCCAGGGTGGGGTAGCTTACCACCTGTACCCCCTTTTCTCCTCGAGGAGAGCTACCCAACTGCTCTGAGCTTCCTGTGTCTCCCATTTCTGGTATTAGGTGGCAGAGATTGGGAAATACTGCTTCTCCCAGTATTGAACCCCAGAGGACAGAGCCTGGCACAGGAATCCTCTCCATAATCCCATTTACCTTCCCCTCTCTCCCTGCGCTGTGTTCAAATGGACCCCGCAGGGATTTATACACTCCCAGCTGCGGATTTTGTTTTAATTGGTCAAACTGAGTCCATCGTGGATGTGCTATGGATCTGCCGGGTAACAGCCCCTGCCTTGTAGGGGCAGGATGGCAGTTCGTTGGCATCCAAGCACACCAGGGCTCTTCTGGTAACTAATGCCAGAGACAACATTTTATTTTACCTGGTTTCCATTTTCAAAGAGGCATAAAAACCCCAGCAGTGGGACTTGGCCTTGCTGGCACTCAGATCCAAATCCTTCAGTGTTTTTTTAGTGGCAAAACAGGGAAATTTGCTGATTTTCTAGCCGTGCTCATCAGAGCTTCAGCCCGGAGCCCCGGCATGCAGTGCAGTGCAGTCAGCCCAGCACAAAGCTGCTCAGCCTGGCCACCACTAACAGCAGAGCAGACTTTAACAATGCCAATAAATGGTGAAGGGGTATTGCCTCTGGCTGCTGGATCAATTACTGTTTTAAAAGATTTATGAGCTGTTTTTTTTAAGGGCAAGCTCCTTATGTGAGCTGTGGCTGCTGGCTCTCATGCAACCAGGGTGCCGCATGGCTGTGGGTTTCCCCTGTGCTTGAGGCTGGGACGTTTCTCACAGCCACAACCAGGCTGAGAGCAAGTCGATGGGGTACAGGCATCAGGTTGGGATGATTTTTGGGCTCTGCCGGCCATCATGCCTGTCGCCCGCAGGCGTTTTAGTCATCTCCTCTCCCCACCATTCTCACCCCACCCAGCTCCCTTGCACCCAGGAGATAGCAAAGCGGAGACGATGGGGTGACCGTATCGCCCCGCCGCAGGGGAGACAGGAGCCACTTGATTAACGCTCCGCCAGTTTGGAAGGCGGCGGTCCCCCGTCACCCCAGGATGATGGGACGCTCCTGCCCAGTCAGCAGCTGATCTGCAGCCACAGAGCCTTGAGGAGGGGTGGCTTGACCACATGTCAGGCACCCACACATTTTGCCTGTGCTCAAGCGACATGTTTATCAGGGTCAGCAGCCCTGGTCAGGAAAGGAAAAAAAAACCCAGCATGCCAACAATCCAACCCAAACACAAGATAGCAAACCCCTCGGAGAAGGGGCTGGTGAGCTGCAGGTATCAGCAGACTGTAGTTCACCCCTCGCTCACCCTCTGCTTGCCCCCAGTGCCCCACTTTTGGGGGTTTCCTCCCCCAGGGGTAGGTACAACCACACAGACTGTTGCTTCAGCAGTTGTTTTTTCTTAAAACCATGCATGCATCCCCCAACTCACAACACCGTGCCCTGAATCCCACTTTTTTCCACTCCTCTCTTGGTCCCGAACAATCCCCCATGGCAAGACCAAGACCTGCAGCCTGAAAGCGGTTGCCCTGAGCTGTTCTATTGCCTCTTGCTTTCCTTCCCATCTCAGGCCCCTGGCATGCCAAATGCTTACCCCATCCCAAACTCAGTGGTAACAGCCATGTCCTGCTGGGAGGCAGAGGCACTGCCTGGACCTGGGGCAGCGCAGGGATAGGAAGGTTTCTAGGCTGGAGGCAGGAGGCCAAGCACCAGCAAGAGCAAGCCCTGGCTCTGCATGAGTGCAGTGGGGAGCCAGCTGCTGAGCTCAGCGCCTGGCCTCCTGCACCAGCCGCTGGGTTGCCCAAGGGCCTCGTGCACGTGACAAAAGCCTGCAACCCAGTTTTACCAGAATTTGAGACTTACAGAGCAGCTTGCCTTACCTAGGGAAAGCTGTGCCCATGGAGTGGGTCTGTATTTGCCTGCACCACCCTGCTCCGGGGGCCACCGCTGCCACAGCGAGGTTATCACGCCGAGTGAAGGTGTGCTGCCCTAACTCTCCTCATTGCAGCTGCTACCACGTCCTTACACCCTGCTTCCATCCCCACATCTCGCAGTACTCCAGCCTCCCAGCAAACACATCTGCCACCTCTGCCCAAGGGTCCTCCTTACACCTTTCACCTTCCCCTCTTCAGGCAGCACCTCCAGACCCAGCAAAATTAGGGCTCCTCTGTAATCACAAGCAGCCTCTCTGCAGAGCAACAGCTCACATTTATATTGGGATGGGGCTGAACGAGAAGCAGTCACCCCCAGGTCCTCCAACCTGATGAAAAAGCAATGTACTTCACCCAAAAACAGGAGGAGGAAAGCATTTGAGATCCCTCTAATCACCCCCAGGACCTATATATACTGTTTACTCTGCCAGTAATTTGCAGTCCCATCTGCACCCCCCAATACTGGATTTACTAACACAGCCCAGGCTCAGCTCTTCCTCTGTGGGGCTGAGGGTCCATGTGGGATTTTTGGAGTGGTGTCGTGAAGCAGACTATTTTCCCCCCGAACCCCAAGGTAGAGCAGACAGCTGGATAACAGCACCACTGGGCTCCTCTTGCTCTCCAGCTGAGCTGCTCCTGCTGCTTTCCCCGCCCCCGCCCCAAATCCAGAGACAGAGAAGCAATAGGCCAGGATGCCCCAAAATCACAGAGGAACCTGGAAAAATGACCCACCTGCCCACACCACCGCACTGGATTAGGGACACATTCCCCTTGACAAATACATTTTTCTCAGCAAAAGGGGAAGATTTATTAAGTTAAAAGTTGAAGGGTGCAGCAGAGCAGCAGCAGCTGCCACCTCAGGGGAGTTGGCTCCAGTGGGTGCAGTAGCAGCCTCACAGCTCCTCTATCCCAGAAAGGAGAGGCCCCGTGGCTCTGGGCTCCTGCCAGCTTGGGTTCTCGAAGGAGCCAAAGGACAGTCACGGAAAGAGCTCGATCATGCGGACTCTTGCCAAGGTCTCCTCTTTCAAAAGTCCCAGGCAAGCATGTCCATGGCAGACTGCCCCAGCAGCTCCCTCCTATGCCTTGCATGTCTTCTCTGCAGGTCCCTGGGGGTGGCATGGAGCGTGGTCCCCGCCGTACATCCCAAGGGGGCCACAGAGACATTTGGAAGAGTGGGAATACGTGCAGAAGGTGGCTGTGTGGCTGCAAGCAATGGGGCTGGGGAGGGGGGGAAACCAGATTCTCTTTTTCAGGTTAGAAAATGCTGGTGATGTAGTAAAAGTTTTCCCCCTCCTCTTAGCCTTCTTCCCAGAGGGAAAAAATCATCTATAAAATATAATTTTCACATATAAAATCCTGAAGAAGGTGCATGTAAGGAGCCAGTCCAAACAATGTGCTCAGGTATGCAGCAAAGGGGTTCATCAAAAAAGCTTTGGGAGGTGAGTGAGGAGGCTGGGGGGGTGGGTGTGATTCCTCCCAAGGCGATAACGGATAGGATTCAACCTCCCCCTCCCTGCAAGTGAGGAATGGAGCAAATACATAACAAGAACAGATAAACGAACGAAGAGCAGACCTAGAGAAAGACAAAACCAGAAAAGGTTTAGGAAGACTCCACCCGGAGATGGCCCTCTGGTGCCCTGCTACAGACCCACTCATCTCAGCGCCCACCAGCAAGCGCTGTCGGAGCAAGGTGATCCCAATCCCAATGGCCACGGCATCCAAGCAAGAAGCAGAAGTGCTCCAGACAACAGGATGCCCCCGTTCCTGTCACCCTGCTTCCCTCCCCAGCTGTGGCAGGGATGCCTGCAGGCAAGCGTGGGAGGAGGGCTGGGTCTAGTCAGGGTTGCTTTGATGCAGACCTAAAATTTCCATGCTGCGATAGGGAAACCACTTCAAAGGCGAACACAGAAGCATCACCTACGTAGGTAGCGCATAACTGCCCCCATGCTGTCACCCAAGCCATGGGGTGAAGGCCAGCATGTGGCTGGCTCCCACCTCCAGCCTGGTTAAGCAGTGCTTGGTGCTGGCTGCAGGAGCATCAAAAGCAGCATGGCAAGAAGGGGGCTGGGGACCTCGGGAGAACGTCAGGGACAAGAGGAGGGCCAGGGGTGAAGGACGAGAGGATGCAGGAAGCAGAGAAGGAAGAGCTTAAGCCTAAAGTTTCAGCACTGACTGGAGCAGGAGGAACTGGCAGCTTCCATCCCCCTGTCAAAGCTGGGCAGCCAGTTTCAGCCACCTGCACCTGCAGGGGATGTCACATAATCCCTGGTGCTCACCGTTACTTGTCAACACTGTTGCACAGTGACTCCTTCTCCTGCAGAGCTGCCATGGCCAGGCGCAGGTGCTCCTTCAGCTGCTCAATCTCTCGCTCTGAGCGCACCTTAATGTGATTGAGCTCTGCATAGACATCTTGGTATTTCCCTGAGGCAAATCTCTTATCCTGCAAGGGAGGGAGAGGGGTCAGCAGGTTTTAGGGTTGATATTAGGGATTAGGAGCAGCAAGGAGAGCCCAGCAGAAGGGCCAGCAGGTGAGGAGGGGAGAACCAGCCCCAGATTTGAAGCCTGTCCCAATCCAGGCCACACAGAAACCATTCAGAAACAGAGCATGGAGATAGCGCTTCCCAAACCCCAGGCCAAGGAGGAAGGCAGAGTCGCTGGTCCTGCAGCAGTGGGGATCTGCAGTGTCAGAAAGAGGCAGTGATGTGGGCTTTACCATGCCCTGTGCATGTTTGGGCCAGCAATATGGAAAAAATAAACCCCACCACAGATGCAGGCTGCTGAAAGTCCAGTCCCATCCACTTACACAGCAAAAAGCTGCAGTGAGAAAGTTATAAACTCCTGGAGCATCACTGAATCTCAAAGCGTCCTTCAGGTTCCCCTTTGGCAAGGGTCTTTAAAAATCCCTCTGAAGGAGCTGCTGCCAGTGGAGGGAGCAGCACACCCAGAAACGTTGCCCAAGCAAACACATCCACCCAGTGAGGGGACAATAGAGGGAAGAAAAGGTGGCTGGGTAAGCAGGCTTCATTCAGGCTTCCCATCTGGGAAAGAAGGGCTCCTGGCTTGTCCACGTTTATATGCACACTCATCTGAGGAAACCAGCAGCAAAGTCTCCATGACATTTCCCTTGTACAAAATAAGTCTACACCAGCCCGTGCTGTTTGAAGCACGTGGCTCCTATGTGCTCAGAAGCGAGCACGAACGAGGAACACAGGTGCCAAGAGAGTTTGGCCTGACCATCCCATCAAACCCAGCCAAACTCTGCTGACATGCAGCCCTGGTGCTCCACTCCCTCCCCTCTCCTGCTGCTTTCCCAATGGCTCCCAGAAAACACTGACCTTTTGCATCATCTGCAGCTCCTCCCGGAGGCACTGCACCTCTTTTTTCAGGTATTGGAGCTCATTCTCCTTCACCCGCAGCAGCACCTGGGCCAGGGAGGGGGAAGAGGAACCAGAGGTGACTCAAGAGCCACCGCCTCGGAAAGGCCAGCGGGCCCAGCGCAAGCGCAGCGGTGGAAAAGGAAGGAAGGGCCAGGAGGGCCAAGGCAGGAAGCGGCGTGAGCGCCCCAGGAGAGCGGCGGAGGCGAAGCTTGCGTACCTCCTTCCTGCACCGGCCCTGCTGCTCCATCCGGCACCCCCCTCCCGCCTGCTCCAACCCAAAACTGCCATGAGGAAGAGACCCCTGGCACGAGGAGGGGAGGGAGGCAGCGGGGCAGCCTGGGGACACGACCCTACCTCTAGCTCATAGGAGCTCCGCTCATTGTTGTGCGGAGAGCGGTCCCCAGAGCCCCGTGACGAAATAAAGCTTCGCAGCTTCCCGATCTCATCCGAGAGGCGGGTTTGCAGCTCCTGCAGGAAAAAACTAAAGATGTCAGGGTAGCCAGACCACAAGCCTCTCTACTGTCCTGACCTCTCTATCTTCATGCAAGCCCTGCCCCAGCTTAGAGACCTCCTTGTAACCCCCTGCCCATACATGACGGTTGCACCTACAACCAGCAGCAAAGAATACACTCACTTGGTATGGTATTTAATGCCATAGTTAAGACAGGCCCATCTACAGCCTCTAACCCTTAATTTTTTTTTCTTTCTGATGATAAAATCTCAGAAGGGAAGAAATATGAATGACAGGGGAGTTTTAACAGAGGGCCTGTGCCATGCAAGGGAGGAACACAGTCCATGGTCTCTACTGGCAGGGAAAGCCCCTTTCTTGCCTGGTTTTTCCGGAGGAGCTCCTTTCCCTCCTGCTGACAGCGCAGCAGTGTCTGCTCCCGTTCCTCGGCCTTCTGGGTGAGCTCCCCAATTTCCAGGCACTTTTGGGAGTACTGTTCAGAAAGCACCTGCAGCTCTCGCTTCAGGGAATCCACATCCAACCTGTCAAAAAGGCACCAGCTCATTGCCGCCCCACAATCCTCGCCAGCCCCTGGCCGCTGGCATTGCCTTTCCCCCTGCCACAGGCAGCCTCTGCCCACATTGGCAGTCATTGGCATAAAGTAACATCCCCTGTGGATCAAGGCTTCAGTTCCCACCCTCCCACACATGAGCATGGTGCTTCTAGGAGCTTCAAGCCATGCAGGAGAAATGGAGGACCTTTCCGTAAAGAAAACAGATGGAATAAGCTAGAGGAAAATGAAGGTCCTATAGGGAAAATTAATGAAGCAGGAGATAAACCTCCCTGTCCTACAGCTCCAGCAGCCCTGGCAGTCACCGCTGGGCTCCCACCGTCCCTGGGGAGGGAGTTGGGGAGGTGGCAGGGTGGACAGCTGGGTGATACAACTACAGATGAGGTGTGGTGACACTAGCACAGGGCAGCAGCATCAGGCAAGAGGAGCGTGAGAGGTGGTTTCTTACTGGTGCTGCTTCTGGAGGGCATCCGAGACTGAGCCACACTGCTGGAAGCTTCGTGTCCTGCCCAGCTCCTTGTTCATCTCCTCCCGGTGGGCTTTCTTCAGTGCCTCGATGGCTGTGGAGGGGGACAATGGGAGATGGGGGATGAGGCTGTGCCAGCTCCGGCACATCTAGGGGAAACCAAGCCAGGGAACCAGCCAGGTTCTTGCTGGTGCAGGCCCTTAGACCTGTCTTTGCAGGTTCCCCCTCCATCCCTTCTGCCCTTGGGAAATCCCCCACCTTCTCTATGCCCCAGGATCATCCTGATGCACCAACTGCTGCCAAGCAGATGAGCACAGGGCAGCATGGGAGCTCCCTGCCACCTCTGCCAGTCCTGCCTGCCTAGAAGAAGGCACTGAGCATCAGCCTCACACCAGTAGGGTCAGCAGTGTGGCTCCAGATGACTGGGATGACTGGTTTCTTGCAAGAGATGTTTGGGAGAGGAAGGAGAGACCCACCCAAGTGAGGGCACAGCTTGATGTCTGCTCCTACCTGCTGCTGTCGCCGCAGCCTCCTCTGCCAGGAGCCGCTCCTTCTCCTGCCGCAGCCGCTCCAGCTCCCGCTGGTGGTGCCTCTGGAGCTCGTCCATCACTTGCTGGTGGGACGACTCCATCTCGGCCAGGCTGCGCTCGCAGGCCTCCTGCCGTGCCGGGGAAAGGAGGGATGAGGGACTCAAAGGTCCTAGGCATGCGGGGGCTCAGGCTACAGAAGGCACCTGGCCAGGCTGATGTTTGGCTTTGCAAACCTCACACAAGTTCAGGGCCATTTTGAGAGAAGCAAGACCACTTCAGAAGGAAAAGGCCATCCTGGGAAAGTGAGGTGGCACTTTTATCACAGAACACAACCATTTGACAGGGCCACACATCTTGCAAGCCCCACATGCTTTGTGGAGGAAGAAATGTTCCTCTTCCTCTTCTTAAACTGAAGCAGCAGCACAGGAATGTTTCTCTTGGGCCAAGAGCTAGGAATAATGTGCCGAGCACCCCAGCCCAGACCCCTCCACCAGGCTGCACTGCCTGGCTGGAGGAGATCAATAGCAGGAACCACATTTCAGTATCTGCCTTTTAAATGAAGCAGCATCTCCCGGAATCAATGAAAACTGAGCCTCTTCTCCTGCAAAGTGACACCTTGCACTGCCCTGAGGCCTGACAGAGCCTGCCAAAGAGCCCTCCTTAAAGCCTAATGGTTAGGGATCCTCCTCACAAAGCTTGCCCTCCTTTCTGACAGGTCTAAGACCAAGGGGACGGTTCTTTCAACACCAAGCACTGTGGTTAACTGGTGTCATAGCAAAGCAAGCACTTCCCACCTCAGATCTATGCCTCCACTCTCCCTGCAAACCCTGACAGCACCACCCCTAGCTCCTTGGAAAGGAACTGTTACCACCGAACATTGCCAGAGTACTATTTTAAAAAGCCAAGGCCTCTAAGATGTCAGCTAAGAGCCAAGAAGCCATTGTGTCCCTCGACAGGCCCTTGCCATCCTGTTCCTTCTCCTGGTACTAAGGCAAAGGCTGACATAAAGGGCACTGCAACACCCTGTGGGAAAGCAAGTCTTTGCTGGCTACTCCTCCCTACTGAGATGGGGAAGCTGCAAAGCTTCATAGATGGACCATTGATTGACCAAAGGAGAGGAAAAGGTGGGGGATCAATCTGGTGATCTGCCCATGGGCTAGCTGCAAACCTAAGCAGACTGAGAGAGAACAAGCCCTTTGGTGAACGGCCAAGTTTGGCCTCAAATGTGAAACGCTGGCCTTTTGAGCTAAGTTATCAGGAAGATAAGGTGCCATTCCTCCTCACTCCTTTGCTGTTTTTGACCATAAAGAGGCCTGTGAGCTGCAAATACTAAATGAAGATGACAGAGCAACTAATAACTGGCTGGGCTGGGCACCATGGGACTCGTCGGTTTCTTTCTCTGGGCTAGGTACAGCCAACCAGCTGCAATAGGCTTTGCTAGCCCCAATTTCCTTTCCTCCTCCCTCCCGCCGCCCCAGTATCTTTCAACACATATGGCACATGCTGAAATCCCCACAGTGTGGTGGAACAGCAGCCTCCCTCCAGGAAACCCCTGCGGGACGTGACTCTGCTTGCTTTGGATGAGTCCATGGGGGGGAAAATAAATAAATGAAGTGAGAGGCTGAAGCCTGAGCAAACTCTGCTTTGTGGGATTTCCCACGTGCCGTCCCAGCA
The DNA here is from genome assembly GCF_949628215.1 of Phalacrocorax aristotelis. Lineage (NCBI taxonomy): Eukaryota > Metazoa > Chordata > Aves > Suliformes > Phalacrocoracidae > Phalacrocorax > Phalacrocorax aristotelis. The sequence goes on along the minus strand of NC_134276.1, from coordinate 161,418,004 downwards.
AACGAATGGGCTACACTGTCAAAATTACCTTCAGGGCTTGGACGGCTCTGGCAGGGACAGGAGCTCCCCAGGGCCTGATGGACTGCTTTTAACAAGGGATTCAGGAGATCCTGTTTGCAAGAACTTTGGTTTGCAGCAACAGCTGCAAACCACCAGGGAATGCACAGGCAGCTCAGCAGAAAGCTGCTGACCCACTCCTGTTTTGGGGGACAACTCACTACTCCAGCCCAGACCAGGCCAGCATTGCACCCAGGCACAAAGCAGGGCACAGATCCTGCACCCCTCCCTTAATTCTCCTCCTCTCCTTTTATACTCTGGCCCCTTTAAGGCCAGGCAGCATGCACCAGCCTTTATGTAATTAACATTGATTACAAGTGGACCCAGTTAAGGTCACCATGGCAACCCAATGATTAGTGATACCAGCTCAGCAACGAGCTGAGTCCTGGCATTTCCCAGTTTGGGACTGGGAGTGGCCCCAGGGTCCTGTGTCTAGTGCCCTGCTCACCTGTGAGATGTACCCCCGGGGCACATGGCCATCTCCCTGGGATTTTGCTGCCTCCCGAAGGCTCTCGTTTCGGGCCCGGCAGGACTCCAGTTGTGCCCGCAGTGACTGGACCTGCACCCAGGAGGGGAGAGAGATGCTCAGCCAGGGGTGGAAAAGTGCCGCAACCCGACCAACGTGCCACATCTAAACCCTGGGCTTAGAGATGGGGTGAACCATGCAGGGCCAACCGATATGTCTGCTTCCCATGGGAACAGCAGCCTGCCAAGGGACGAAACCGCAAAGCCAGCCCCAGCCTGGTAAGCGCTAGCAAGGAAGGGAGGAGACATCCCAACTTCCAGAGGTGGATCTGTGCTGGAGGAAACCACCACTGCACACGTAGTTGGGATGGCAGGTAAAGTGCCTGCAGGCTGGAGAACAGCCAGAGAAGAGAGGCTGCGGATGTACTCCCAGGAAACACAGACTCCGCGCAAGCAGTGCTGCCAACTAACTTACCCTGGACCAAAACTTGGCCTGGTGAACCTCTCCAGCCATGCGAGAGCAGGTCTCCAGCCTTACATTATCTGGTTGCAAAAGCTCCCATGCACTCAAGGGGTGGCAAATGGAGCCAGAAAGAATGAACATCTCCCCACACCGCTGCCTTGCTCCTCTGCAGAGCCTCCTGCTGCCAGGGACCATGCTAAGGGGCCACCAGAATGCCAGTTTCAGAGAGTAGGGATGCTCTTACCTCCTTTTTCAGTGCCTCAGTGGTGTCTCCATGGCAAACCTTGCTCTGGTTCAGCAGTACTGTCAAGGGCACCCGCCGTGAGTCCTTCAAGGGCAGGCGTTCCAGCTCCAGCCACTTCTTCTCTATCTCCTCATTCAGCCGAATCTGCTGGTCCTCCGAAAGTGGGGGAGTGGGCAGGTCCTGCTCCCCTGCCTTGAGCAAAGACTCCCCCACCAGGCCATCACTATTTGGGACCCTTCCATCGGTGGTCTCAAACCATTTCCGCCTCTCCTCTGAACGGACGGCCAGATCCCGCTCCAGCTCCTCATGCTTGGGAGTTCGGTCAGAGATCCTCAAGCTCCCTCTTGTCCTCTGTGAGGACCCCTGATTCCCAGGGTCCTGTGGCAAGGGAGACAGCTCCACATAGTCAAAGGCATGGCGCTGCCCGTCCGCCTTCCAGTGACTGCCCTTCAAGTTCCCCTCGGAGCCTGAGCCCCGCTGCTGCTGCTCCTCTGTCCGGTGCGAGCCCTTTGGGGGAACGCAGTTATGAAAGGAGTTCTCCTTATCGCAGTCGGAGAGCCTGAAAGCAGAGCAGCGGCTGGTGAAGGAGAGGTGCTGTGCAGGAAAGGGTGCTGATGGAGACACAACCAACTGCCTAAGGCTCAGCTCTCGTTCAGCCCAGTCTTACAAAATCCCACCCTCAGCATGGAGCTGGGTCTGTAGCATCCCATCCCACAGGGAAATGGGTTCCTCCATGGGGCAGGGAGGATTTCCTCCCAGTTCCAGCCATGCTGGTGAAGAAGATGGGCTAAACTGATGTGGCAAGGCAAAAAGCGAGTGCAAGAGCAGAATCATCAGGTTCTCAACCCCTCCCACCAGTTGGTGCCTCCAGGCCATTTTCAGGAGGAGTGGAGGGAAGGGCTGGTCTGGGAGCAGCCAGATATCCAGAGAGGCCTTCCTGGTCCCTGCCTGCTAGGGTAGAAGGGCAACAAGAGGGGGAAGAGGAGAAGCAGCACAGGGCAGCTCTTACTTGGTGACATCCGGAGCACTGACCGGGCGCACGTTCTTTCTCAGGGCCTCAATCCAGTTGCGCCGGATGCCCGAGGTCATCGCCGACAAGGTGAAGACAGCATCCTTTGTCTGCAACAGGGAGGTGATGGAGGCTCTGTCAGCACCTGGCAGAGGTGCAGGCAGCTCCCACTTGCTCCCCGAGACCCCGGACACCTGCTCACATGAGTGGTGGACAGTGCTAGAAAGACCACGTGCTGTCTTGAAGACTCCCATGCTCCTGGGGTCAGGTGGGGAGGTGGGAGTGGAAACATGGTCTTTGCAGGAAAGTCTGCTGCACCATCTCCAAGGAAAGGCAACAGAATCTTTGCTGGCACATTTGGCCAAACTTGAGCTGATGCCACCCGGTCACTCAGGTGCTTGGAGCTGGGCACCAGTGCTGGGGTACAGCAGGGAAACCCAGACCATGAAGTGCCCAACCTGCACATGCACTGGCTTTCGTGCTGCCTTAGCAGCCATCTCCTGCTGCTACAGCAAGTAGCCAAGTACAGGATTATACTGGGGCCAGATCCAGGGTTCAGGTTGTTACTCAGAGCACAATCAGCCAGGCTACACTGAGATCTGCTGTGCTCACCACTCCCTCCCCATGGCTCTAGAAAAGCCGCCTTGGCCAACAGGTCAAGTAAACACTCCTGACGTTTAGCTTGGCTCCTCTGCTGCCTCCAGCACAGCCTTTGGCCAGCCCTGCAAAGCCTCCTCCTTCTTCCTTTGCAGGCAGGCAGCACTTGTGTCCCTGAGCGCTGCCACCCACGTGTCATCAACCAGCGCTGCCGGGCCACCACCCCAGCTCAAAGTATGCACGGCTTGCCTCTCAGCATCTCGGCATGGGGAGGGACCATGCATTCCCACCCCGTGTCCCTTCATGCTGTTGCTCTGTGTCCACGAGGTGCCGGACACTCACGTGTATCTGGAAGCCATAGTTGCGCTGCACTGCAAACTCTGTCACGTCCGTGCAGGAGCGGAGGTCGATTTCTCCATCGAGGTCATCAGCCTGCAAGCACAGCCACCCACTAGGACATCAGTGCAAACTCTGCTTTGAAAAAGTCCCCGTCACCTGCCAGCACCCTAACCGAAGTGCAGGCGGCCTCTGCCTTTACCCCACAGCTCTCTGGGAGCCAGTCTCAGCTCCCTGGCACAGCATGGCCTCTTTTAACCTGAGGGACAGCCAGCAGTGCGGATGGAGAGCGTCAGAGATGCCCAGCCGTAGGACCAGCCCTTCTCCTCACCTCCCACCACTGACAGCCCCCCCCATCCTTGTCACCCTTTGGCAGAGAGCAGCTCGCCACCCTTGGAGCCTTTCAGGAGAGGATGCTGCCACTTCTCCCAGGAGTGGGCTGGTCACACCAGTGCTGTGCTCCTCTCCCCCCTGGCTGGGAAGGAAGAGAGGGCTGGAGAAAGGCTGGCCATGCTTACCTCCTCTGCGTTTGAGTCCCGGTAATACCTCAGGCTCAAGTCCGTCAGCACAAACCAATGTTTCTTCCACTGCAGGCGGATCAGGCAGGGGGAGGGAAGGGAAAAGACAGGAGGGAAATGGATAGGCAGTTACCAGGGGAAGCGTAGGAACAGGGAGGGACGCTCTGTGCCACGACCTTGTGGCCTTCTCTTCCCCCTCCTCCATGTCCCTTCTGAATCCCCCTTGTGCCCCTCATCTGGGAGAGGGGCGCTGGATGAACCTCCATGCCTACACAGAGAACGAGGTACCTCCACCAAAGGCTTCCCACTGCCTTTCCCAGCGGGAGTGACTTCAGCAAGGGAGAGGGGAGGAAACTGGCTGCTCGCCGGGAGATCTCTAGCAGTGGCGGCTGGGGGAAGAGGTAGACCCCCGCCTCAGGCTTACCTCTCCCGGCTCATCCAGGATGGACATCCATCCCTTCTTGAAATTGAGGAGATCTGGCTGTAGAGGAAAGGACAAAACAGAGGATTACTGTCTGGGAGTGACCCACAAAAGGGCTTTTCATGCCAGGGGGTGGAAGGCAAATCTCCAACAGCAGAACAAGAAGTGGGCAGCAACAGCCAGGCATCGCTTTTAGGAAACTCATGGGAGTATAGGACCTGGTGGCAAAGGAGAACTGGATTTAGCCCTCAGCATCAGGCAGTCATTCCTGCAGAAGGAAGGAGGAGATAAGGAAAGAGGTTTAAAAAAAAATTAAAGGAAAATATGTAGCAGGGAGGTTTCCACAAGGTGCCTCAGAGGTATTTATTCAGAGAGGGGGAAGGCAAGGAGAGCAGGCAGAAAGGAGTGCTGCCCTGCTTGGCTCAGAGATGGAGGCAAAGTTGCAAAGAACCAGACACGCCTTGTCCAAACCCTGGCCATCTGTGCCTCAGAGCTACGTCCCTCCGGCAACTTCACCACTGATCATTTATTAAAGGCACAAGCAGCTCTCTACAAAACAGCCCTCACCGCAAATGAAACAGCCCTCACCACAAACATACAGGAGGCAATTTAACAGCTGTGAAAACACACTGCCTTTAAACGATGTGCCCCAGGGTAGAGATGAAATCAGAGTCACAACCAGCACTCCATCATCTCTGAGACTCGGGAGAGCTGGAGGCTCCTCTCTTACCGCCCAGCTTTTTCTGCTCCCTCCTGCTGCAGAGCCTGCCCTCTGCCCAGCCTCAGCCACAGCTACCAAATATGAGGATGAACAGAGTTTCACCCAGATCACCCCATGCTAGAAAGAAATTTCCCCCGCACTGCCCACCTCCTCCTAACCTCACGCCACTCGTGCAACATCCCAACCAGTTTATCTCCTTCCCAAGGTGGAGCACTGGAGAGCTGACTCAGGGGAACCGCTCTCCCTGGCTTTGCCCTCAGCCAAACAGGCTCGAGCGGGTCCTCCTCCCAACCCTGCTGGCTCTGGAGAAGTTGCACCACCAAATAATTCAGCCCAACGCCTCTTCTCCCTGGGAAGCCAGTTTGCTGATCTGCCCCTTCTTCTGCAGCCGACCTAGGTGGGGACAGTGCCGGAAGGGTGACAGTGCCAGAGCTGGACCTCCCAGCAGTCTGCACCAGACCTGCCCACCCTGGGGAAGCACCAGCAGTCCCCACATGCCACAAGCACCATCCGAGACCAAGCTGGTGAGAAGGGGTGGCTTGGCACATCGATGGTCACTCCACACCCCCCAAATGAGCCTGGTGGCCGGCTGTGGCTGTTCCACAAGCCCAGCTCCCTGGCCGTGCAGCTGGGCCAAGCCCTCCCCTGCTTTCATCTCCCCGAGCTGCCACCCTTGGGTTGCACCCAAGGTTATGGGGCAGTGAGAGCCCAGTACATGCCAGCCCACCCTGGCGCTCCAGCTATTGGTTCAAGCAGGCACAGGGAGGCCCGCCAAAGGGAGGGTCACCAGCTGCTGCAGCTTCAGGCCCAACCAGAAGGTCTAACGGCAGCCCTGAGCTGCCCAGGAAGGGAGGCAGACAGGGAAACAAGGGAAAGGGCACGGCGGGCTCCTACAGCTCACCTCCCGCAGAGGTGACAGGCGCTGCCAGTGGCTGGGAGACAAGGGGGACGTGCACATCCCCGTCCCTACAGACCCAGACATCTTGCCAGCCCCACTGCCACCCTGAAAAAGTTCCTTGCAAATTAATTCCTTCCCCGTGGCAGCAGCTCCACCCTTTTTCCCATTATCCCTTCCAATCCGGTGACTTCAGCTCCGGCTCTGAACTGGGAGCGGCGGGAGGGAAGGAAAGGAGATGAAACGTCAAAGCACAACCTTCCCCCCTCTCAGGACACACGTGCACTCAGCAGAAGAGAGCCAGACAGGCTCTGCAGAAGCAAAAAAACACTAGAGGGAGAGAGGGAGCGAAAGGATTCCTGGCTGGGGCTATTGTATGGATCAGCTGGGTCTTGTCTTATTCAGGATTTATGTTCCCAAAGCATTAGGTGCTGAAATAACGAACATTAAAGGGATGCATGATGCTGGGAAAACCAGCACAAACACCTGCCAGAACTGCTGCCACAGCATGCTGCCCTGTTACTGCCCCCAAGGCAATGCCAGGGCCAGAAAATCCCCCCAGAGGGCTTCTCCCAAGCAGGTGAGTTGCACAGGGCTCCTGTTTTCCCTGCTGGCCCTGTTTTCCCTGCCACCCCAGATGCAGAGTTGCAGCTCAGGAATTGGCGTTGAACTATTCTTGTCATAGCGGGGCCGGTACCTTAGGACAAGGCATCAGCTGATGCACACACAGTGCTTGAAGCCACTTTTCTCCCTCTCCCAACAACCAAATCCAGCTCCCTCATCTGGCATAAAGAGCTCAGAATACTGACAGAGAAGAGAGCAGGGTTCAAACCAATTCCACCACCCCACCCAGAGGAAAAGGCCTGGCAGTGGGAGGAGGAAACATCCAGGAAAGCTGAACCACTGGGAGAGATCCAGGTGCTGGAGACACAAGGATGCGGCAGGTTGCACCCCTGGCAAAATGCACAGCCCTGCAGCGCAGCTCAGGGCTGTGGATGGCGAGGCTTTGGCTCGGGAGGTGGCAGCAGCAATTTTGCCTGGTTGCATCCGTACCCACCAGAATTGTACGTTCAGCCCCACAGCTGGCCAGGTAGAGGCATCAGAGGGTGTCCTAAGCAGCCACGGACGTAGGTGATGTCTGGAAGGACTGGCTTACAACAGCAGGTTAAGGAGAGGCAGCTGCCTGCTCTGGCTGAAGAAGGGCTACAGGGGAGGTGATAACAGCCTGCAAGTATCTGAAGAATGTAAACACCAAAGAAGGAAAGGGGATGGGGTGGGAGCGAAGGAATGGCTCTTGGGTTGTACAGAGGCACCAGGATGAAGCAGTGGAGGAGGAGAAACTGCAACAGGCTGAGAAAGCTCAGTGTCCGAGGGGAGGGACGAGGTGGCCAGGTGTGCTCCTTCCATCGCCAGCCTTCCTGCTCCCAAAAGCTCCTCAGGGCCACAGGTCCTGGAGCACCACTTCCTCTCACCTCTGAGAGGTGGTGCAAGGGGCTCTCAGCTTCCCGGAAAGCACAATGTCTCCTCTCCTCTAAAAAGGGAACCTGCTCCGCAAGGCGCGGGCCCTAGGCCAAAACACAAAGCAAAACTGCTCCAGCTCAATTTGGTGGAAGCAAAACTGCTCCCAAGCTAGAGCACACATGTGGCTCCCAAATATATACGTGCTGCAAAAGCAAGTGGGCGACAGGTTCCCCCTTTCCCACCACCCCCGTGTGAAACGCCGGTGGGCACAGCCTGGCCTGTTACCTCCATTACCCAGCTCTGCTCAACAGCCTTCCTCTCGGGGCTGGCAGACATCCGTGCCCAGGAAGGCTGGCTCCAGGGGTGCGACGCTCCCTGCCCTGAAACTCCATCAGGTTCCCACAGGGAGCAGGAGCTCCCCATGCCCGGGGGGATGCGGATTTTGCATCCAACCGTGGTCACTGGTGCGGTGAGCTTGGCAGGCCTCAGCCTAGTCCACTCTTACAGGCAGCGTTACTGATGCCTAACTAGGTGGGGTGCGGCCCTCCGCTAACGAAAGGAATCTACCGAGCAGCCACGGAGAACCCTAGTGGGGACCCCGGCGGGATGGGCAAGGGAGGCCAGGAGGCACCGAGCTTCAGCCACAGCCGGAGGGGCCAGACACCCCCGGGGAGCTGCGATTTCCCGGGGCGGGCAGGGAGCGGAGGGACCGCGGGGAGGCGGCGGCTGACAGCTGGGGTCCCCGCCGGCCCCCCGCCCCTTCCCAGCCCCGCGGGGTCCCGCCGGGCGCCCCCAAGGCCCGGCCGAGGGGGAAGGAGAGCGGCCGGAGAGAGGACACCCCCACCCCCCTAAACCCAAACCCCGAGGGCCGGTCCTAACTCACCGTCATGGCGGGGGCGCTGCGGCCGGCGCCGGGGCCGGGGTCGCGGCGGGGCCGGGCGCTGGCAGCCAGGGCGGCGGGGCGGCTTCAGCGGCGGGGCGGCTTCCGCGGCCCCACCATGCCCGCTCCGCCGCCCGCCCCGCGCTCCCCGTTCGCCTTTTTCCTCTTTTTAAATTTTTTTTTTTAAATAAAAAAAAAGAAAAAAAAAAAGGAAAACCCACCCAAAAAACTTTTCTTTCCTCCCCCCGCAAACTTCCTGGGAGGGCGCGGGCAGGCCAATGGCAGCCAGCCGCCACCGCCCCGGCCGCCCGCAGCCAATGGAGCCGCCGGGGCGGGAGAGGCCGCCGGACCGCACAGAGCGGGGGGGGGGGCGGGGGCCGGCCCCGGGGCGACGGGCGGCGGTGGCCGGTGGGACCGGACCGGACGGGACGGGACGGGACGGGGGCGGTGCCGGAGCTGAGCTGCGTCCCGCTCCCTCCCCGCTGGCCCAGGCAAAGCTGAAGCCCGGGGAGGGACGGGCTGAGCCGCTCCTGCCCCAGGAAGGGGCCGTCGGGAGCCCAGCCCTTACCGAGGGAGGGTTTTCTTCCAGGCAGGGATTTTAAGCAGGCCTGATGCGTGTGTGCGCACAGCGGGGTCCTCACCTTTGCTACTGAAGCTGCTTGGTTTTATATCACACAACCCCCCACCCAAATGAACCCCTAAAGCAGATATCTGCAGTCTTGGCAGGGGGGGTAGCGGGTCCGGGGGGGGCCCTGGTGCCCCCAGAAAGCCAGCCCCGCATAGGTAAAGGGAGTTGCTAGAGAGGGTCCCCGTGGGGACAGGGGGCTGAGCATCATGCACACGCTGTACTGCACAATTATGTCGACGCAATGCTGCTCGCTGCAAGCCAAAGCCAACTCAGCATCAAAGAAACCTGGGATAGCTGGGGCGAACCAGCCCCATCTGCAAGGGGTAGCTCAGGGCTTGGGCTCCCATCTGCCTGGGGGCAGGGAGGCAAGGCAAGGGACGTCACCAGTTTCCAGTTTCAGAGGCTTTTTGGAGCCTCCTGCCCAGGTCAGTTTGTCCTTGTCTAAAGCACAAGGCCAGGCCCTAGCAGGGCACAACCTGGCCAAGACAACTGACGCACACGGAAGGGATGGAGGCAGGGACTCTGGCACAGCTGCCAGCTACACGAGCTCCCAGGACACTTTCTGCAGCCTTCCAAAGCTGCTCTCGTGCCATTTTTGGTATCCCAGGAACGCCAACACAATTTACCGTATCTTCTTTCATACTACTAAGCCCACTTCATCCCCATAAAACCCTTGGTGCCATGTTATCACTGGGCAATAATAAAGGGAAGGAAAGAAACTACACTGAGATTTTAGTCCCAGGTCTAGTACTCACCCCTCTCTGGCTTTTAAAAAAAAAGGCTCCATGCCTCAGTTTCCCCAACTGAGAAGTGGGCAAAGGATGAAGGGAAGGGGGGTATTAGTGAGTGTGGTGCTCAGGAGGTCATGGGAAGGCAGCACCATGCTGAGCCCACTCAGATCAAGTGCTGGAGATGCAGGTGCTGGCTGAGGTGACCTCCAGGGAAGGGCAGCTGCCCTTCCTCACCATTCCCAGGCCTGGCCCCTACCTTGTTGCACTTCTCACGGGCATTTGAGCGTGGCTGCAGACTTCCCGAGGAGCTGGCGCTGCTTTGCAGTGGGAAGGCACCTCCATCTAGCTGGGGCTGCAGGGACAAAAAGCAGGAGCTGAAGCCACAGGGGTTTAGTCCTCACCTCAGTTTCCCAGATTCGAGCATCCACCTTCTGGCACTGGCCAGAGGGAGGAGCATCCTCCCTCCTCCCAGCGCCAGGCAGGCAGTGTGGTTCCCGTGGAGAAGCAGAGGATCCAGGGGAGCTGGCATGTGCAGAATTGCAACCCAGGGGACCCACCCGCTCTATGCTTGCCAGTTTTACTGGGTAAGGTCCCCATCAGGTTTGGCTCCTGCCTTACTCACATGATAAATGAGAAGCCTCTTGTTCCCCCAGTTGCTTTCCAATGGCTTCTCTGGGTTGCTTGTGACTTGGGCGTGCTCGGGAGCCTTCCAGTCATCTTCCAGCCACTGTGCTGGACTCACAGGCCTTTTCCAGCTGTTGTCTGGCTGTAGTCCTACATCCAGACTTCTAGCAGTGCTTTTCCGGTCCCTTTCCGGCTGGCGCATCAAGTCCACATGGCACATGGGCTTCTCTTGGCGCTTGCAGTCCTTCTCCCACGCCTGTGCTTGGTGGGCACCTCCCCGGACCCTCCAGTCCTGCTCCAGTGGCTGTGGTGGGCTCACAGAGTGCAAGGGCTTGCCTTGGCCTTTCCAGTCACTGCCAGCACCCTTTCCAGGGTGGGAAGGTGGCAGTTTTTCCTGAAGGCTCTGCCAGCTGCATTCAGATGGCTTCCTGGGCCCACTGAGGTGCAGTGGCTCCCCCAACTTCACCCGCTGCCTCTCTGCCCCCCGCACTGGGCCAGGAGGGGAGATCTCCTTTTGGATTCTCCATGTACTCTCCGTATGTCTCCCAGGACTGAGGGACCGCGGCGGTGGCCCTCCCCGGCTCAGCCTGCTGTTATCTGAGGCCTTCCCGAGGCCTGCAGGGTGCAGGGTGTCCCCTCGGCTCTTCCTCTCTGGGGCTTGCCCTCGGCCCCTCTCCGAGTTTGGGGGGTGGCTGGGCTCCCCTCGGCCCCTCCAGCTTTTCTCCAAGTGCCAGGGAGGGCTCACGGGCTCCCCTGCCCTCCTCTCTGACCGGTGGGCTGGGCTTGTGGAGCGTGGGCTCCGGCTGCCTCTCTCCAGCAGCCAGCTGGGGCTGGTGGGATGCAGGAGATCCCCTTGGTTCCTGCTGGCTCTCTGTGGGTGCTGAGCTGGGCTAGGGGAGCACAGGGGCTCCTTGGGGTCTCTGCTGCGCTGCTCGAGGTGCCAGGAGAGTCGCTGGCCCTAGGGACATGGGGGAGAGAAAGCAGAGTTCTCTTAAAAAAAAAATGCCAATGAGCAGGAGCAAAATGGGATTAGGGTTGGGAGATTGTTTGGTTAAATATTCCCCGGACAGCAATTGCATCCTCGTGCATGGAGCCAGCCTGTACTGAAGAGAAGCCTCTTGCGCCCCAGGGTTGAAGGGGCTGCTACCATTTAAGAACAGAGAGCCCTGGTCTGTGATAGGGGGAGGGCTGGGAATACAGGGAAGGGGGAGCAGGGGAATGGAAGAGAGAAGCATGTGGCAGAAATAGAGGAAAACGTGGCAGGAAAGAGGAACAGAGCTCAGGGATTTGGGATGGGGTCCTGCCATGCAGGCAAACCTCACCTCCCTGGGCCGGCTGGGGCTGAACTGCCTCTGAACTAGGCGGCCTTTGCTGGGTGGCACTGGGGTCTTGCCATCAAGCCGGTCCACACGGCCTTCCTCCAGGGCCTGAAAGGCCTCCAAGGTCTCTGATTTCCTGTGGGCATGCACAATCTGTCTGGCTGCCACCAGGCTCAGCTCAGAGGCAGAGCCCCCACAGACCCTGCTCCCACTGAGCCTGACCCCCTAGACCTCTACCAGCCCCAGATACTGTGTGCACCATAGCATCTCCCTTGCCCTGTCCCCATCGCTTCAACCACCCTAGCTTCCAAGTTCTGCCGCCTCACTCATACATCTTCTTCACTCTATTCCTTAATCTTCCCTCCATCTGTTCCTTCACATCTCCCCCACCTGCCCCAAGATACTTCTCTCATCACCATTTGTGTCCCCTCCTGCCTTGTGCCACCAACACTGGAGCCACTCATGCTTCTCCAGTCAAGACCCAAGCAGAACTGGGGACTTTTCGGCATCCTTGATCCTTTCCTGAGCGGCTCCTACAGCAGACCCTGGATCCCTGAGGAGCCCCTGACTCTGGGAGCAGGGAACACTGCTCTCCTTCCCCCTTTCTGTGGCTTCCCCCACTCCAAAGCACATCCTGTGGCTTCCAGGAGGCAGCTGGGAGGATGAGGAGGGTAGACTACTCTCTCCACTTCCAGTGGCACAGTTTTGCTCCCTTTCCAATGGTGTCTGCTGCCTGCATGCTGTGGTGGTGGAGCTCCCCAGGCCAGGAGGTGCTGAGCCTAAACCCAGCCCTTGCTCTAAGGGAAATTTAAGCACAGCTGAAGGCTGAGTTTTGCCATCTAGCCCTGCTCTCTCCATGAGACACAGCATTTCAGAGGTGGGGGCCCCCCAACAGCATGGGGGGAAATCCCCCACCTCTGACCATTGCATAGACCCATTGCTTCTCACCTGCGCTCGCAGCCAAATATCTTCTCCACCTCCACCCGGCCAGGACTGAGAGTGCGGGAGCTGCAGCGGTCAACAGCATCTCGCTGGCCAAGGCGCTTGGGCTTGGGCAGGTCTGCCAGCACTGTGTACTCCTGCCTCTCCAGCCCGTGCCGCCCCTCCACGCCCCCGCTGCTGGGGTGCTTGCGGGGCTCCTGAACCTGGGAGCTGGTGAGACGCCTGCCACTGCCCACTGGGTTGCTGCGGGCCAGCGAGGAGCCGGTGGGGGCACGTGGCACGGCAGATGCCCAGGGAGGGTCGGTTTTCCGGCGCTCCAGGGAGAAATAGCCGCTCTCTATGCGGTGCTTCGGCCAGCTTTCCTCAGGCTTCTGGCTGGCAGGACAGCGCTCTGGGACGGGGAGAAGGCCATTACTGGGGGAGGCACGAGCGACGTGGGATGCCACCACATCCACTGCAAAGCAGGTCTTCGGAGGAGAGCTAGAAACGGTCCAGGAGGGCAGAGATAAAACCCAGACTCCCTCCAGGCAGGGTGGGAGTGCTGGGACACAGTGCTACAAGCTGAGGGCAACCAAACCATGCAGACAGAGAACACCCGCGAGACCCACAGTTCATGGTCAGTGCACACAGAGATGCCATCTCATGGATTCTGGGCCTCATCCCTTCACATGGTGCCCACAGAGGTGTCACACACCTCCTGGGACCAGAACTGGGTAAAGAGATGCTAAATCTAAAGAGGGATCTGCCATGAACTTCAGAGACCTCTGGGTGGAAAGCAAACCAGAATGAGGATCTCACACAGGAGCAAACCAAGTGTACCTGCTTTCAGTGGGCAGATTTCCTTCCTAAAGCCCTGGGCCTCGGTTCTCACCCAGGATCCAGAAGGAATGGGCTGAGCCCACCTGGGTCTGTCTGCCTGCAGGGCTTGTGACCGCACTTCTTCCTTGTAGCCCGTGTAGATCATCAAGTCCCGTTTGCCCGACCCCAAAGTATTGTCCCACAACCGGGTCATTTCCCCATCCTGGGAGACAAGATAGGACAGATCTCTGCAATGGGGACTGGTAGCTTTTGTGGGCTGGGAGGAGGTAAAAGCATATATGAGAAGTTACAGCTCATTCAGCCCAAATGGTCTGATAAAAAGGAACCAGGAGAGGAGCTGGGTGAGCATAAGATGACCCCAGTGCAACATAAATGGGCATGGCAAGAAACAACATAGTGAAGTCCACATAGGGAAATCCAGGAGTGAATCTCGTGCTCTTTAGCAGGAGAGCCTCCCTTGTGGGGACTAAGGTTCTCAGCTCATCCCCTCTTGCATCCCAGGACCTTCTGAATGTGCCCAGCAGAAGTGGTATTGAAAGGCTAAGGGGACTGGGGAGACTGAAATAACCCAAATCATGAGATCCCCATCTCACCCTGGCGAGTGCGGAGTTGGCTTCAGCACAGGTGCTGGGGTCGGTGCCGGTTTCTCTGTGCTCACCCTCAGCTCCGGGGCTGAGCGGGGGATATCCCTTGCTCTCGTGCCAGCTGTGGGGCAGGGAGAGAGGACAGCTGGTGGTCAGCACAGCCCACAGAGGTCAGGGGCAGGTGGCAGTGCCGGCAGCCCAGTCCAAGCCAGCTCCCTCTCCACTGGGCGGACACAGGCTGGTAGAGCCCATTCTGGGGTCGCCAGCTTTGCTCTAGAGGCAGTGAGGAGGAAGGAGACCTTTTTGGTGGCCCCTGACCTCTCCTGGGACAGCCAAGAGGAACGGGTTAGAGGGCATGGTGTGGGGGTAGCTCAGACCTTTTTCCCAGGCACCAGTGTGCAGAGCATCAGGGAGAAGGCATCTGATTTCCCTCTGCTTGGTTTCCTGCTTCCCCCTCCTCCGTTTTTCACACCGAGGGGGCTCGTTGGAGCAGCGTGGCTCCCGGCTGGTACTCACCGCTCTGTCCCCTCCGCTGGGCCCACGCACACGTATACCTCACACTGAGGGGCTAAAATGCGGAGGGCTTCCCAGGGCCTGCCTGGGTCTGTGTCACTGCCAACATCGCACCCTGCGACCTCCGCGACATGCTCCTGTGAGGAAGAAGGGGATGCAAGGATGTCATCAGCTTGTTAAGAATGAGGAGGAAAGCTGCCCTTCGGAAATGCCTGCTTCTTCTCCCTCATCCAAGAGCAGCCTGGCCTCTGGGGCTCTTGATGCCTCACCCAGCCCAGTGCTGAGATTTTTCTCCTACTTCAGGAGGCCAGAGAGAACAAGCACGTTCCTATTTGATGCTGAATGCTGCAGGCATCCCAGAGACAGCACGTGTTGATGAAGGCTCAGGGAAACCTCCCTCCCCCAGCATCAACATTGATGCTGCTGGTGGCTGCTCTCCCTTGCCACCCGGATAGCCTGGGGAGAGGCAACTGAGCCAAGAGGCAATTTTTGCAGGGAAGGCTGCAGCTCCAGCCTCTCTCTGTCGGGGCTTGCAGGCATTTCAGCATCCTCCCCAGCCCCATTACCTGCAGGGCTTATAAGCAGCAAGGGGGGAGGCTCCAGGGAGTCGGCTGTCCATGTTGCCTTCCCTCCAGCATCTCCCCCGCACCAGGATTCGCTCAGAGTTGACAGCTCTGAGCAGATCATGGGTGAAGGGTTGAGGTAACCTTAGAGGGCCCAGGGCCAGGGGGAGAGAGGGAGAGGGTGAGAAAGAGAGAGAGAAGCTCATTACTATTTCATCATTTCAGGCCAGTTGCTTCTGGAGGACAGTGAACAACATGAAACCCTCCGTGAACATGAAACCGGCTGTCACCCGGTCGGAGGCAGCCAAGCAGCTTGTGCATTTGGCCCTGTGCTGAAGAACCATGTTGGATCAAGGTATCTGGAGCCCAAAGTCCTGTGAGATTCATCCCCCTCCTGTCTTCCCCTCCAGGAACAGCTCGCTGCAGATGCCTCAGGGACAGGACACAGGACATCCACTAGGACCACATTTTAAGTGAGGCAGGATGTAAATGCCAGCAGGCATCAAGCAGAGATTAAGCCAGGGTGGGTCTCTGCTCTGCCAGTCCCCCTTCCCTCCTTGTAGCTTTGCATCCGCTTTCCCTTCCAGGATCTATCGAGCCCCTTGTACCCAGTGTTCAGCCCCCAGCTCTGGCCTCTGCATGGTTAAACGGTGGATTCTCATGCCTGGGAAAACTCTCCAAAGGCAGCCTTCCCCCAGAGACATCTAGAAAGCCCAGCTGAGCCATTGTGTTAGGGATTTCCATCTCTACAGAGGCACAGGGAGTCCCAACATGGAACAAAGAGGCCCTTAATGAAGCATTCATAGCCTCCAGGTGAGATGGAGGAGCTCACCTGGACAGTGTGCTGGTGAGCCCCTGCTGCTCGGAAGCAGTGCTGGCACAGGCTCTTTGCAAATATGTTGGCTTCAAAGTTCATGCAGGGCACGTCGTCTACCGAACCAGACATCGTCCATAGCAGGGACAAAGATCTTTGGCTGATGGGCTGCTGGCAGGGGGCAGCCAGGAGGAAAAGGAGGAAGGAACAGCAGCAGAAGACCAGAGCTTAGGGTCCCACAGCCTCAGGCTCCTGTGGAAGCAGGAATGTTATTCCCAGATGGATGTTTGCTGCTCTCAGCTGGCAATACTGGAATCAAAGGGCATCCAGGTGCAAGGTGATCAGTGTGATCCATATAATTATAGATAATAAATGGCTATGCTCCAGCAGGGACCTCTGTTAGAAGGGTGCACTGCACCCTCAAATGACTGCTGACACCCCCAAATTTGGGAGTCCTTGTGAACAGAGGGAATGATGCTCATGTCTTGATATTTTGTTTGATGGAAGTTTTCTTCCTTCAAGCTCTTTTAAAAGGTAAAAAAGGAAACCTTTCTTCTTGACTATGTTACTCATAAAGGGATAGCTATAAGCAACTTAGGAAATTTGGAAGCCTACTGAGACTCTTCCTAAACTTGTTGATCCCACTGAAATTCTGAGACCTGTAGGAGAGTCAGCTGCAAATCTGAAGGGCAACAAGCATTGCTAGCACAACAGCTGGGCTCCACACTTCTGTCCTGACTTTTTGCAAGCATCCTGCCCACCGTCACCTTCTCTGTCCCACAGGGTTTGAGAGCAAGTCCTTGGATTTGAGGATGTGATCTGTGCTGGGAGGGCTCCACTTAATTTGCCCGGAGGAGGCACCAACAGATGGACAGGAAATCAGTGTGGGGTGAGTCCAGCATACCCAATGTAAACATGCCACTGCTCCCCTAAACATGGACACTTGAGCCAGAGCAGCTGATCAAGGTTATGGCTGCTCCCCAGAACACCCAGGGTGAACTGTCAAGGCCAAAATCAAGCCATAATTTTTGTCTGTCAATGCACTCACTTGCAATACAGCAAATTGCACTAGTGCCAACCTTGCAGCCTCCCTCCTTGCACTGGGGCACGTTTTCTTGACTCATTCACACCAAATACCAGGCAGGAACCTAAGCACTCACCTGCCAAGGATGCAGCACAAAACACCAGAACATCGCTGCCTGCCCACCCCCACCCACGGAGTGCCACCCATGGCCAGAGCCCACAGCATTCCACTGCCTGATGGGCAAATCCTTGCTCCCCACATCCCATGGGGTGCTTGGGGCCTACTGCCACGATAATGTTGCCCTCCCCAGGGCCTCTAACATGCATGCATGCATGCATGCAGCCAACCATGCCCAATGCTCCCAGTACCCCCAGTACCTCAGCTTCCCTATGGCTCCCAGCACCTCGCCGCCCGCCGAGCTCCCCCCTCAATGAAGCTCGCCGTGGGAACCGCGGGGAGCGAGGCCCCGCCCCTCCCCTTCTCATTGGCTGCCACCGATCAGTGATTTGAATATCGCCCTCTGAGTGGCTGGCGGAGGCGCGGGGCCATGGCGCCCACGGGCGCGGGCACGCACGTGTCGGTGTCAGCGGGCGGGCGATCGACCCGACCCGGCTTGGCTGGGCCGGGGGGAGGATAGGCCGGGGCCTGGGCCAGGGCCAGGGCCAGGGGGTAGCGGCTCATCCCCCTGCCCTGCCCCCTCATACCTCATCCGTGCCATGCCTCCCCAGGACCACCTCACTGCCGTCCTGCTGAGGGGTCTGCCCCAGCGCTCCCCCACAGGCATCACCCCAAGAATTAGTTAACTTGAACCCTAAACACAGGCCAAAGCAGCAGACTCATCTGCCAGCACTGAGACAGCCCAACGTCACCATGTCCCCAGCACAGCTCCAATGGGAGGTCATCCCTACCCACAGCGCTCCTCAGAGAGGTTTGTTTTACCTGCTAAACTCAAGCCCTGCCTAAGCCTCCTAGTGAAACGTGCCTAACATCTGTCCTCCATTGCCCCTGCTACAACTCAATTTCCTTCTCTTTCCGGTCCTGGTGAGCATTAAAAAAAAGGCGTAATTTCACTTTTTGTTTACCAATTGAAGGCAGTCTGCAATTCCGTCTCCAACCTTGCTTTTCCCAAACAACTCTGGTTATTCAGCTCCATTAATCTTCAAAAGCTCTTGTCACTCTCCCAGTAACTTTTTTCCCCAGCTCCTTTCTAAGCAGCAGCGGGACTCTGCTGGGTACAGCCTTGAGCTCGATATGCTACTGAAGGGTGACAGATACAGTGCACCGATTATCACACAGTGCAGGCACATGCTGCGGCCATGCCTCCTTTGCGCTGCGCTCCTATTTTTCCCCAACAGTCTGACCTTTTTGGCTCCCAGACTGGTTTTGATCCTCTGTAATCCTGATTATATTTTTGTGCGTGCATGTATGCGGAATTGCAGTCTAGCCAGTGAAAGCCATCATGCATGGAAACCCCAGCGTGGCAGGCCACATCAAAGCCTTGCACCTCTCCGTGCGAGCCCTCCGGCACGAGCATGAGTAATGCGCATGTGCCCGAGGTGGCCGAGCTGCAGAGGCAGGCGTGAAAAGCGTGTGCACAGGCTGTGGAAGGGGGAGCACACAGGGAACCGCTGCTCTCTGCTTTTCCTTTTCAGAGCAGTGGCTGCACTGGCACGTTGATTTTTGCAGGTATCGTATATTCAGAACCAGCTTTCTCCTGAACAGCTGGAACTTGTTGGTGAGCAGCTGGGGAGGGAAAACAACAAAAAATGCTCAAATCCATCATGAAAACCAGGGGAAACAGCAAAAAAAAAATTTTAAGCCACAGCCTGGTATGAACTGTGATGTGTCCAGCAAACACTTAATGCACTAACTTGTGTGTAGGAGCTCATATCCTCGATCCAATATATCCTGGGGTAGCCTGACTGCACACCCTGTGCATAACAAAGACAGCAGGCTAGGGCTGAGTCAGTGATTTACATTACAAAATAAAGCTTTAATCGATCGAACTAAGAAATCAATAGTGCAGCAAACAATCCTGATGGTTAGCTCCCTATAGGATCTAACAGTTCTGTTCTCAGTTTTTCCATGTGTTGTTTTTTTTTTAAATGTGAAAAACACAACTTCCAGCAGGAACTGGAAGTCTTCAGAGCATGGCAGAGGCTGTTGGAGGCTGACACTTGAGAAAGAATCAAGAGTTATTAGGGCTGGGGAAACAAACTAAAAGAGAGTTTCTTCTAAATCACCTAGCAGCAAAATAACAAACACTGAAGTGCTATTGAGGTCACTCTTACCATCTCAGCAGGATTATAAAGAGGTAATCCAGCGCTGTCCCAGCCAGCACGCCAGGCCATCTACAGGCTGTGTAAGGCAACCCAACCTACAGTTCACACTCCACACTTCAGCAGATTTCACAAACACATGAACTGTACATTTCCTTAACAGCATCCATTCCAGCTCCAGGGAGAACTCTGGGGTGGGGGCAAGTGCAAGGCACCTTCTGCCCACGGTCATTCCACAAGGCACTGGGTCCCAGAGAGGAGAAAGCTGCTGTACGACCAAGGGTGTCAGACGGCCCTCCAGCTTTGAGCTGCAGTCCCCTTGGTGTGGCACACTGCTCCAAACAGAACTTCCTTCTTCCCTCCTACATCCCTCTCAAAGCCAACCACCACGGAATGGCTCTAGAGCATGTAACTCCCAAACCAGAACAAGAAACACTTTGTGCTCTGCACATGGTACCACTGGGACACTCTGGATGCATTGCTTTTGGCCTTTCCCCCCCGAGCTGTGTTTCTGCAGCTCTGAAACACTCAACACCCCGAGGTAAGACAGGAAGGTGGGCAAGTCACACATTAAACCCCATGAGCTTTCTGGAGTGACCATTACAGCAGAGCAAGAGAAGCTCACTGTCGCTATTTTGGAAGTGAGGACTTCTATGATGTGGCCAGTGTTACTCAGAATTAGTGCCCAAGAGCACCAAGCCTCAGCTCAGGATGGGACTCAGAGTCCAAGCACACAAGGCACTGGTGGCACATGGCATAAGTGTCCACTTCCCTGCCAGTTACCTTTTTCAGAGGAGAAAGGGAGGTACATACCCCATTCCTCCCCACAAGCATGTGCATCACACAGCTCCCTCCAGAGGAACATGCTGTAGCAGAACTTGCATAGCTGCTCTCAGTGTTGAGATCAGATCCCCCCTCCCCAGTGCACTCCAAAGAATTTGTGTGTTTGCATGTGCACACTCTAAGAAATGAGGATATACACATCAAGCTGGTGCTGTTAGCTTTAGCAGCTGGCAGCCATCAGCATTGCTCTGTTCCTCCGTAAAGCCCCAGGCACTGGTTTACTCTTCCCACTCCCATTTCTGGCATGGGGAATCTACATACCCACCCACTGCTGGGTTGCCAATTTTCTGGTGTGGGTTCTGGCCACACAGGCCTTTTTCCCTTTGTCATTTCCTCACCAGTACACATGCAGCAAGGGAGGGGGCCTGGCTGCCAAAGGCAGAATAGCCAGAGTCTCCCACAGACACTTGAGGACAGAGGCCAGCATGCTGCCTAGGCTTGCTTTCTTCTTCAGAGGATTCACTCCCAGTTTTGCCACTGGCATTCCTCAACACCAACCATGCAAGGCATCCATGCTAAAACACATACTGAGGTCCTAAGAAAGGCAGTTAACTGCTGACGACTGCAGTGGCACTGAGGTAAAGGGCAGCCTCTGCCCCTCCCACCCCAGAGCAGGCCACACACATACAGCAAGGGCATTAGGGCATTTCATACTCCCAGCTATCGCAATTAAGATCAGCACATTCAGCAGACAATGCAACAAGCCATTCCTGCTCTGGCCGGCTCTGTGTTACAACAGAAATAGCTCCTAGCTATTCCATTTCCCGAGGACCAGTGGATTTCAATATCCTTTAAGTACCAGGAATCATCTCCCCTCTTTCCAGCTAGTACTGGCATTAGCTGTTGCTGTTATGCTTCAAATAAGTCACAAATATTTTTCTCTTAGCAAAACGACTTCATAAAAAATTTATTCACAAAGTTACCAACTTTTACCTGGCAAAGGTACCAAAGAAAAAGTACCCCTACATTCAGGTTTGGCACCGGAGAAGAAACATGAGACAACACCGTGTCTCCATGGACAAATGATTTGCTACACAGCAGAAACGTCAGGGTACTGCTGCATGAGTTGAAGAGGAGCTCTTGACAATGTGCCCTGACAATGTGCCTGTTGCACTCAGCCCCAGATCCTGTCCTTTGATAAAGCCAAGTATCAGCTCTGAAAGGGGAGACCCAAGGATGGAAGGATTATGCCAAACAGAGAATCCAAGCCCCAGTAGAAGTTAAGAGACATCATGGCACCCAGACACTTAGGTGGAGATCACTGGAGAAATAAATGGGTAAAGCGTCTAGTTGCCCCGGCCAGTGCTCACAAGGTGAGAGAAAGGCTGAAATGGGCTCACTGCTGGTCAGAAAACCAAGTAAACGAGGCCCTTGACCATGATCAAGGGGCTCCAAAGAGCAGCAGGCCACATGTGGAACACTGTCTCAACTGCTGGTCCAAGCACTAGTTTCTCTGTTAATCTTGGTCACGGCCCATTTTCCCTGTCAGCCTCCGTCGCTGTGTCTTAGTGGTTCGCCCTGTGCTGGATTTCTGGATTTTCTTGTGTGGGCCTTGCCCACGCTGGGGTCTCTTTCCTTTCGTCTTTTTCCGGCTGTGCATGTGCAGCGTGGCAGTAAGAGAAGAGATCCTGTGCAGGGCAGGAAGAGAGAAATGTTTGGGGACCGAAGTCTGCAAGGCAATACCACAACAATAGCAGGAGAGCCCTGCATGGCCCAGCAGGAGTGGACACCAGCCACAGTAAGCCCCAGGGGAACTCCACTATGCTGGGCATCATCCTGACAGGGCAGGAAACCTGCAAGTCTACAGCTTTAGGGTCTTTTGACCTTCAGACTCTGCACCCTGCAACGCACCCTTGCCTGCAATATCTGGAGAAAGACTAGGTAAAGAGTTCAGGACAAAGCCCACCCTGCACTGTGTCGTCTTCCTCCTCCTCCTGCCGCTGTCACCAGGGATCAATGTGAGGGGAATGGAGAGACCAGGGCAGGCTTGTGCTCTGCCAGTGCCCTCTGCTGGCTCCTGCCCACCAGCGCCCAGGCAGCACAGTATCCCCCTTCCTGCCACCACACTGCTGATCTGGGAACACAAGATCTTCCTGATCAGCTTGCAGAGCCTAGCAGCGAAGAGTTGAATGAATTTATACATACTTTTCAGAAAGGAATGGGTTTCTGGACTTCTTGGGCATTGCTCTTACAGGCTTGTTCATCACCTCTTCCCCTTTCTCTTCTTCCGATCCATCATTTTTTCCCTTGAAAAGGAAGCAAAAGAGAAAAATCCCTGTAGACACATTAAAACAGGTAGTCTTGAGATTCTGGTGTTTCTGCTGCCTTCTTGGTTTCATTCTGTTTTGGAACCATCTAGTCATGGATGAAGTTTTTCTAGTTCTCCACATTCCTTGCTGTCCAAATATCAAGCTTACTTATTGCAGCCACTCAGAAAGGGACAACCAGCAAGAAGTCCTACAGTAATCTACCCTAAGATCCAAAAACTTCAGCATGATCTTAACGGCCATGCAACTGAAGTCTAAACTATGAACTGAAGGTTTCAGCTTTTTTCTTAAATTACCACCAAAACCAATTTAAGTGGATTTTCAGATGAGATTGACGACCTTGCAAGTATAAGAGGTTAACACAGACACTTCCCCAGAGAGCTCAAATCCAGCCACGGGTCATAAAGATGAAAAGGATCAAGTCAACCAGGGCCTGAAAGCCTCTATGAAAAAATATGAGGTCTCACTTAAAATACATTTTGAGAATAAAAGCCACCACAACCAAAACTGAATGGTTTCCTTATACGTGGTCCAAACAGGTTAATGGAGAGAAATCCCTCCTCATGCAAACAGTAATCCTTCCTGGACAGGACACAGGAAAGAGGTTGAAGACAGTACATGAAGCAAAGTCTGAAATCTTGCTGCTTTTAATATACTACATTCTCCCCCATCCAGCCCTGTGGCACCTTTCACTTACACAGAATCAGCTGGGACTAGCAAAGGATTCCAGGGAGGTTTGGAGTGAGCTGTTCACACAGGACATTTCCTCGCCTTTAGAGGCCCAACATAAGTTGTGGAGGAATGTGAAAGTTACAAGTTTCCCTTTTCATACCTGCTCCCAGACAACTGCATGTCTTTGGGCATATGCAAGGAGTACTAGTCCTACCTAACCAGCCCCAGGAATGCTTACAGCTGACACAATCAGAGAAGCATCAAGAGGTTTTACCACAGGAGTGGTCAGTCCCAGCTGGCGCGCCCCTGAGAGGTCCAGGTCACTGATGGTGGTCACTGTTACAATGTGGTTTGGGTGGTCGATGTTCACAGACTCTGTCTGCGATGTCACCAAGTGCTCCAGTTCATCAGCCTCATCTGGGGAGACAAGAAATCCTACACTACAAAGTGCCCAACTTCTCACACGTTTCTGCACTGCCACGCTGGGGGTGGTGACCCAGCCTTTGCATGCAGAGTTAGAGAGCGGAGTGGCTTGAACACTGGCACTACAAAGCATGAAGGACAAGCTCCTCCTCCCAGCAGAGGGGATCTGGCTAACACCTTGGAGACATCCTCCTGCATGTTCCTTTCCGCACAGCCCGCCAGAGACAGAGGGCTGCGGGCTCAGATCGCAGCCCAGCTTCCCAGGGGGACGGCGAGGAGCCGACCCCGCCGGGTGAAGCGGGAGCATCCCTACTCTAGCTCCCACCGCCCAGCCAAGGGTGTCAGACCACGGGCGCCCACCTCCCGCCCCTCACGCTGCCGGGGACCCAGCGCCCACCACCGGCCACCACGTACCGAGCGCCTCCTCCCTCTCGCTCAGCATCTTCAGATACTCCTGGTGCCGCTGAGGGATGGAAACAGGTCACTGCGGCGCTTCTGCCGCTCCAGCCGCCCGCCCTCCGCCCGGGACGGCCCCGTCCCCCTGCAAGCGGGGAAGCCCGAAGACCCCTCCTGACCCGCGGCCCGCTCCCCGCCCCAGTCCCAGCCTGCCATGGCGGGAAGGGGGACCCCCTTCTCAGCGCGACCCGCGGAGGGTCTGGGGGTGCATGGAGGAATACCTCCTCCTTCATCTTTCTCTGCTCCTCCTTCAGCTTCCGCTTGATCTCCTCCAGCGCCGCCTTCCTCCGCTCCACCTTCCGCTTGTGGAAACCGGTCAGGTACTCCCTGCCACCGGCAACACAGAAACCCCCCAGCTTTTAGCGACCCCCACACCCAGGGATGCCTCCTCCCTCCGCCCCGGGTCCCGCCCGCCCGCGCGCCCTCACCTCCGCTTATCTTCGTCGAAAGTCACCACCAGCCGCCCGTCCCGGCCGCCCGAACGCTTTTTCTTGCGGGCCATGGCGGCACCACGCTGCTGCTGCCGACGCCCACCCCTTCCGCCGCAGCCCGGTCGTGAAGGGCGGTCCCTTCCCCGCCCGCCATTTTGTGCCACCCGCGCCTCGCTGGGGGCGGGGGGGAAGGGGCTGGTTTTTTCATGAGGCGTTAAGTGGGAGGCCCTTGTTGACTGAGGATGGGGTGGGTCCAGGGGATTCTCAGGTATCACCGGTGGTGGGGTGATTGGGAGGGAGGCTGGCCATGTAGGGCCGCTGCCTAGGCTGCGGGGCTGGCATCAGGTCCTCTTCTTCCCTCACCTGCTCCTGGTACACATTTTCCTCCAAGCTGGGGCCAGGAGGGAGGAGGTGGTGTTGTGGACCTTACAGGTGTCTGCTGTTAGCCTGGGGTGGGCAGAGTGATCCTTCAGGCTTGGGTGCCTCCAGCTCCCACTCCTCTTCAGCTCCCTCCTGGCGAAAGGCTCCTGTGGCACTGCCTTATGCCCTCAGTGTAGCACCCAATCTCTCACCATAGGACTGGCACTGCCACTGCTCTGAGTATTTCATATCTGCATCTTTAATAAAGGCTATTCCTCCAAATAGTTAACATCTGTATTTCTTCAGGAAAGGTCTGAGAGTTTATTTCAAGCTGTTCTTGTTGCTTGGTGTCAGTGGCACCTGTGATGCTCTTAGGTGGGGGAGGCAAGTGCAGAGACATGTCTCAGCTCTGACACTTGAGTCTCCAAGATGCAGGACCTGGCTGAACAGCTGTCGTTCTGTAATTGATGGAGACGGGTATCGGCGCAAGTAGGTGGGGGCATCAGCTGTGTTCTTGGCTGCTGGTTCAAGTGACTTTGGCTGAACTCTTGAACCTTTCTTGCCCTCCAGTTCTTATCCTAAAAATGGATGTAATGCTTGTGCGGTGGTCAGCTGACTTTGGTTGAAGCTCCTGAAGCACTGCAGGGGTAGCCAAAACCAACCCCCGCCGGCCCACAGAGCATGACGAGTCCTGACATGGCCCAGCGGTTGCTCATCCAGGGCTGCCTCGCCTTTATCAGCTCTCTTGCTGCTTGCGCTCTTTTCCTGGCCTGTCCTTTAACCAGCAGAAATGCGGAAAAACCAGTTCTGTGGTTAATTGCTGCACTTCCCTCCACGCCCAAGGGGCAGGTCTCCTCCTCCTCCTCCTCACTCACAGTCTGGGTGCACTTCAGCCTCCAGCCTCTTTGCCCCTGCAGTCGTGCTTGGCTGGCTCAGGTGTGCTGTCAGGCCTCCACACTTCTTCCATTAACCTTACGGCTTCTGCCTTCCCCTTTTTCCTCTGTCTGCAAGAGTTTCTGGGTCTCTGGTGTCTCCTTCTCCCCTGGGCAACGCAGTGGGTTGGCCCACAGGTGCAGAAGGTGCAGGCAGCTGCCCTCCTGGCCCTGCCCTGCCCTGCCCAGAGGAATAGCATTTGGACATGATGGCTGGAGGCAGCGAGAGGAGCATGAAGGCCCTGAAGGAGGTGTGGAGAAGGGCAGAAAACTCTTTGTGTGCAGACTGTGGGAAGCCAGGTGAGTCTCTAAGGGTTGCTAGAGGAAGAGTCAGAAGCAGGGAGCTGGGGCCTGATCTCTAGCAGCAGTTTGGTGCTGGCTATCCGACTGCACAGGAGCCTGGGGCAGAGAGGGAGATATTGCTCTGTCTGGACATTTGCTTCCTCTCCGTGGAGGTGAGTTGGCAAGGGAGGAGGAAGGGGATGCTGCCACAGCACTGGTGGGAAGAAGGACATTGTAGTGCCGATGAACAGGGGCTGTGTAGCTGCAGCACTGTGGGTTGTAGTCATGTCAGATCTCAAATACAGATCAAGGTCATGCCCAGTCAGGACCTGACAGGAAAGTTCCCGGTGAAATCCTAACTGCTCCAGAAAGAAGGCATGATTCAGGAGGGCATTGTCTTCTCTGTGACTCAGCTATGAACTGACAACGTACCACAGGTACCTCAGAGGTTTCTTTTACTGAAGTGCTTGCCCTCTCAAAAGGGTATCCAGTTTGAGGTCCTACAGGTGCTGCTAAAAACACCCATCATACTCCTCCTAAAAGGGGCACGTGGAGTGTACTACCCAAGCCAAATTAAGACTAGGCTAATTATTACCACTTTGCCTTCTTAAATTCCCTGGAGAATTTTGGATCCAAGGCTGCTTTCCACTTCCAGAGCTAAATACTGTTGGGGGTTTGCTGTGTTGCACTAAACAGCTCCTGGAGCCTTTTCCCAGAGGCAGTTTCAGTTTCATCTTGGGTGACCCTTTATGCAAAGCGAGTTCGCAGACCACTTCAGAGTTTTTCAAGGTTCAGGTGAACAGAGATTCAGAGGAAGTAGTGGAAGCAGGGGGAATGAGGGACTAATAGCTGTACTTTTTCCTGCCTGTACCTTGGGTGTTAATTAATCAGTTCGGATGAAACTGTGGTCACTCAGGTCTCTCTTTCTCCAGACTATGTTCTTTGTGAGGCATATCTTCCAGGGAGATTTACCACCTCTAGTCATACCCTGTTTTTATACCCTCAGATCCTGACTGGGCATCCTCTACTTTGGGTGTCTTTATATGCCTCAGCTGCTCAGGAATTCACCGCAACATCCCTAGCATCAGCAAAGTAAAATCCCTGAAGATGGATCACTGGGATGATGCTCAGGTGCAGGTGAGATCTTTATCCCCATTAGTGTGTCAGGTTGGTTGGGTCTAGGCTATACACCAAGACATCCTGGGAAAATCGGCCCTTTGGCCTCACAGAGTTGGAGATTTAATCTGATACGTAGTCCCTTTGCTACTCATGCTCTGGATACTGAAGTGAGGATAACTCCCCATAACCCACTGGGAGAAGGATGATGCCTTACATGTCTCCCCATGTCCTGTTACTTTTTGGCAAATGCAGAGCTCTTGCAATGTATCTTGCCAAGGCTCAGGGTCTTTGTTGCTCCAGATTACTCATTTCCCACTTGCCAGCACCATCCGGCCTCAACGTCTCCTCTTGGTTTCAGCATTCCAAAGGGAAAATCTTGGGGAATTCTGTCCTCTGAGAAGAGTTTTCAGATATAATGTGATCTCTTGAGAAAAATGCCATTTATGGGAACTTGACTTCTCCCCGCTACACCCCCCTCAACCCATTAATCTTCAGGGAACTGAAAAAATTTTCCAGAGATCCAAAGAAAATAATCTGTATCATATCGCTCTTTGGAGAGGAGCGAAGAGGTTTGGAATGTCCTCCCAGACGGCATTACAGAGCTGTCATTGAACTCTGTTTCCCTGGAGATGTGGGGCATTGCAGCAAATCCACTGAGCGTGTGTGTGCACCCAGCCCCACAGAAGTGACATTTATGGCATTCTGTTGATTCAGGTGCAATCAGTGTAACTTCTGAGAGTAGACAAGGCATTTGAGACCCAGCTTCCTGTATCCAGACTTTGCTGGGATGTTGCAGTGGACAGGAAAGGAGAATGCTCCATTAGAGCTCCTTGTGCATCTAGCCCTGTAGTGGGCCAGGAAAGAAAAAGCCCAACATGAGAATGCATCAAAGGGAAGGCACTAACTCTCTGTCTAACTCTGCAGTTTCTGGCCAAGCATGGGAATGCTGTGACTAAAGCCACATATGAAGCTCACATCCCTATTTACTATTACCAGCCAACCTACAATGACTGCCAGTAAGTTGCTGCATACAGAAGAAAAGGGGGAAGGGCAGTTCTGGGTTCCTCTAGTTTGTTTCTGAGCTACCTGTCACCTCTCTCTCCAGAGTGCTGAGAGAACAGTGGATACGGGCCAAATATGAACGCAAAGAGTTCACGGAACCAGGAAAACAGCTGCCATATTCTGATGGTAAGAGCAGAGCACAGCATCAAAATATCCTGCCTGCTGCCTTTGCTGGAAGCTTTTGAGCACCATGAGGAGAAAGCTCATAGTGTCAGTGTTGCAAATCCCACACATACTGAGAATCCAGTTGGTACCTACAGGGCATTGTTTTGGGGGAGTTTAAGTTGTGGGCAGCACATGTTGGCACTACCCAAGTGCCGTAGGGTTGCTTCCAAGCTTGGTATTACCAGCTGGCCTTTTTCAAAGGCATTTGCTGTCCTGGTGGAGCCAGACCTCTGCAGTAAGGAATTTCTGTCCTGCTGCATGCCACCCCCTCCAACCACAGCAGTTGTCTTTGAAATGTCACAGCCAGTGCTGTGATACAAGGTGCTGGAGCCCAAGGGCCTGCAGAATCAAGTGGGAAGAGTTCTGGTCCCATGCCAGTGTCTGCCGTGGGCCAGGAGAGATGGCTGTCACAGGCAGTAGTGGGAGTCAGACTAGGAGGTGGGAAGCATCTAGGAATGTCTTTTGGTGACTGTTTATCTGGGCTGCAAACCTAGCAACACCATCTTCAGTCGTAAGCCAGAGGTGAGACCTCTTCTTCTTAGGTGTTTGTTCTCAGCAATAGTCCATCGTGTGCTTTATCCCAGAAGTGTGGCTGGGATCCCAGGCTGGATGTGGCTCTCTGATGCCTACCATGCCTGTAGGGGAATGCTTTTAAAAGTGGCTTTTCTGTTCCTAGGGGTGAAGGAAGGCATCCTTTGGAAGCGAGGCCGAGACAACGGGCAGTTCCTACCCCGCAAGTTCCTCTTGTCTGAGAGAGAGGGATGTCTGAAGTATTTCACGAAGCAGGATGTGAGTATGGTGGTCACCTCCCACCTCAGTGTATACTCCACCCAGGGCAGCAGGGTCACAGAGGCGTTCCTATTTCCTACGCATGTTTCTGAGGTTGCCTTGCTCATCCCATGCCAGGGATGATAACAGAAACATGTCACTGAGGAGAGGGGTCCCCTTCCTACTGTCAGGGTGACATTTTCCCCATGTCCTCCCTTTGTACTTCCCTACACCCTTCCCTCACTGCTGGGGGCTGATCTTTCACTTCACCCCTACCCATTTGCCTGGCTGTGTAAACCTGCACCATCACTGGAAACAGCCTTACCCCACTGTGAGCCAAATTGGCAAAAACCTATGGTTTGGTTTGGTTTGTTCTGAGGAAGGCTACTCCTCTCCTAGTTCACCTCCTGAAATGAACGAGGCAAGTGCTAGTATACTGCTGCAAGGGAGGGAGTGGCTTAAGGTAGGGAGGAGCAGGAGTGGGGTCTTTCCTTTTGGGGTCACTTAGGCTTTAGACTGGCTCAGCTGTAAAGCCAGATGCACTCTTAGTGTCCGACTGGCAGTTCCATAGTAGGCACAGCTCAAATCTGAATTGGAAGGGCTGAGCCACTGTTTGGGCTTGAGCATGCCACACAGTGAAGGGAGCGTGTGCTACTACAGTTTTGTTGGGAAGGGGTAGTTACTACCTTTTAATGTGCTCTGACCCTGCCTTACCCCACTAAGTCAACTCAGGTTTCTTTCCCACTAGGATTGCTCATGCATAACCAATGCCATTCTGTTCTCAGGCCAAAGAACCCAAAATCAATGTTAAAATAGATGTCATCAATGCTACGTTCCAGCCAGTGAAGATTGGGAACCCCAATGGCCTGCAGATCACTTATCTCAAAGACAACAAGACCCGGAATATATTTGTCTACCATGAAAGTGGAAAGGTATCTTGTTTTAGCATCAAACCCTGCAAAGCAATTGAGGTGATTTGAGAAGCTGCTGGTATTAAGTAGTCTGAAGCATGACTAGAATGGGGTACGTGTGTGTGAGTTGCTGTAGGTAACAGGGTGGGGATTCTGGCTCTGTGTTTCTGTGTCTGTGGGAGAGTTTTGCTGCAGGGAGCAGGGCAGGAGCACTGGCTGAGTTGGTTTGTGTGGGAGGAGCTGCCATAGAAGATGTGCAGATGTGCTGCCTGTGCATGCAGGGAATGGGGCAGCCGTGCTGGCCTTGTGTCTGTGAAGGAGATGCTGTAGGTGCTGGGGAGGGAGAGCTGGCTGTATTTGTAGTTAACATAGGGTTGGGTGCAGCTGGGTGAGTTCAGATGGCTCGCTGTTGCTCTGGCTAAGCTTTCTGTCCTGTCCTTTTCCATTCTCAGGAGGTAGTGGACTGGTTCAATGCCATTCGCTCTGTGCAGTTCCATTATCTGAAGGTAGCATTTCCCATTGCCAGTGATAATGAGGTAAGGCAGCACTAGAGCGCGGTGCTGAGTCTCCCACTGGTACTCGGTTATGTGATAAGAGAGACCATTAGTTACTATTAGATCCCCAGCTACAGAAGTGGAAATTGCAGTGTTTAGTCAGAAGGATGAGAAAGTGTGTGGAAAAGTGGCTGTGATGGCCAGAGAACAACTGCTCTCTGCTGTTTCTGGGGGCTTTGGAGATGGGATTGACTCCTGGCTAGACAGTTATGCAAACATGAATTTAAAAGGTGGCTGAATTTGGGGGAATAGAAGGAAGGGTGGCAGGTGAAAGCAAATAGCAAAGAAACCTGGCTAAGGGAATTTTACTCTTGCTTTTTTTATCAGATCAGAAATCGGCTGACAAGAAACTTCCTGAAGGAGGGATACATGGAGAAGACTGGTCCCAAGGTGAGCTGCTGTGAGAGAAAAAATAGCTATCAGGGACCTGCCAAAGAGCCACTGACCTTCCCTACTTCAATATTTTTCTCCTGCAGTTTCCCCATTCCCCCCTGACTCTTTAGACACCTGTGGGAACAGTGTGTGTGCACCAAGGGAGGGGAGAATAAAAGGAAGGGGAAGGACACATGTGAAAGTAGATGAAGCCAGAGTCCCTGCTTTCTCCCAGAACAACAGATCTCTCTGCATGTGTCTGTGTGTTCGTGACCTTACAGGTATTTAGTGTCTAGATTTCTCCTGTCTCGACTCTGGGGTCTTTCACAGAAGTCCAAGAGTTGGGGACAGCAGTTCGGACTGAAAAACCCGACACTGTTCCCCACTCTCAGCTGAGAAAGGGTGAGGAGGAGGTTGCTGTTAAGGCAGGGGCTTGGTTCAAGTGGTTGGGATGAATTTTGGGTATCCATTCACACTGCTTTCGGCAGAGGGCACTGTCTCCTTACATACATAACCTCTTCCCTTCACAGCAGAGAGAGGCTTTTAAGAAGCGCTGGTTCACGCTGGATCACCGCAGGCTCATGTACTTCAAGGACCCTTTGGTGAGAGGGAGATCTGACCTCTGGCAGCTGCAGGAAACAGTGTTGAGGGCAGGGTCAAAGTGCAACCAGAGTCTTTTCTCTGCAGTAAGGGAAGCTTGCAGGTTCCCCAGCTTCTCTGAATGTACTCTAGGTCTTCCCCTTCCCATCCCACTTAGTCAATCCCATGCTTTCTCTGTTTCACTGCCTGTGGACAATGAGAACAGGGAGGGCAGCGGTGTAAAGGTGGTGATGGGGAGGAGAGTGTCATGGGAGATGACATGGCGAGGCAGGAGCAGCAGTTCCTCTCTCAGACCTCTTGAGATCTATGCTCTTAAATTTTTCTTTCCACCGCTGTCTTTGAGCATAGCCTCCCTGCTCTTCTGAATCTCCTGACCACCTTCAGATCTTTTTGCTGCTACATCCCTGGCCCTCACCCACTCTCCTCCTGTCCTTAGGTGCACTGCTATTATTCCCTGGTTCTTCTGGGATTCTGTAAATCCCTCTCTTTCCCTCCTGATGTGCAGGATGCATTTGCTAAGGGTGAGGTATTTGTGGGCAGCAGAGAGAATGGCTATAGCGTCCAGAAGGGATTGCCTTCGGGGACACAGGGAAACTTCTCTTGGCACTATGGCCTCACGATTGTCACCCCCGACCGGGAATACCTCTTCACCTGCGAGACGGAGACTGACCAGCTGGACTGGATCGCAGCCTTCACTAGTGTCATCAACCAGGCCATGACACCACAGGAATATGCAAGTAAGTGCCTGGATGCTGTATCCTTCCCCTCGGGGTACTCTGGTTCAGTGTATTGCCCTAATGCACCACCTTTTTCCTTCACTACAGTTGAAGCCTACTTCAAGTTTAAATCCTAGAAGGCCATGTGGGAACCTCATTATGACTCAACTCCACCTGGTCCTGTTGGGTGGGCTGTCAGGAAAGGAGAGGATATCAACGTCAGAGAAACACAGTGCTCTTGAAGCACTCTTTGAAGCACTTTTTTTCCCTATAGACGGTCCACTTTGTTCTGGGAGCCAAATTAAGCTGCTTCCTTTCAAGTGCAAGATTTTGTGAGTCTGAATCCTCAGTGCAAACCTGTCACTGTTAAATTGCTGTGATCTGACTGGATGCTGGCAGGCCTTGCCTGTCATTTGAGCCTTGAAAACTTGGCACTTGCTGTGTTGGATGTGGGACTTAGCATCACTACTGCATGAAACTGCAGACAGCCACCTACCTTATGGGAGAAAACAGCTGCCTGGCTTGAGCTACACCCCAATGGGTTGTGGGGGCTGCTGGACCAGGAGAGACTGTTCCTTTACAAGAAATGGCTTTTCTGCTGGCAACAGAGATGTGAAACATCTAGATGTTTGATCAGTTGGAGCTGTAGTTGAGAAAGGTCACGTAAAAGATTTAATCTAACAGCCAAATTTGAGGCCTGCTTCTTCCTACGTGTATGGGCTTGAAAGATTCTTCAGGCCACATTTGCGTAGAGACCTTCTTCTGATTCCTACAGGGAAGATTAAGTGATCTGCTGAAAACCAATGTGTGTGTATACATTTGTGTATGTCGATAATGTGGGTGTGTGTGTGTGTGCAACAAAAAGTGGTGGGAGGTGGAATACTGCCCTAGGGAAGATGCTGTGAGGGATATTCATGCCACTAAAGTTCAGCTTTCAAATTTGAGTCTCTAGCCAAACCAATGGAGAGATGTTGGGTCCTGCAGAGCACAGCTTATGGCCTGTCTGATACAGAGTTCAGTCTTTCTGTTGTCTTTACTAGAGCCAGGGGGTTGGTGTCTGAAGATAGTAGCACATGGATCTCTGCTCCCTCCTCTGTATGTCAAAGGCCTGGCACTTTCATTCTGCCCTATACATTACATATGTATATAGTGTATATCACATATACATATAGTTTTATGCAGTAGTATAACAGTGAAGTAGGCATGTTCACGTCCTTTTAGTAACAGTTAGTCCTAACCACTAAATTAACCCATGATTCATATCTTAAAGATCATTTTTTCAAGCTCTCCTGGGAGAGCTGTGTTTCATGTGCTGGAAGCACCAGCTGAGATCTGCTGCTGACTGTAGCATCTGATGTGTCCGCAGTTTTATGCAGGCAGTGTGAGAGTAGTCATCTTACGTGTTAAGGGGAACAAACTGGAATTAATGAAGCAAACAGTGTTTTAATTAGCTCCTAAAGAAATGCATTAAAAGAGCCCATTGTAATTTATTTTAACTTCCTAAATGAGCTGAGCTGCTAACTGCTAAGGCATGAAGTAATTTATTGAAAAAAAGCACACATATTCAGAGCAAGGAGCCATGGCTATTCATTGCATTTCCCAGGGCATGTGGACTGTGAATCTTCCCATCAGAGCCAAATGGGCAAAGTCATGGTCCCCCTCTGCTTCTCTGGGGACCCTTTTCTATGCTGAGACCACCATGAGTTGGGAGCATCAACTTCCTGGATGAGAAGCAGCATCACTCATCCTGCTGCCATGGCACAATGGAGCATTCCACCTAACAGTATATTTTCACTGCAGTTTGCTGATCTTTCCCAGTTAGGAGCATGACTTGCTTAAAAACTGAAAGCCTTTGCAAAGCTTGTGTTCCAAAAAGAAGTGCCTTTTGGTTCTGATAACATGAAAAAGGGGCAGTCCATTAAAGAAAAGCTTAAGCTCCATCTAAACAACCTGCACATTCAGCTTTCCTCTGGGAAGAGGAGTAACAGAGAGTGACCCAGACATGCCAAGAGCTGACAGATATAACTCAGAGGCCTCTCACGTTGCCTCTGTCAATGCCCTGTGTACTACATGCCCGCTCATGTGGCATGATCATGCTGAAGCTGTTGCCGTGGCACGCAGTACATTGCTTGGGAATGAGCTTGGATCCTAGTGGAGTGTGGGCAGTACTGATGGGATGCTTCCTTTTCCTTTTTGCTGCTGAGTTATCACTGCTGTAGATGAGTGGAGGCGTTTGACTCAGCCACAGTGAAGCTAATACACTACAATGCAAAGAGTGTGGCTGGAGTGGCCTGAAACCCCCTGTGAACTAAGAGCAGAGCACATTTAGTAATGGTGCATCTGTCTCTGCTCTGCTCTGCAAATTCTGTCCCACCGTGTCTGTTCCTTGAGATGAATGAGGCTCAGAGGTAGCGTAGCTTTGGGTGCAGAAGTGTGGGGGCACAGGTGTCATGCAGTGATGCCCCACTAGAAGGCAATGGTGCCTACCTAACAAGCTAGTGCTCCCTGCTCTGAGGTGAGGCAGCAGGTCCTGGTGGTTGGAGGGAAGGAGGGGGAAAGCTTAGAGAAGGAGGATGGTCTCTGGGGAGAGGGAGGAAAGAAGGGCTCTAAAATATCCAGCCCTCTTGAGTCTCTAGGAGCTTGCTGCTTATTGGGTGACAAGGGTGGAACAGGGCCAGATCATAGAAAATGTGAGATGTCCTACCATCTGGTGGGCTTGTTGCAGACTGGAGGCTACATCCACTGTCTATGCCTCAAGGCATCCTGATGTCCTTGGAAGGGAGTAGGGGACGAGCCCTCTCAGCCTGGCTTAGCTAAGGGCCAGGGAGAGCAGTGTGGCAGCTCCCTGCCTATTGTACTTTCAGGGCTGGCCCTTGTTTCCCTTCTAAAGCTACAATGCAATGCTTTTTCCCCCTGCCACATTAGGGAGTCTTGGCTTTCAGCTATATCCTCTTTCAAATGAGGAAAACCATGCAAGGGGAAATGAGAAAATGAAAGGGAAAAGAACAAGAAGGAAGAGGGAGCTGGAGGAATGCACTGGGAAAGAAGGAACACGTCTGCAAGAAAGAGGAGGAAGCCAGCACAGCTCCTCAGCTAGTGGCTGAGCGCCCAGTATAAACTGGGACTGCGTTCGCACTGGTGTGTTAAGCTGTGAGTCAGACACATTCCTCCGTGCAGTGGGCAAAGTGACTCCCTGGGGTCTGGTGCAGGGGGACAGAGCCCACCTCTCCAGAGTTTCTCTGAGCTGAGAGGAAACAGACCTGGGAGAAGGAGAAACCCACTTTTCCACTGAGTCTGCTGGTTTCTTTGGGTTCAGCGAACACTGGAGAAGCATCAAACGAGGAGCTAGCAAAGACCAGAGACGTTTCCTCCTGGCTGGCAGAGGTTATTTTGCACCTATCCCCTTCTCAGCCCATTGGTGGTTAAGGAAAACTACCGGAGCTTGTGATGGACAAGATAAGCAAAATGGACTGGGCAGCTGGAGGTGAGGAATAGACTTCTCTGGAGTACCCTATGTCTGCTAAACTCTCACCATTCTTCCCTCTTGTGTTAAGGCTAGCTGTGTGCCATACAGCGAGGGGGGAAGGCAGAAGGAAGGAACAGGTCTCTGACAGCCTGACTTGCTCTTGCTTGCCCTACCCAAAGATGTCTTGTGACCCTTCCCTCATCAGTGCAAGGCCTGGAGAGGATCCTGAGGGTGGCAGCTTCTCGGAGGAAAGCAGTGGTGGGGGTGATGGCAGTAGTGTCCTGGGAGGGGACAGCCCGGTCACGGGGCCGCTGGGTGCAGTGCTGCTGGTCATGTGCCTCACTGGGATGGTGGGGAACATCTACACGGTGGCGGTGGCCTCTGGATGGGTGGCTGGCCGCTCAGCAGGCTCCTTGGGGGTCTATGTGATCAACCTCGCCCTGGCTGACCTCCTGTACCTCTCCACCATTCCCTTTGTGGTCTGTACCTACTTCGCCCATGACTGGTTCTTCGGGGACGTGGGGTGCAGGCTTTTGCTCAGCCTGGACCTCCTCACCATGCACGCTAGCATCTTCCTCCTGACCGCCATGAGCCTGGAGAGGTACTGGGCGGTGGCCAGGCCACTGCAGGCCAGGCGAGCCGGCAATGCTTACCGCAAGCTAGCCAGCACCGTCCTCTGGCTCCTCTCGCTCCTGCTTACAGCCCCCATGATGGTGATGACCCAGCTGAGGGAGGGGCGTGGCCCCCACAAGCGCATCTGCGTCCCTACCTGGACACCAGTGGTCTTTCGGTTCTACCTGACAGTGCTCTTCGCCACCAGCGTCCTGGTGCCTGGCATGGTGCTGGGTGTCGTCTATGCCCGTCTGGCCCAGGCGTACCGGTCCTCTGCCTGGGGCCCAGGGCTGCCGGCAGCTGGACGGGCCCCAACCCGGCGGCTCTTCTCCAGGATCTCCACCATTGTGGTGGCTTACTGGGCCTGCTTCCTCCCCTTCTGGGCCTGGCAGCTGGCTGGGTTGTACTGGGGTGAGGGGCTGGGCATTGGCCCCGCCACCCAGGCTTATCTCAACTTCAGTGTCACCTGCCTGGCCTATGGCAACAGCTGTGTCAACCCCT
The DNA here is from genome assembly GCF_949628215.1 of Phalacrocorax aristotelis. Lineage (NCBI taxonomy): Eukaryota > Metazoa > Chordata > Aves > Suliformes > Phalacrocoracidae > Phalacrocorax > Phalacrocorax aristotelis. Next base: position 161,381,585 of record NC_134276.1, on the reverse strand, counting down.
TCCTCTACACTCTGCTCACCAGCAGCTACCGCCGGCGCTCTGGCTGCAGCAGGATGGGGACGGCACGGCCCCCGGCACCCTCCCTGGAGGCTGCAGGGGACTCAGTGGGAGGCCACGGCATCCCCCCAGCTTTCAGGGAGTTTCTGGGGTCTGGGGGGGAAAGCGAAGGGTAAGCAGTGCCCCATGCCGGGGACACCTCCTAGCCTTTGATGGGGGTTGAGACAAGAAATAAAAGTGCATCACCTTCCATGCTGGCGTGCAGTGTCTTCCATTGTCGTTGTTGCAGTGCCTTTCCCTTCACGCCTTCCCCTTTGTGAGGCTGCTCACCTTCCTCAGCTGAGTGGAGGATGCTTGTCTCAGGGATCCTGACTCCATCCTCAGGTCCTTCATCCTTTGCATGCCAGCCTCCACCTTGCGCAAGGCCAGGGAGTGGGTGGAAGGGAGCAGTCAACCTCGATACATCTAAATTATACCACCAAGATGCCCTCACCACCCCTCACCTCCTTGCTAGCAATGGGCCAAGCCATAACAAAGTCAGGACAACAGTGAGTCACAGATTTCACAGGATCAGTGAGTCACTTCAAGAAGTAGCCACGCTAGCAGGAGACATGAATGAGGTTCATCCTGTTGTGGTAAAGCTCACACTCAGCTTTCTTCCCTCATCCTCCAGAAAAAAAAACCTAAATCTTTGAAGAGTCTTTCTCAAAAAAGACTCCCAAGTGCAGTTAAGAGACATTGTGAGATTTGCCCTAAGCATAGCTCAGAGAGGTCAGCACATCTGCTCAGCTTTCAAGATCAGCCCAGCAGAGAAAGCTGCAAGGAGAGAGCTTCACTACATGTTCCTCAGCACAGCTCATGGAGGGGGCCCTCACCAGCATCATGTCCCTGCTGTGACTGAGGAAATCCCCAACTCTCCAGCCTACCAGATGTAACCCAGTCTGCCAGACTGTGTCAACACCACTCCATAAACAGGGCCAGGAATCTTGTCTTGAGGCCACACAGCCTAGCATGGCTCACTTCCATACAGCTAAACTCTCTTCTCATCCCCAGAAAAAGATGGCCTTGTCCACATCACACCATAAGAAGAGTCGTCAGCCTATACTGTCCCCCAGCCATGCCGATGCACAGGGTATCAATGTTAGATGTTGTGTTTACTATTTCAGATATAGCCCCAAAGAGCAGGGTGTGATCATCTAGAGCAGACTGGCTTTGCGCAACACAGGGCTTCAAGAGAGATCCAGCTGTAAAGCCTCAAGTTGCTTGTACACCCTAAGTGTTCCTGCCTCCCAGCTCAAGTCCATCTTGTGTCCTTGTCTCCAACTTATCTTCCTTCTCAGCCCCCCACAATTCCTAGCAGCCAAGCCTACTTCTTCATGGGCACCTGAGACACAGGACCTGGAATAGTATTATGAATTATGGAGCAAGAACAGGAGTTGCTGCTGCCACAGAAGTTCCTGTGCTCCAGCTGCTCTGCAACTGCTTAATGGGAAGAATCAGCCTGGCCAGGCCTGCAGGGAGTCCTTGTAGGACATCAATTTGTTTGTACTTTGTGTTGTTCATGGCCAAGCCTGGAAGTGAGGACCCAGAGATTGGGTCCTTCCATCCCAGGCCTACCTGGTAAGTGCCGTGCACTGTGAAAAGGGCAGCTCCCACCTTTCCTATGCCCACAGGCATAGCCTGCCCAACAGCAGTAGTCACTGCTGCTGAAGTAGCATTAGACTGACAGAGCCCCTGAGGCAGCTGCTGGCTAGCACCTTGGGTAACAGCCACAGCCCAATGAGAAATATACTGTAACATCAAACCTGCCTCATCACCTCTGATCTCCTCAGATTAGATGTAGAAGTGCTCAGGCTCATTTGGGCTAATGAGTTAAGGGGTAACAAATACATAGTGGAGACATCCTAAGCATCTCACAACCCAGCTGGGCATTGCTACCTCTCCAAGCTCTGGAGGAACCAGAAAAGGCACACAGGGCAGAATAAAACCAGACCCTGCCAGGTTACTGCCACATAAGCTATGGCCCAACAGTATTCATGCTTCTGCAGTTATTGGAAGAAAGTATTTGCATGAGGAGCCCACTGTATGCTCCACCACAGCATCCTTTTCTACTGCTGTTCCCATGCAGCAGCAAGAGGTCCCAAGAAGACATAGGAGATGTCATAAGTGGGACTAGCCACTGCAGAGGGCTACAGGCCAAAGCTGGCACAACTGAGGACTTCCCCTCACTCTGTGCCCCTCTAGGTTTACCTAGCACAGCAACTCAAGGCTGCCTGAGGCCAGCCACAGATGCCTAGTTTAGGGAGAAATAGATTTCATCAACCCACTTTAAATGGGCAGGGTAAGGTGTCAGACCTCAAGAGCAGCTGACTTTGCTTAAGAGACCCTTCCACTCTCCCCTCTAGTCACATCTAGCCCCAGTGTTTCCTCCCGAGACTCTTCTTGGACTTTTCACCTCATGCTTTCCCAGGATTTTGCCCCTCACCCTCCTCACCATGTGTGACTTTAAAGGGCCAAGGCTGGCACAATGACACCACATATGGTACTCCAGCAAATTTGGCTACCCTCCTCCCCCCATGCCCCCAGCAAGGTGACTAACCCATGAGGACTTGCAGTATGAAACAGATTAGAATTTGAGACTGGGTAGACCAAAATTGTCATTTATTGATTGCTTTTTCTGTATCTTTGAGATCTGTGTGTCAGAGGAAGTTACTCCAAGCTGATGCTCTGGAGTGTGAAGTCACCTTGTGTATCAAAGTAATCAAACACAGAAAGACCAAGCCGGTTAGGGAATGTGAACTGGTGGCCTGGCAGGTGGACTGCCACATCGTTTTGGTTGACAACAAAAGTGATCTGCAAGACAAATAGAAAAGTCAAAGAAAGCTTCTACCAAGACACCCTCAAGCCTTTTCCCTCCATTGCACTGCTGTGCCACCCTCTGTTTTGCAGTGTGAACACGCTCAGCAGCATAACCAGCTCTTCAACAGCAGGAGTGTTATTCTGGTCTCCCAAGGGATGCTTATTCCCTGCTCAGTTCAATAACAACATCCCTGTGAGCTAGCTGGAGCTTGCATATTTGATCCCCACCCTCCATCATTGCCCAGAGCCCTGGATGGTGGCACTGGCCAAGCAGGAGAAGCCAGCCACCTCCTGTGCAGACAGTCCTGAGACAGCCCCTGCAATTGGGTGCCTTGTGCCAAACACCCTCCCTTCACCAGGGCAGGTACAGAGAGTGCATCCCAGGCCTCACCTCAGCTGTACCCCCCTTCTGGAAAGGGAAGACGCTCTCCCTGTGCTCTGCACCCCACTCTTCCACCTTCTTTGAGTTGCACACAATGGTGTTCACATCACCATGAGCATCAAAACGGGGATTGAAGTGAAGCCCAAGGTGGGAAGGATCCTTCCCCAGATTCATCACAAAGCTGCAGAGAAAGACATTAATACGGTTTTAATCAATACTATGGTAGCATGTTGCTCATTACCATGAGCATCTCTGGATCTGTTGCTTCAAGCCCAGCTGAGGGTAACCAAAAAGAAGCCCTTTGCTAAACTGCACAGCTTCCCTAAAAAAAAAAGTGGTGCTGTGTCAGTAAGGGGTACTCTCCTCCACTGCAGTGACAAGCCCCTCAGTACCATCCCTGGGAGAGACACTGCTTAGTTGCCACAAAGCTTTTAACAAGAGAAAGGTTCAGCACTTAGCCCTGAACAGGGAGTTATCCTGTACCTAAACCAGCTCCCAAGGAATCAGTTGCTTTTCAATTTTCCTTTCAGGCCCAAACAGTTAGCTGGTGCTGCACCCTCCCTGACAGCCACTGCCTCCTCCCCACCCTGCAGGCAGCTGAAATAATTACCATGTCACTCACTATCCCAAAGCATCTGCAATGGCAGTGGGAGGAAGCCGCTTCCTAGCCCAGTGTCCACCTTGCCTCCAGGCCTCTTACCCAGATGAGAAGAGAGGAGGCATATTATTTGGCAAGAGAAAGCCCAGGAGGCTTCCCTCTGATGCTATCAAACTTCAAAGGCACTCGGAAGAGCTGGGACATGTTTCCTGGAACACCACTAGTGCTGCTACAGCGGCTACAGGCTCCACCTCCTTACCCACCAAGAGGCCCCACCAGCCACAGACCTGCACAAGGGCTGGAGGCTGCTGCAGAGGCTTCCCTGAGGGCCCCAGCCACCCTGATCCCTGCAGCATTAGGAGCACATTTCAACTTACTCCCACCTGCCCACTTACCACCTTCTCCCCCCAGCACTTAAGAGGCCTCTCCACTGGGTGAAAGCAAGCTTCAACAGCTTGAGACCCCCTGCTGCAACATGCAACCTTTCCATTTGCACCATTAGCTGGAGCTGTGTCTCAGAGCATCCAAGACCTCCCAGCTGCTTAGGTTATAATGTCCTCCTGCCCAGTGAAGCAAGGCACTGTAATAGTGTCCCTGCTTCTATGCCATCTTCATGCAGGGGAGAGGATATGGCTGTGGGGATGGTCTCAACCCAAATCTCAGTACAGGCATGGCTTCCATTTCCCTTAGCTTGCACTAGAGAGGATGTGGTCACTGCCAGTGCATGCAACTGGAGCTTCACATCTGCTTTGGCTTAGCCCCTTGGCAGTAGCATGCGTCTGCAAAGTGCATTAGACAATGACTCACTGGGAAGCACTGCTGGTGTTAACCCCTTCTAAAGCTTCTCCTCTCCTACGCAAGGGAGGGATTCCTTCTGTCCCCCACACCTCAGTGTTGTGTCTTGGTCATGCCTGGGCAGCACAGCACAACTTACCTCTTGGCGCTTGGTGCAATTTTCCCCTTGACAGTCAGGCGCTGGCCAGGCTTGAGACCCAAGTTGGTGCATACTGGTCCCTGGAGAATGTGGAAGCAGAGGTGTTAGCTCAGTACCTACCTGCTGGCTTACTTGCTCTGACTTGGCAGCTCTCCCTACTGCCTTGCGAGACAGTGCATTGCTTTGGACCACTGGAGAGACAGGGCAGCTCCCTTCCCCTAGGGCATTGCACCAGGGACATCCCAGAGAAGTTACTTCAGTCACATGGGACATGTGCCCAATTTCCCAACCTTTCTTCTGCTGCTCTCATCAACATATCTGCATTTCACAGTAGTGAAACATAAGTACCTGCAAGCTCTCATCACACCCACCCTGTCCCAAACACACCCACGTGCCTTGTGGGTCTCGCATCATCCCACACAAGCTTTTCCCCTGGCTTGGATTTGAACTTCAAGCCTTGCGTAGGTCCTGGGGCTCAGACACTTTGCTCCCCAGCACTTGGTGTTTTTTCTTTTCATACATTCAGTACTTGCAAGAACATTCTCCTGCTCCATGCACACACCTTTCTCCACCTTCTCTCGAGGAGAACTAAAATATCCTGGTAAACCCTTATGTACTCATTTTCTATCACACCAGATACAAGGCCCCAGGAATACTGAGTCTTGCCCCCATCCCACTTTAATAAGCCTGCACTTAGGGGACACTGATTAATCACCCTCAGTCTAATGAAAGATAAATTAATCAAAGAAGTGCAATCACTCTTCTGACACAAGCATCTTCTTGGCTGTCCTTGACACTCATAGATGGACACTTCTATACAGCAAATTTCCTTACACAAAAGAGAGAGATAATGACTCAGTGACTCATGAAAACTTCAGCCAGGAAGCAAGCATTAAGGTTGCCCAGAAGAGGAGATGCTCAGAAAGCAATAAACATTACCACAGCTGCTTCCCCAGAGCAGAGCGGCTGTAAAACATGTTACCCCAGCTCCAGAGCCAGCCCTACAAGGACCCCCCCACATACCTCCCCAAAGGTTTTCTGCAGGAGGAAAAAAAAAAACCCACTCCTGCCAGAACAAGAAATAGCAGCCACCTCTCTGTAATGGATGCAGCAGGAATTCTTCCTCCCCAGCAGCAGGCACCCAGTGCTAGCAGACTGTCTGACACAAGGGATGATGAGCAGCTGGAGGAGGCTAGTGCAAGCACCCTCACACCAAGCCAACATATTCCCCATAGTCCCACTCCCTGAAACACCACCTCAAGCAAAGGTACCCCATCCCTTTCTCTACTCACGCAAGACATGGTGCTTGCTTGGCAGGCTAATGCTCCTCTCCTCCAAGGTGCAACAGTCCCAGGCAAGTAACTCTAGGGACCCCACCCTTGCCTTTAAATAGATGGAGAGCTGAGTTGTCCCAGCCCTTCTCCAGCCCCACCCGCCAATGAGACCAAGGAAAGTGTGGGAGGGGTTGGTTTTGGGGGGAGGGAGGGCCTGTCAGGCAGAGCTGCCTCCTCCCACCCTCACCCAGGCTCCTCTCCAGGATGCTAAACCCAGCCTTTCCAAGCAGGCTGACAGCCGCTCCAGGAGGAGATCCAGCTGTGTGTGGCCATGAAGCCAATGGAAAATAGTTTTACAACGAGTGTTTTACTATGCAAGGCTTTTATCCCACATGGAAAATGGTCAGTTGGATTGATACTTGGTGGGAAGGGTCTGGGAGGAGGGCTGGGCTCTTCAGCTCTGGTTAAATCAGGAGCAGAAGAAATATCACTGAGTACACAGTGATATCACAGTACTCCAGAAACTCTTTGTGGCCCAGGTGAAACCCCAGGAGCAGAGGATTGAAGCTGGATCCAGGGCCACCCAGCTGCACTATCAAGCCTTGCTGACCCCAAAAGTTGCCCAGCTGCTGACCCAGCCCTTACCACCCACCCTTTTAGGTACAGGAACCAAAGGAGGGAAAATAGTCCTTATTCTGCAGAACCCCTAAACACTCTCAAAACCAGGCAGTTCATCTTGGCTGTAGGGTATAGCAAACCAGGAGGAAGCCGTCTTGGAGGGGTGAGGAGGAATTATCCAGGAAAGCTCAGTGCCTGGCTATTGCACCTACCCTAAGCCCACCTGGGGTGCTGAGGAACAAGGCGTTGGGGGCGAAACACTCTATCACAATAAGCCATAGGCTCTATATGTCTTTTATCTGATTCCATGTTCTTTTTGTGGAAAGTATGATCAACTCCGGGTGAAAGGATTCCTTTGGAAAAAGTTACTCAATTACTACATGGCTCAACTGTAATTACACTGAAAGAGGAGGGAAAAAAATCAGGCAGTAAGCCAAGCCTGTGGCTTAAAGCTCTCCTTGTCTTGCATATTTGTCTAAATCACAAGACGCTCTGTGATTTCCTTAAGAGGCCCAGAACTGAAACTCACTGAAACACTTTATTCTTCCCTTTCTGTGAGGTCCATCAGTTCCCCATCTCCTGAGGATGTGATAGTCCCCATTCCCCCTACCACCATGGAGCACAACCCCAGAGGCGTCCTGGGTGTTTTCCAGGTTGGTGCTTATTTATAATTGTATAATATTTAATATATTAATAACAATCATTGATGTTTCCCATTGCTGCCATCAACGCCAGCAGAGGTAGCAAGGAGGCTCTCCTGCCTGCTGGAACTGAGGAGGGCCTGGAAAGGCTCCAGCCTTCAGCCAGGTTGCTGACCACCCCTCAACAAAAGGGGACTGGCGTAAAGGCCAAAGAGGGCTTCTCTGCTCTGACATGTCCACTCCCTCTTTCCTGCTCTGGAAACCTGCCTCAGGGCGCAGCACTTGAGCCTGATCCCTTCCATGTGGTGCAGAAAAAGGAGGATTCCTCCATACCAGCAGGAGGAAAAGTAACCAGAGCCAGCTTTCCTCTGCACAGAATGTGTGTGTAAATAAATAAATTCCTTTCAGCTGCAGGATTTTGTGAGACCAAACCCCTGAAAAGGACATCTCTTAAGGAGATGAGGTGCTGCTGGAGCCATGGTCTAGCAGGTTGCAGGGAGGACTAGGAGGGACTGTTCCTATGCAAGAAATGGTGGACAGGGAAAGGAAATGTGTAGATATTTGCTCACTTAGAGCTGGAAATGGAGGAGGCCATTTAAAAGGTCAGGGGTAGATTCTTGTTTCCTGCGGCGTTTCTGGCAGCTGGGCACTGTAACCCGGCCTTAGTAGCCACCAGCTCCTTCAGTCACACTTGTCCAGGGACCATCCTCCAAATGCTGCTAAGATTAGACACCAACTCATGGATAGCAGGTGATAACAAGGGAGGGGATACCATACCAGAGGAGACACTGCAAGGGTTATTCACATAAAGGAAATTCAGCCTTCAGACTTGAGTCTACCTCAGGCAGCCCATGTTTGTCTGTTGGAAGTCCAGGTGTCTCCACTGGCTTTTGAGGAGCTGTGAATTAAATGGCATTAGCTTGACAGGCTAATACTGCAGGCAAGGAGCCCATGGGGCATCCCATTGCCGGTAGACCATGGGCTACCTTCATCAGTACAATGCCATGTCTCCCTTCCTAGCTCTGGATTGGAGCCACCATGATGAGGTTACAAAACCTAAAGCCCCAGGATCAGCGTCCTCACAAGGTATGGTTGAATTCAGGGGAGGGAGGGTCCCTGCTTACCATGATGGCACAACAGACAGGGACGGTATCCGCAGCCATGCTGACACCTGCTTTACCATACTGAAGATGCAGAGGTGCCTGCCCGTTATTTTCAGGAGGAATGTGGTGTAGGAAGAGCTACTGTGGCTTGAGAAGGGTAGAGCCAGGCTCGTTAGAGCTGGCAATCCTCAACTCCCATCACCTCGTTCCATATCAGTTTGTGGTAGGTCAGCCAGCTAGGGGATGTGCCAGCAGGTTATCAGTCCATGTGATCTGCAAAGGATGGAGATGAGGAAGATGAGGACAGATCACAGAAGACCTTGGTGGCACAGGCTTATCCTGCTGTGTGGGAACTCAGCAGTGGGGTAGGGTACTTTTCTTCCACCGTTGCAGCCAGGCTCTTCCTCACCAGGAGAGCTCTCCTGCATCACATTGCAAATCCTGACTTTTTTTACAGGGAGAGACACTGATCTGCACTGTACCTTGGGAAGCAAAAGATCTTCTTCATCCAAGCCAAAGGGAGTGAGTGGACCTGATGCTGTTGCAGCAAACAGTGGCCTTGGCCAGCCAAGCTCTTGGCCAGAGGGAGCCGCAAGTGTGGAGAAGGGAGTAATGTCTGTGGGGTATTTCTTCAGCAGTGCCTCATCTCTGGTTATGAGGGTGAGGCAGGTGGTGTTTGCACCTGCACCTGCATTCTCCAAACTGGGAACCTGTGTCCTGGACAGGATGGGGCCAGCAGAGCCAGCAGCCATGGCAGGGGCAGACAAATTCACAGCCAGCACATGTGTGCAAGGCCAGAAATCATAGCAAAGACACCACCAAGCATGTCCTATGCTAGGGATTAGGCATTCTGCTCAGGTCCTGACTCTGGGCATCTCCCCTGTGGCCTGTGCTTCAGAGACATCCTGGCTCCTGGTAGTGACATGCTGCCCTCTCGCTAGCCTTTCCTTGCACAATGTCCCTGTCTGCTCACTCCTTCTTGGAAAGTGCTTCTTGCCATTGTACGGTGAGCAATCCCAGACAGTCCTCAAAGAACTGCTGCTGCCTTCGGGGCCTGAGCTCATCCCCTGACGCTGGCGGTGACCCATCATTCCTGTAGAAGGGGCCAGACACCCCGATCTGTTGCCAGGGATGCCCATGATTTTCATTGTGGCTCTTCTCCCAGGGTCTCAGCCTTCTTCCTGCAGTCACCTTGACACCCAAAGAACCTGTGCTGATCTCTCCATGCTGAGATGGTACCATTTCTTGAGCTTCTAGCTTTCCTCGTGGACAACCCCAGCCCTCCCAACCTCCAAGCTGTAATTCAGCTTAGGTTGAAGAGGAAAACATGATTGCTAAGGGTGAGTTTCGTTATATAGAGCCTGCCTTCTGGTCTAACTGATAGGCACTGGTATGCCTCAGCATACCCAGACTGGTCCTGCATGCTGAAGACTGGTGTACAGCTACTGCACACTGTGGGGCTGAGTTGAACTGCTGGGCTGAGTTGTTGGGTGGATCTAGCCAAGGTGGTTTGGCAGCCACCAGAGAAATAGCTTGGTCAACCAAGTGTCTGAAGCAAAAGAGGGAAGATCTTCCCCCAGATCTGCTTGTGAGGGATGCAGCGATAGACAGGGCATTGCAAGTCATGGGCCTTGGAGGACTGGGAAAGGGCCTGGCTGAAAAGCCCGTGGACTACGTGACCAAAATCCACTTGTATACATTGCTCTCCATCTGGCAAAAGCCTGTTTGGGCTGCAATTACTCCTTCAATGATTTGCAACATCTTTCCACTGGGAGAGTGTCTTTGTACCTGTTCAGCCACTTTGTGGGTTGTGGTATTTTAAATTCAGGATTAGGTGTGCTAAACTCAAAGTTATTATCTCACGGACAGAGAGCCTCACATCAGGAATGAGCCACAGCAGGATCTCCCAAGCTTTGCCTGCTGAAACATTTCCAACCACATCCAATTTCCTGGATTAGGAGCCACCTATGAGGCTCTGGCTCCTGCTGACTCTAGAATCTCTGCTTTCATTAAATCAGTATGGAAATATGTTCCCCAATGGTGAAGATAATCCTGCAAATGTTATCAAAGGGTACCTGGACAAAGTGATTTATCTGGTTGAGCCTGAAATTACAGCTTGGGGAAGCAGGAATGATTCCTGCTCATGCTAATGACACCAGGATGTGTTAGACACACCTCAAAGTGCATCAGGGGAGCTCCCCAAATCTGTGCTCCCCACCTCCTTCCTTGCACCTCTGGCTGCTCACATTGGGTTCCATCTTGCCTGTGGGGTGTAAACCCTCCCTGGGCAGAGCAGGGAAGGGAGTGCTCCTGGTCTGCCAGCTGGGGTGGTATCCCTGTGGCTATGGGATGGGCACAGCGCCCTGGCTGGGAGGGCAGGGAGGGAGCCAGGTGCTGGGTCACAGCCATGGGCAGCATGGATCAGCCTGTGTCAGCCCACAGAGACAGTTGGCCCAAGCCGTTCAAGTGCCCTTCTTGCATGTGAGAATGGTGAGAAGCCACCCCACTGCTTTGGGTTAGCTCCTCTGCCCAGGTGATGGGCGGGAGGACTCCTCACCTGATGTGCTAGAAATACTGACAGCACAGCAAAAAAGCACCAAGCCTTCGATTAACTTGGACGTGAAGGATCCTGACTGTGAGCCTTGAGCAGCGGAGTTAGCAGATCTTTAATCCCAGCCAGGCGGTGACTGGTCGGGAAGGCTTCAGCCCATCTGCATTCCAGCTTAAGGGCACATGGTCCATGGCAGAACAGCAAAAGCAAATCAAGGAGGGGCAGCCTGATGTTTTAGGAAAGCATGTTTTTGGTTTTGACACAGAGAGGTTGCTCGCAATGACACAGCCCAGACCAGGTAGTTGCTACACATAGAGGATTTCCAGGAGCTATAAACGCAGGTTAAGAAAAGCCTTGCAGCAGGTCAGACAATCACTGTTGAGCCAGAGGGGGGACAGCAGACCGGGGAGAGCTGGAAGGTGAATGGAGTAAGGCTTAAGTTCTCCTGTAGGCAAAGTATAATTAGGGATCTTGTACAACTCTGCCACACAGTTTGAAACTGATAATACTTTTCTCATTTAAAGAAAATAGGAAATCAACTTCTGAGCAGTGGTGTGAATTTCCAATTTTCTTTAAATAAATCAAGTTGAAGAAATAGAAAGAAAGGAAAAGGTAGAAGTGAAAATGAGTTGGGGTGCAGCATGTGTAGTTCAGGCTGTGCAGGCATTGCAGGCAAGGCTTCAAACCTAACCTTGAAGAAATGACATGTTTCGAAAGCAGAGCTACAAGCTCAGCAAATGCTGACTATAGAGGGGAAGACATTGCCACCGCTTGTCTGGACGTTGGCTAATGACTTCCAGAGGGCCTGCAACATAAGCCCAGTGCCACCACTGTAGGAGAGAGAGGGAATATTGTGCTAAAATGTTACACTAAGGAATATTCCTGGGCTGCTGGTTAGTGCTGGGAGTTCAAGGGCAAGGAAACGCGGCTCCACGCGGGAGAGTCAGATGTGCCAGAGCAGGAGAGCTGCAGGCTATTGACTGACTGTGGCCACCGGCTCTACACTGCTGTAATACCCAAATTGGTGTCCTTGAAGTGCCTTAGAAACCTGCCATTTATTGAGCCTATTTCAAGCCTAGGAGCAACCTGCTGAGGCATATTCCCTGTCTCGGATTGTTGTCTGTTAAAGCGACTTTTGAGACGCGCTGGGCAGAGGTTTGTTTGCTGTACTTAATATGCAAACTGTAAGTGGATGTTGTGTTTGAACACGTTACAGCAACCCAGATGCTGGTTTCAGCTCTTCCAAGAGAGAGTGCTCAGGAGAAGTATGTTTGTGGAATACAGGCACGTTCTCCTGCAACACCCTTGAGACCGAAACTCAGCCACATGCCATTTTTCAGTGAGTGTTGTGTGTAAAAACCAGTCTGGAATGATAATCCTGAAGAAAAGGGTTGCCTTGAGTAGGCTTCACTGGCAGGAACGACAAATAAGCCTGAAAACACACTTTTTCTTGTACGTGCAAAGTTGTACCTAGGGAGTGGCATGTAATAGTCTCCATACACAGCAGAAACAGCATCAGAGCTGCTCAGGAGGCAAGGCCGGCAGGGATCCTGGAGCACATCAGGGTTTCCTGACTGATATGTACCCTGCATGGGCCATCGCATCTGCTTTAGCAAATGAGTTTGTCTGCAGCCAGCCTGCGAGCCAGCTTTAGGGGCACATCTTGTGCTTGAAGAACCTCCAAAGCACATGAGACCACAAGGCATCAACAGAGCTGAGCTAAAGCCAAGGCAGGCAAAATGCCAGCTTGGCCTTTCCGAGGGGCAATGAGGCCCCGCCAGCCAGCAGGAGCTGGAGAAAAGAGATTGCCTTGGGTGGACATGCTCCTGCCCTCCCTTGGGGTCCTGCAGGTGGTACAGCTCATTATTCCCCAATGGGGACAAATCCTCCTGGCCCCAAAGCCAGTGCAGCCTACGAGTCCCCTCTGCTTCTTGACTGGGGACCCCCTGAAAATCCCTCGGGGGATTTCAGCTGCATGTGCCATCCCTCACTTGGTGCCCCAAACAGTTAGGTAGTACTGAGCCCTGTTAGGCAGTTGCTGCCTGCCACCCTACAGACAACTGGAACAACTACCCTCTTGCTAGTAAGCCGTCTGTTATCCACTGGGATCGGCTGCTGAAATGGGAGGGTGTTTTGGCACGGCTTTGCAGCCTCCCTTCCCTGAGGCTTGTGCTATTTGGGGAGAGAAAGCGCAGGGTGCTACTCTCCGATGCTATCACAGTTTGGAGGCAGTGGAAAGTGCTGGGACGCGTCATCCCCTGCAACACTGTTGGTTCCCACCCCCTTGCAAGGGGGCCCAGGCACCCTCCGGGGCTGGTGAGTACATCCACATCACTGCTGTGGTGAGGCTGTGTTACTCTTTCAGGAGTTTTTTGAAGCAGATCTCTCTGAGGAAGACCTTTGCAGATCCATCTTTACACCTGCCAGCAAGCACACCCGTCCATCATCATGTCCCACACAAGAACTAGCTCTTCTTCACCTCTGGCTTCTCCAGCTTGCTCTGCTCCCTGGGCAGAGAGCAGGCACTGAAACACTCTATTGATGCAAAGCTGGGCTTTGCTGCAGCACTTGGGAAGAACTGGCCTTGGGTGCTCAGTGCAGTCTGGGTGTCATTTGTCCACACCTTAAGGCAAAAGATAGGGTCCACACTCGGGATCTCCTTGGTTCCTTCCTCCATATGCAGAGCTGGGGTAGGTTCACAGCAGCAGCTGTGAACTGGGTGGTCATACAAGCTGTTTCATCGGGAGCACAAGCTCACACCCCCAGTGCTGGCAGCACAGACATACTCTCCCTCTCTTCCACCTTGTGCTCCAGGGTTGGGCTCCTCAGCCTTTCCCAAACAAAGGACCATCTAATTTTTCTGGAAGAACGACAATGACCAGCTCACATCCCAGCAGAACTGGGTGGCTTGGGAAAAAGGAGGGAAGTGTGCCGATACACTTGGCACCCAAGTGAAAAACATGGCATTGTTCTATGGGATCATAGTCTTGCTCTTGTTATGATGGACATTGAGGCTGAGCACTGACAAACTCCTGACTTTGGCTGGAGGGGTAGATCTTGACATGCCAGCTGACTGCCTGGCCATGTGCATGGGTGGGGGGCGTTTCTGTGGGACAGATTTAAGGATTTTACAAAGCATTGTTGGCCCATGCACTGCTGGTTGAGTGATGTTTCAGTAGGGGGTAGGGTCACAGGTGGGGCAAGGGGTTGGTTAGACATAGTATCAGCTTCTGCTTAGCCTCTTTGCAGCAGGAGCCGGGGGGAAGAGGGATGGACATTTGCTTGCAGCATCTGTGCGCCAGTGATTTGGTGGCAAGTGCTGCTCACATGAGCATGAAGCCTGCTCTTCTCTCCCAGCACAGAAGGTAAGGGAGAGCCTATCAGTCAGTCAGGTATTTTTGGGTGTATGCTATATACCCTATAGGTAGCCAGTCTGTGGGGCATGCATCAGGGGGCAGGTCAGTGCTGTCTGTTCTGCCCACATCAGGTTCACCAGGTACACCGCGAGGCCAAGAGCCGTTGCACCAGTGGGAGGCTCACCCTTTACACCCCAGGGTGCTGATCCCTGAGGCTCCCCCAGAGCTGGGAAAGGCATTAATGCATTTAGCTTCTTTCTTGACAAAAGCAAAGTAAATGGCTGCAAGGGAGTGCAGCCTGGAAAGGAAGGGCAGAAGGCACTTCCTGAGGGTGGAGGAAGGCGCTGGGCACATCCCCGTGGGCATGACAAGACAGAAGCATTGGGGAGCAGAAGTAGGACCCCTGCAAAGCTCCCTCCTGTACAGAGAGGCATTTATTACTTCCCCTTGGCTCCAGCTACTGATGACAGTTACCCAACAGGGTTACTAAACCTGCCTGACTTCCCCTCCTGCCCCAGACACCCAGGCTGCTGACAATGTTTCAGAGATCACACTGACATGGTTCATGTGGTGTCCCCTGCACCCCTGGATCCAGAGGGGTTTTTCACGCCTGTTCACCCTCACCCTGGGCAGCCCCAAGAGAAGGCCACTTCTTTTGAGCTCAGTTTTGGCATCCTGTGGGGTGTCTGACAGCCCAGGGGCACATGGAGAGGTCCAGAAATGGGGGCCTCCCTGCACACCCCTTGGTAAGCACCAAGCTCGTGTCTGTTCAGGGTAAGAGCCATCAGGGAGGGAAGACACCCAGTGCAAGCAGGCATCAGCCCTGACTTTCCCGCAGAGAAACAAGGCGGGGCAAAAGCCCCGGCCCCCACCTAATGCACCCCTTCTTAACAATAGCACTGTCAGCAAGGACTTGTGCTGCATGGCAGGGCTCCCCATGGCCCTCTGGGACTTATCTAACCCCTAACGAGACGCAGGGAGACATGCCATTCTGACAGCCCTTCCCGCTTTGGAAACAAAGATGTTTGTCTCTCTTTGTGGAGGCCTGTTTATTTGGGGAACAGGGAAGGAAAAACAGCGGAGAGCAGAACAGGGCCTTCCCCAACACGGTACTTTATTCAGCTGCCTCAGGGTGCGAGCTCAGCTTCGTGGTCAGGGAAGGTTTTACCTGCTGAGCAAGTCGAGAAGGACCTGTGCCCATGACTGGGATTGAGCAGCGTGGGAGGGACTGGGAGAAGGACCCATCGGGGCTGGTAGGACAGGGCAGTTGGGGGACCAGCCCTATAAGTGGACAGGACCACTTCTCTAGCCATGAAGGTTTGAATCCAAGAAGGGTGACAAAAAACACACAGAGCCTGCTGGCCAGGCTACCAAAACCTGCAAAGGCACTCAGCTTTCCCTAGCTGGCTGCCCACCAATGATAGGTGGTTACGCCACTTGGCCCAGGCACCCACCCCACCTTCCTTAGGGCTTGGTCCCCTCTCCAAATGTCCCAGCCACTCTCTCAGCTTGGATACCACAGAGAAACCAGAGCTGCTTCTCCCCCTCTCCTCCTCCTCTTCCTTCTGCTGTGCTGAAGGCTGCGGTGGAGGACTGCCTGCCTCACCTCCCCACGGTGCTCAACACTCCCAGCTGGTGGGCGAAGGTAGTCCAGGACTTGCTCGACAGGTAAAACCTTTCCTCGCTATGAAGTCTCTACCTGCATTTATGACTGGCTGCCTCTGAGCCAAGGATGCCTTTTTGGGAGCTCCAGGAGTGGGCTCAGCTGGGTGCGGAGCACTGTTTTTCTCCAGGATTTTATTACTTGCTTTGTTTCTCAGGGTGTCTCAGTTGGACTTCCTTCAAACTCTCCATTGCTTCATCGCTATCTGCTCTCTTCTTTCCCCCAGCCGTGCACAGACCCCGCGCACAGCAGAGCACAGACGGCACCTGGCACCTCCCAGAAATCTCTCTGGCCAAAACACCTGCTACTGAGCTTTGCTACAACCTCCACATAGACTGAACCACGCAGCATCCTTGTGACATGGTGGTGGGTTGGAGAGGAGATTGGGGATCATTCAGGACCTCTGCTGCTGCTGTGCTCCCATCTCCTCCTGCTCTCTGGCTGTGCTGGGAGCCCATCACACCAGTGCCAGCACTACCACTTGCTGGGCAATGGGGCTGAGCCCCCCACCCTGGTGACAGGCCGCATAGTCACAAGTCCTGGGCAACCTGTTCCCTGTCCCTCTGCTTGCACGCAGGGACCCCTCAGGGCAAGGGAGTGGGTTGATGTCCCTGGGCCCAGGCAGGACCCTCCAAGGAGCACCACCAAGGCCAGTGCGTCTGTCCTTGATACTCAGATTTTCCAAGCACAGCCCTGGGGCTGAATAAGAGAGAAAGGAGCAGTGAGCCCAGGAATGATGGTGTTCATCCCCAGATGTCTGGTACAGCTGTCTGGCAGGGAAGGGTGCTGTGCTACAGGGATCTGGTCTCACTGAACACCAGCCTTCATCTCTTCTTGCATTGTGCAATGTCCATCAGGCTGAGGTTTCCTGGAAAATACCTCTTCAAGTTCCCAAGACTGGCCAGAGGAGCCCTGTGAGTTGAGCTGAGCCTCAACTGAGAGGATCTTTAGATACTGCAAGCTGTTAAAGAATTTGCAGACACAAGAGGGGATGAAAAACAGCAGCCTTCCTTGCTTTGGAGCAATTATGTCTTTTGGGAACAGCCAGCCAGTTGCTCCTGGGCCCTGCATATATTGTGGCCTGAGCAAGGTCAGGATCTGTGCTGGGACCAGTTCACTGAATGCAATGGGGCTGGATGGGTGGCTTCAGGGTTGTCAAAGCCTTGGCTGGGGGAAGAGGCAGGCCAGGTTGCTGCAATCACTTTGTCAGGCTGCATCCAGCTGCATGGGGCAGTGGGATGCTGGAGGGTCAGCATCAGGTGTCTCCAACCATCTGCTCCCATAGCTCCCCAGGCCTGTTGGGCACATAAAAGGATTTGGGATGAAGACTACTCCACCTGTAAAACTGCTAGCTGTCATGTGAAGGAGATGGCTTGCAGAAAGACTGTATCTCCCCAGAGAGTGATACCTAATGCCAAGAAGCCATCACACTCCATGCTTTGGGATGCAGGAATGGGGGACGAAGGGAAGAGCCCTTCAGCCCTGGAGGAAAAGGTCCATGGAAATGGGGGTAAAGACCATGTGCCCAGAACGAAGGCCTCCTTCCAACCTAATAATAAGCCTCTAGTTGAGCAAAGATAGTCCCAAAGTGTGTCTGTAGAGCTCTGCGGTGAAGCCCAGGGCACTGGGCCAGCTGGAGCAGCACTGCTGGAGAAAACCTAGCCCCTCTGCACATATACCCACCCTTGGGGATCACAGGGTTGCTGTCATTTGGGTCAGGCCAGCCTCAAAAACATGAAGCTCAGCATTGTTGAAAGCAGGCAACCTAAGTGAAGAGCATGACTGACCAAAGCTGGTGGGCTGCAGCTGCTTTGGGGACACTCTTGAGGACTGGTCTTGGATGCTGACCCACTCCTCGCTGAGTTGCCATTTCCCCTTTGGAAAACCAGTGCTGTCCTACTGCAGGAAGGTCAGGCTGTGCCCAGCACGTGGCTGCATCTCAGCTTGGTTGGGGAACAGATGGTTTTACCCCTCAGAGTGAAACAGAGATGCTGGGCTCTGCACTGCTATTCCCAGAAGCAGAAGCGGGTGAGGATGCCCAGCTTTGCCATGAGCCAGCTGTCCCTCTTGCAAGCAGGAGGGTGGCCACTGGCTCAGAGCGATACTCCCCATGGGGAAATGGGACGCTTTCCGAGAAAGGCAGGATCTCAGCAGGCAGCATGTCAGCAGCACTGTCTGGGCAGGGGCAAGAGCTGCCAGAGATGGGGTGGCTTGGTTTGCTGGGAATGTGCCCACCCTTTTGAGGGGAGACTTGCAAATGGCTCAGAAAAGCTTGCTTTTTCAGATTTTTGGCCCAGCACAGGCCTGCCCAAGGAAGAATAACACCCTGTGTGTTTGCAGGGCCTCCCTCTGTCCTGAGTGCCCAGGGAAGGGCATCTCAGCTCAGCCTTGCAAAGCCCCAGCATCATTCCAGGGTTAGGGTATCTGCAGCAGGCAGGGAAGGATGAATCCCGAGGGAAAGCAGAAAGCAGGACAAGCACTACAGTTCACAGCCAAGCTTTTTTTTTTTTTTTCTTTAAACTTTCTGGAGGTGTTTCTGAAAACAAGATACTCTTTGGTCCCTCCAAGAGGCTGCAGAGTGAAATGCACTGCTTTCTTTTTTTTCAATGCAATGTCTTTCATCCTTCTGGGTTGTGTGCACATTTCTGGGAGCACCCTGACTTCCACTACAGAGTATCACCCAGCACTGTAAAGCCATGGATCAGCAGCACCAGCAGAGCTGATGGGAGCACAGGCTTGGATGTGTGGCACAAGAGGCAGACTCAGAGCTGGCCTGGCCAGAAGGAGAGAGGATAGTGGTTGAACAAGTGGTGCCTTGGGGATGAGAATGGGGATCCTGAGACCGCTCAAGGCATCTGCTCCCAGGGGATGTACCATACAGCACTGCTCCTGCCTCCATTGAGCAAAGGGAGGAGAATGTTCATGGCACACTGACACTCATCACTCCTTTTTGGTAGCCACAGCACCCTCCCCAGCTCTGGGTCCCCCCGTCACACCCCAGAACAGTTTCCGAGTGCATGTTTTGCAGAGTGCTGCCACATCAGCTGTTATCACAGCAAAACTTGGTGTCTGGAGGAAATCCTGCCTCTCCCCATCACCTTGTGAAGGTGGGTCCCCAGGCTCCCACCACTGGTAGCATCTCAATGCCTCACCAGCTGTGGATGGATTGAGTCCCTGGCCTCCTCCATCTGCAACCAGGACAAGCACTGACAGGCCCCAGCTCCCCAGTATGCCTTTGCCCAGCTAGTGTGTTTCAGCTCTGCCTGCAGATGAACAGAGAGCTCCCTCTCCTCATAGCACTGGGGTGCCAAGCCTGACTTTGCTGCCGGCTGTGCCTGCGGGCCATCTGACTTCAGCCCCAGCTCTGCCGGGGCTGGGCTGGCTGGGCACGCTGTGGTGGCAGCCTTGCTGGCGTGGCAGCTGCCCTGCTCTGGCTGAGCGTCTGTGGCCTCCTCCTGTTGAAACTTCATCCCTCAGGGGCAAACCAGCAGGGCACCAGCAAATGAGCTGGGATGGAGGTGAGGGCTGCCATTACAACAGCAAGGCTGCGTACGTGCAGCTTCCCAGCATCGTGCAACCACAGTCCCAGGTGCTCTCCTTCCACCTGCCCGGCCAGGCCTGTGTAGCTGCAAAGGAGAAGGGGCACTGCCTGGCTGCATTGTGAAATTCGGCTGCTCACCCAGCCTGCATCAATAACTGGCCTCCACATGGGTCTGGAAATTTGCTGCACCCCTTAGAAGGGGTTACAGATGTCTCGCAAGAGCCACTCTAGCCCTTTTCCCTGTCCTGCTGCTCCAGACTTCAAGTCTGATTCACAGAGATTTAGGCACATGAAACTGCTGCTAAGGGTTTTACAGCAGTGCCTGAAGAGATTGGGTCCTCCTTCACTTTGACTTGGATAAGCAAAAAAATGTGCTACAGGCCTGGAAAATAGAAAATAAGATTCCTGTTTTGGTGCAGCTGGTAGAGCAATGAGTAAAGCAGCAAGCAGGGTGTCTGACATTCATCAGGGGAGGATGAAGAACTGTGTAAGACAAGTATTGAAGAGATGATGATGTGCAGGCTGAAAAACATATATCCATAGCATTGAAACTACAGGGCATAGATGGAGTGCATGGTCCTGCTAAGAGCAACTGGACGCGTAACAGAAGATGCCAAGCAACAGCACAGCCCGGCACAGAAGGAGCTGATTAAGCGTGAACAAAAGGGAGCCGTGACTTGGATGCAGACTGTAGGGCTGTCAGCCACATTGTGTGCTGCTTGCGCTCCAGGACATAGCCTTTGCTCACCAGCAACCAGGCTGTCTTGAGCAGAGACACTTGCGTGACCGAGCCACTGCCGACCGGAGCTGAGAGGGGAAGCAGGGATGAGCTGTGATGAGAAATATCTCCAGAGCAGAGAGCTGCAGCTGCAGGGTGGCTGGCTGCACTTGGGTTGCCAGCAGTAGTTAGGGGCCCTGCAGTGTCAACAATAGCCCGCGAAAGAAACTGACACCCAAAGAATGGCCAAAATTGTCTGTGGTTATAAATCTGGCTTTTCAGCTCTTGGGAAGGGGGCTTGTTCAGCAACTCAGAGGAATGCAATTTTTCAATTGTTCAATGGTTTTGAATGTGTGAAGGGACAGGACTTCACACTCATTTTCGAGCCAGCTGCCACTTACCACCCATATTTCTGTGAGTGAGCTCACATCAGCCAGGATGACAGCCCAGACCATCCCATCCTGCTCTCCAACCTTCAGCTGTTTGCCCCTGCCTGGCACAGCCTCCTCTCTTGTGGTGAAAGGATTCCTGTTGCTGAACATCTGACTAATGTGAAAATAACTGAGTGTTTTGCAGCACCAGCTTACATTGGGTTTGCAGATCTATGGAGTAACTTTGACATGGAACCGCCTACTCCTTCCCTTCTACTGAGACAGACAGACAGACAGGAGGCTCAGGCAACAGTGAAAGTGAGGTCTGCTGGAAAGCAATTTCAGCCGCACTTCTTTCTATCCAGTTGCATTTCTTCCTCTTACCATGCCCAGCACTGAGGCCTCTAGGTATCACCCAGCTGCGTGTTAAAGGATAGGTTAACAACTAGTCTTGGTGGGATGGATGGTGGTGGAGTTGCACAGCTTACGCTCCATTTTTACAAGGAAATAACAGGCAGTGGAGCCCCTGGTACTTGGAATAGAAAGGAGAAAGGAAGGAGAACGTTTGACATGGATATTACAAAACGAAAGAAAAATCTGGTGTCAGTGCACTCCAGCCAGCATAACGAGAACACAAGCCAGAAGCATCCTACTTCTAGTTTTATTTTCAGCCCAGAGAACAATAGTCTAGGAAATGGGAAAATGAGAGCCCTAGACAGATGACTTATTAGAGATGTCTAATTTACCTATTGCACCTGGCACAGCATCCAAGTTCAAGAGAGAAGGATCAGATAAGGATGATCCTTTGCAGGTGCCTTACTCTTCTGCATTGCAGAACATTGCCAGGGTAGGAGGAAGAAATATGGGTAGTGGACAGGATGCCTCCACATTGCTGAGCTTAGAGGTTTGCTGCCAGAAGTCGTCCCAGGGTAACTCTCAGACTCCTTTTCCAGGGAGTTGTATCTCTTCCTAAGTTACTAGAGGGATCAGACAGATTTTCCTGCTGCTGTGTCCCATTGCTGGAGATGCTGCTCTGGAAAGCTTACAACACACCTAAAGTAGTAATGGCAGAGTTTTGTATTGCATCAGCAAGCAGCACCAGGGGGTCTGCCTCAGAGCCTGACACTTAAAAGATGTGCCAGCCAGGACCATGTGCTACTTGCAGTGACCAGCCACCTCCATCCCTGGAGTGACCTGAGGAACAAGTGTGCTCCAGAAGGAACGACTGTTCTGGTGCTGCTGGGTCATCAGCAAGTGACCTTTGGGATGAGGAAGACCACTTCTCTGGAGAGTTCTCCTGAGCATCCTTAACATCAGGCTGCTCAAACAGATAACTAAGAAGAAAGCAGCTAAAAAAACCTGCACCAACAGGTAGATTTCCAGCAACATTGGCTCAAGGGCATTCAGAGCTGCTTGTGGCCAAACAGGAGTCAAACACAGTGTGGGATTGCTTAATGACACAGGTCCTTTCACCCCTGAAATTGTTGAGGGAAGGCAGCTAATGAGACTGGTGGATTACAAGGCAGTAAGCATTGGGAAGCTCAACCTAACACAGCCTACGCTCTCCCCTGGAGGAGTACAGCCACCCAATCTCATGAGACGTGCCAATCTCCAGGTTACCAAGGCTGTGGCAGGCATGTGGTCCCCTAGTTGTACCAGAGTGCTGAATGGGAGCATATTGCCATTCTTCACACCTCCACCCCCAAACTTCACAAGTGCACAAATAGGGACTGGCGCTGCTCCACACTGCTCCTAATCTCTGCTCAAAGTTAGCTGAACCAGCATCCTCCACGTATTAGGCCAGAGAATGACACCAGGTCAGGAACATCACTGTTTTGTGAGGATAGGACACCTTGCAGGGGCCACAATCAACATTTTCCTAGCAGGTGGGAAATCTCTAATCTACAGCCCAGGAAGGCTCAATTTCTCTGGCATCCATGCTGTAGGGATAAACTACTTAAATCACACACAGGCAGCTGTAGTACAACAGTGCAGTGAGGAAACAGAAAACAGTATCATCTGAATTGTTCCAGGTTACTTGAAACTGGTCAAGCAGGGAAGCAATTCCTTCCCCTGGATTTTAATCAGGTACCACTTTCTGTGCAGCTTCTGTGGGAGCCAGGCTAGAGGTTCAGCAAGGGCTGGTGGGCAGAAAGGTTGGCACAGGCCTTTGGGCAACCTGATGGACAATGGGGTCCATTTAAAGGACAGGTTTCTCTCACTCATAACAAGTGAAGAGAGCATCTCAGTGCTCAGCAATATCCTATTTACAGAATGGAAACTACTGTTTGCTGGAGCTGCACATCTAGCAGGCTAAATCATGGGGCAGAATGACCTGGATGGTCATAGGCAGCTGCCCTATGATCTGAGAATGTTTCTGGCATCGTGTGTCCCTTGTCTCCGTGCTGAAGGCTTACAGAGCTGACAGTACTTTGCTGCGCTGGTATACTGAAGCTACAAAGACCAGTAAAACTCTAAGTTGGTGGAGTTATTAATGGCTTTTAATTGCTCTCAGCAAGTTCAGCTGTTCAGTATTTCCCAGGGATTATATGGAGCACCAGAATAGCTTGTCTGCCAGGAGCACTTCCAATACATCATCAACACACAATTCCCAGGCAGGCAGAGTCCAACAACACAGCAGCAGTTCCTGGACAAGCATAGCCACACAAGTCTCCTGGGCTGCTTGGTGAGTTTGCTGGAGTCAGAGTCCATGGAGTGAATGAGGCAGCAATAAGGAAGGAAAAAATGGATAATGACATAGGGATGGCAAAGGGGTACCCAAAAGCTCATGTTATGGGTGGAGGGGGCAATGCCTTGCGTATGGAGTGAGGAGACAGAAGTTGTGCTGCAGAGGAGGGACTTCTACCCACACTGCCGCTGGAGGAAGAGCAAATGCTGGCTGCCTCTCCAGGGCAGGCAGTAACAGGCTGCTGCTCCTTGCCTTCTCCTCCTCCTCCCCGCTCCAGCTGCTGCAGGACAGGGTGGTGCCAGAGGTGCCTGCCTTGGCAAAGGTGACTCTCACATCAGGTTGGGCAAGTATCAAGTGA
The DNA here is from genome assembly GCF_949628215.1 of Phalacrocorax aristotelis. Taxonomy (NCBI): domain Eukaryota; kingdom Metazoa; phylum Chordata; class Aves; order Suliformes; family Phalacrocoracidae; genus Phalacrocorax; species Phalacrocorax aristotelis. The sequence continues at coordinate 161,357,932 of NC_134276.1, read as the reverse complement.
GTTCCTAGGATCACGATCCTTTTTTGGCTCTGAAGGCACTTTCCCATGAAAAAAAACAAACCAACCCTCCTCTGTCCTGCCAGTCCCAACGCCTTCCAGATCCTCCCAATTCTCTTACCACGTCATGTGGCTGAACACTAACGACTTCCCAGCCAGGATGATCATTAGTTCCTCATATTAAAGACATCTACTCACCGATTAATATCTTTGGGCCCATTTGTTGTCTTCCTGAAGTGTCAGTCACTTGACCAACTTGATAAACTTCTATGATGACATGGCTGGCTTGGTAGATGAGGGGAAAGCAGTGGACATTGTCTACCCTGACTTCAGTAAGGCCTTTGACACTGTCTCCCATAAGACCCTCATCGAGAAGCCAATGGAAGTATGGGCTAGGTGAGGAAACAGTGAGGTGGACTGAAAACTGGCTGAATGGCCAGGCCCAGAGGGTGGTGATTAGTGGCAAAGAGTCTAGCTGAAGGCCACTAACTAGTGGTGTACCCCAGGGGTCAATACTGGGTCTGATCCTGTTTAACATTTTCATTAATGATCTGGATGATGAGGCAGACTGTACCCTCAGCAAGTCTGCTGATGACACAGAACTGGGAGGAGTGGCTGGTACACCAGAGGGTCATGCTGCTATCCAGAGGGGCCTCAGCAGGCTGGAGAAATGGTCTGGCAGGAACCTTGTGAAGTTCAGTGAGGAGAAGTGCAAAGTCCTGCACCTGGGAAGGAATAACCCTAGGCAGCAGGAATAACCCCAGGCACTGGGACAGCCCAGCTGGAAAGCAGCTTGGCAGAAAAGGACCTGAGGCCCTGCTGGACACCGGTTGATCATTGACCAGCAATGTGCCCTTGCAGCAAAGGATGCTAACAGTATCCTGGGCTGCCTTAGGATGAGTGTTGCCAGCAGGTTGTGGAAGGTGATCCTTCCTCTCTACTCTGCACTGGTGAGGCCACACCTGGAATGCTGTGTCCAGTTCTGGGTTCCCCGGTACAAGAGAGACAGGGACATACTGGAGAGAGTCCAGGGAAGGGTCACAAATATGATTAAGGGACTGAAGCATCTCTTCTATGCAGAAAGGCTGAGAGTGCTGGGACTGTTCAGTCTGGAGGAGAGACGGCTCAGGGGGGGACTTTGTCAATGTATATAAATACTTGAAGGGAAGATGGAGCCAGGATCTTCTCAGTGTTGCCCAGTGACAGGACCAGAGGCAATGTGCACAAACTGGAACACAGGATGTGCCCTCTGAACATCAGAAAACACTTTTTTACTCTGAGGGTGACTAAGCACTGCCCAGTCAGCTGCCCAGAGAGGTTATACAGTCACCATCCATGGAGACAGTCAAAAGCCATCTGGAAATGGTCCTGGGCTGCTGGCACAGGGACCACTGTTTGAGCATGGGGATTGGACCAGAAGACCCCTAGAGGTCCCTTCCAACCCCAGCCATGCTGTGCTTCTGTGAAAGGGAAGAAAGCAGTATGCTTGAGAAGGAACACAGGAAGCACCTGTTAATATGCTGATCCCAGGAAAATAGGAGCATGATTAAGAACATTTCAAACTAGGGGACATCAGGTTGCCAAAGCCTCAGTGCCCTAGAAGTCAGGCTGGTGACAGCAGTCTAGCCGGAGGTCACAAAGCAGTAGAGGAAAGCAGGACGGCCTTGAAGGAGCACACACAGACTACTTCCAGGTTACTTGCCATCGAATCATAAATGCTGCACGCAAAGGGGAGCAGTATAGCTCAGTCCACTCTGGCTCAAGGGATAGTTTCGTATGGAAGTAGGCTCACCTACTCATATATCTGACCCTTTTCCACATCGCCCCAAGCTCCCAAGAGCCCAGAGAGACTTCTCACAGCCCTCTGCTTTGTCCACCCATCCATGCCTAAGGATGGCTGGAGTCCAGGAGGCAAGATGAAGTTGCCTCTCCTCCAGACAGGGGAACACAGGCATCCCTGGCCTCTCCCCAGGCCTTGCCCAGAACAGGCAATGCTCGGCAGGTTGCTGCTTACATCATCCAGCCAGTGGTTGCCACAGTAACCGCACTTATGGATGAAGGATACGAGGTTCCTGGGGTAATGAAACGACTGCCACCTACCTGGGTGTTGCCTCCATTGCGCGGCAGGAAAGGACGATGCAGTTTTCTGAGGATGAGAAAATAAATACCTTTCCCTACACTACACCAAGCCGGGCTTCCCATCTGCTCCACCCTCCCATGCGCTGCTGCAGCTCCACTCTCCACAGCCCTGTGCTCCCTGGCAACTGCACTGCTTCCTTGAACACTCAACCTAAGAAGAAAAACTGCTTTAGACAAGAAGAAATCAACCTACCCAGTCAGGAACCATCACTTTTTTCAGTTTTGATAGCAGATGTGCTCTGCAACCCCACCAGACCCACCCCATAGGGAACCAAGGCCTGACCCCCATGAGCATCACAGACCCCTTAGTGTCAGTTGTTGAACAGATGTCTGAAGGGCTTGGATGGAGAACTCACTGTCCCTCAGGGACCCTTCCAGTCTAGTTTTTTAACAAGGTCTGCTCACACTCACCTTCATTACGTGCAGAAGTGATAGTAGCAGAGGGAAGCCACACAAAACCAAAGCTTGCCAGACCTGATGGACTCCCATAGTGCTGCTCTCATCCCCATTCAAAGCAAGAGCAGGCCTGTAGCTAGAGGCAGTGTTTGTCCCTCTGGTTCCATGGCTGGGGAGAGGAAGCATTTACAGAATGCAGGTCACCCCTGCCTGGTGCCCTCAGCTACATGAAGATCCAAGGGAAGGCCACATAAAGCCAATTACCCTTCTGCTCCAAGTCCACCTCTGCTTCACAGCAAAGCCCTCAGGGAGAGGTGCACCAGATCAAAAGAAGTTACATGGTCACAAGAGATAGGGATCAGCCATTGCCTCTGCTGAGCTCAGTTTTCAGCAGCTGTGTGAAAAAGAAAACCTACTGTGGAGGCTCACCATTTGGGATCCAAAGGGCAAACTCCAAAGTCTCTATGGACAGGGTCCAAATGCAGGCTGTTATGATCCGATTAGCTACTGCGTTCACTTCTGCCTCTCAGTGCACCAGCCTGGGAGACCACAGCCTCCAAACTCCCATCTGCTGGTTGGAATTGCTTGAAAGGACAGAGCAAACAAGGCAGAGAACACGAGAAGGACTCATCCTCAAAGCACCCTAGAAAAAAACAAAGAGGGCAACTGCTGGGGATTCTTTTGCTGTGCACCATCTCCTGTGTTATGTGTGTACACACACATAACCAACCCAGCCTATGCGATTTGCAGCCATACTGAGCATTCTCAGCTGTGGCCCCAAGTCCCAACAACAGTGCTCTGAGTTTAAGCCTGATACAAGAACTGAGAGCTCTGAAAAATAAGTCAGGATCTGGGTATCTCTAATTAAGCAGCAGGAGTTAGCAGACACATTAGGTCTTGATCTTGCCTCTGCTTGATGATGTAAGTGTTGGTCAGGCGCTCATTAAGGGAGTGCCAGTCCTCTGGTTGTTTAATTGGAGATGGGGCAGACAAAAGGGAGAGACAGACACTTACAAAGGGGACTGATTAAGATGACAGGCAGTCCTTAGAGAGCTCTTTGGGTGTTCTTTTGTTTTGGAGGGCCATTTCCTAAGTTATTTGAGGAGGGAAGACACTCAGCACCTGGAATTATCCTAGAACCAGTGAGTTGCATATAGTTCTACCATGTGTGCTGACAGAGCACTTATATTGAGGCTGGTTATTCAGCTGAACAGTTGATCGCTCAAGTGGGAGATGTAATGCTTGGTTACCACCAACAGCCATTAAAGGGGTCGAAGGATTTGGCTCCTGTATGAGCAAGGGAGGCAAAGTACCTTCAAGTGATTTCAAATGCTTTTCTTACCCAATCTGTTTTTCCCTCCAGCCTGGGACAACAGCCAAACTCAGGGAGAGGACATAGGGCATGGCAAGCTACAGTCTGGAGAAGGTCACCTCCAGGGATACAGTTATGCCCACCTCCCCTTCACCCAAAGCCTAGCATAGTCAGAAGGGCCACAGCAAAACCTTACCTGGGCAGTTCTCAGCCCTCTGCAAGCCAGATGTGGGTGACAGATTGCACCTCACCCCTAGCCCTAGCAGAGCAGGACACCACTGTGGCAGGGTCCACCTGACTAGCAGTGGCAGACTTCAGGTACAGCACAAGAAGTCACTGTTTCCTAGTGGGGAACCACCTGCGCTGTGAAATGCAAAGGCAGTTGGCAAAGATTGCATCGCTCACTGCTCCAATTCACCTGGCTGGACCCCACGCCCTATGCCAGAACCCCACCGGCCACCTCCACCCTCAACTCCAGTTCTGAGACCCCAGTAAGAGACAGCAGCACACAGACACTGTCCACAAGACATTGTCCATCCCTCTTTTGTCTACCCAGCAGCACCCCCTTGAGTGAGGAAAGGTCTTGGACATCCTCAACTTCAAGGGCTCAAAGATATGCAGGCTGTTGTCATCTTGATGGGACCACAGGCAAAAAAAAGGAGGCCGTTTCCAGCCTACGCTCACACTTTATTATATACAGAGACATGGTGAGTGTAAGAACATCAACATGGGACATGGACAGTAAGGGAGGCCCAAAGGCACTGCCCCCTGTCCCCTTGGTGCAACCAGTCAGCATAGTTTATACAAATAATACGGTATTTGAACAATAAATAAGTTTGATAAATAAGATCAAGAAATTAAAAAAAAAAACAACATAGAAAGACAAAGCAGCAAGGAATGATTCTGAGGGCTGTGACACATTCACAGCAGTGACAATACCACCACCACCTCACCTGCACGCCAGCAGCTGGAGCACAGATCCCCATCAGCCCTTTTCTCTCACCATACTATGGCAAAATCCACTGAAGAGGGGAAACCGGGGAGAGTCATACAGTTCAATACTGCTGTGCTGTCATGGTCTAGGAGCCCTCTCTCCTTCACAAGCCCATTTGGAAAGGGTGCTTGAAAACAAGGTACAACCCCAGACCCACTGTGCACAGTCATAGCTTGCCTGTTTGGCACAAAAAAACCCCAACCCTCCAACCAGTCTTTTCCCCTTTATATAGTCCTTCAGATGGACACTGGCACACTTATTAACTGAGTTGGGGCAGGAGATGGTGAGGGAAACCTCTCTAAGGAACAGGGGAGAGAAGAGATGAGGCGATGCTCCCTTTCACTTGTGGGAAGCAGTGGTGCTCTTTCACCACTCCAGAGCTCTGGCACGCTCCTTCCACACACCCTGGCACCGATGGAGCCTGGGTGGGTGACAACACCAGCCAGTCCCCCTGCAAGGAGGGGGTTACCCACAAGGACTGCAGGGATGCAGCTCAGAAGTCGAGAGTTACGAGTGAAGGGACAGCAGTAAAAGGCCGCCGCTGGTTATCTAAGAGAAAAATAATAAGACAGCCAGTCCCTAACCCCTGCAGGGGAAGAGGCCACATAGATACACTGTTTTGAACCCCCTGTTGGCCTCAAGGCCTCCAGTTCTCTCCCAGAGATGCTGGCAGCTGGCATATGAGGGAAAGAAAGACTTGGTCCATAGATAGCTCTCAGCAGAAAGGGGACAACTTGAGCCCTGTCCCTTCCTGCCACCTCCCACCCCCCATTTTGCCCCCACAGAAGGGCTTTGGAATGTGATGAAATCAGGAATCGAGGGAATAGGGCAGTGAGAGAGAAATGGGAACAGATGGATATCTGGGATGGGGAACCCAACCCCTCTGCCCTCACACGTACAGACTGCTACTCATCTAGGCCCGGTATCAAGTCTGCAATGCTGTCCACATAGTAATTGGGCACCAGATCCTTGGCAGCAGCGCTGTCGCTGGCCATGTAGGCCTGTGCCTCTTCCAGGCGGGAGACACCCGTCAGAGTGAGGATGGTGGAGAGGCCGCAGTTCTTGCCGAAGAGGATATCTGTCTCCAGACGGTCTCCCACCATGAGGGTGCGGGACGGGTCAACACCAAACCGCTCCACGATGCAATCAAACATGTAGGTGTTCGGCTTCCCCACCACCAGCGCCTTGCGGCCCGAAGCGGTTTCCACCGCGGCTGTGAGGCTGCCAGTCCCTGGAGTGGGGGGGGGAAGGAGGAGAAAATGAGGAAGCTCTGGGCTAACGGGGTGCTGGCTGCGGGCAGCTCAGCACCCTACGCCCTGCCGAAGGACGAGCAAGCGGGGTGCTGGCAACATGGCTTCGGGAGCTGGCAGGGAGGCGTGAGGGCAGCCCTGCCCGTCCCGATGCTCAAGGGAAGCACATCGCCCATGCTTAGGACGGCCAACTCCAACCGAGGCCGACCCCGCCGCCAGCACCCCCGCACCCCCCGGGGCAGCAGGGGACGGGGCCGCGGGCTCACCGGGGGTGCGCTGGCCGTCGCTGAGCGGGTGCCAGGGGTCGGGGTCGGTGGCCACCAGGAGGCACTGCGGGTCGCGCAGGTAGCCGCAGGCCTGCGCCAGCTTAGCGAAGGTGAATTGATCGTCGTAGCCCACCAGGACGGCCCGCACCGGTTCGGCGGGGCCGGGGACGGGCTCGCCCTCGCCCGCCAGGCGCAGGCCGGCGTCCCGCACCTCGCCCCGCAACCCCTCGCCGCCCAGCACGAAGACGCGGCCGCCCGCGTTCCCGTTCCCCTCGCCGCCGCCGCCACCGAGGAGGCGCTGGCGGAGGAAAAGCGCGGAGCAGAGCGCGGAGCTGAAGACGTGCTCGGCGCGGACGCCGCGGAAGCCCAGGCGGCTGAAGCGCCGCTCCAGCTCGGCCACGGAGCGGCGGCTGTTGTTGCTGACGAAGAGGGCGGCCTTGCCGCTGCGCCGCAGCCGTTCCAGCAGCTCGGGGGCGCCGGGAACGGCGCGTTCGCCCGCCCACAAAACGCCATCGCAATCGAAGAGCAACCCCTGCGCCGGGCCCAGCACCTCCCGCAGCCCCGCGCCGCTCAGCCGCCGGCAGCTCGCCATGCCGCCGCCGCTGCAGCCCGGCCGCCGCGTCCCGCCCCCGCGTCCCGCCTCGCCAATCAACGCCCCCCGCCCGCCGGCCGCCACCAATGGGAAGTGGGGAGCGTGGCGAGAGGCAGCCGCGCTGCCCTGTCGCCCTCGAGGAGAAGAGGCGGGGCCGAGCGGCGGGAGGCCGGCTCCCGAAGTGACAGCCGCGCAGCCCTGTTGGCTGCTGAGGGAGGCGGTGAGGAGGCGGGACAGACCTTGAGCGCGCTTGTCGATTGGCTAAAGCCACCGCCTCCCTCGGGTGGAGGCGCGGCGCCAGGGCGCCCCCTGCTGCCGGGCGGGGCCTGCGGGCGGCGGAGCCGCCATTGCCTCTCGGCGCCGTGTCTCCGCCCATCGGGGCGGCCGGATGCCCTCCGGTCCTCTCGCCCCGGGACTGAGGCGTGCCGCGCCGCATTGCCGTCCGCTTTCCTCCGCCCGGCTGCAGCCAGCTTGCGGCTGTGACACCAGCTCTTTAAATAATTTAGTTGCAATATATATCTCTCTGTCTGTCCTTGTGTACCTGGGGCAATGCATTGTAAAGCAAAATGGGGCACAAGGGGCTGGGATCGCAGCTGGGTGCCCGCAAATGGCCCCACGCTGGCCCAATAACTTTAGGCAGTGCCTGTGAGCCTCACCCCCTCCCGCCCCTGGGGAACAGGGGGACCCCTGCGGGGACCCGAGGCGGGTGGCTCACCTGGGATCGGGGGATCCTCGGTGGGGAGCTGGATCCCTTAGGGGTGGCAGGGCCTGGAGCCCAATGCGGCTCCCTGGGAGGGACAGGGTGGTGTAGGGGGAAGGCTCTGTGGAGATGGGAGAGCAAGGGGAGGCGGGCGGGGTGTCCCCAATGGCATGAACCAAGGGAGCAGGATGGAGGAGCTGGAGGAGGGTGCTGTCCGTCAGGATACCCGGGCGTTTCCACAGTGCCTGCTGGGTCCCCGAGGGACACCGGACCCCATCTCCACGGCCCCAAGGTGTCCCGATGTCTCCCCACCCTGCTCAGTTCTCCGTGGGCTGTCCTGCAGGCGGCGATGTGGCCAGGGGGCTCCTTCTTTCCGCAGGCAATGGCTGCCCCTCAACCACGGCTCCAGGGGCACAGTCCGTGTCACCCTCACCGGCGGGAGGCCTTGGGGACAATGGGGCATCTTGGATGTGGCGGGGTGCTGGCTGCGGGGGGAGTGGCGGCGGGACGGACGGGGCTCGGCTGGGCACCCCAGCCATCCGCCGTGGCCGGGCTTTGGGGCTGGCTGCATGCTCAGGGGCTGCCGGGGCAGGAGCCGTGCTCCGGGGCTGGGCCACAGGCGGTGGCGGCATCATGGGTCGGGCTGGAGCTGGGCGCTTGCCTGGAAGGAAAGCTGGGGTGGGTTGGGGCCCCTTCCACTGGGGTCTTTCCCGGGTCAGAGGGGGCTGTGGTGCTGGCCACGGGTCAAGCAGGAGGCTGCAGGCAGGTTGGCAGACAAGCTGCCCCTTGCCTGGTTCCCATTGCTGGAGACCCAAGTGCGTTACAGCTTTTGGGGGCTTTTCCCACCCCATTCCCTTCACAAGGAGCACTGAGCTTTGACACTTCTTTACAGGGAGGGTTCACCCCCATACTGAAGGACCAGCCACATCTGCCCCTGCAGTCCCACCTTAGCTGTGGTTGGAGCATGCAATGAGGGGCCAGATCCTAGCTATGCTGCCTCTGCCAGAGGCCCTTCCTCTCATTTGGTGGCAGGGACATCCCCAAAACACTTTCTCATGGGGAACAGCGGGGTGAAGGCAAACCAGAGGAAGTGGCACTGGGAGCTGTCACCTCCCAAGCACTGTGCCATCTGGGGCACCCTAACCTTTGCGGGCGGTGTCGTCAGTCGTCTGCAGAGCGGGTGGCCCCGTGGCTTCAGGAGACGGTCTGGTCACTGATGGGTGTGCTGGCTGGGACCTGGCCTCAGGGTCCTTCGAGGTACTGTGCAGAGAACAGGGCAAGTCAGGCTTTGGTTGGACATGGCGGTCCTGGCCGTGAGGCACCTTGCATCCATCTGGCAAGGATATGGCCCGTGGCATGGGTTGGGATGAAAGGAGGACATGGGGGGAGCTGGGAGAGCCAGAGCCCCCTGCTCCTGCTGGACTTACGCCTCTCCATCTGGGAGAGTTGGGGTGCTGGCCGGAGGTGATGGCTCTTCCACTGGGGTGGCTTTGCCAAGTTCGCTGCTTGTGGGTGGTGTGAACATGCCCGAGACGTTGAAATCTACCTCTGGGTGGAAAGCAAGGAGGATACCCTGCAAGGGAGTGCTTGCCGTGCAGAGCTTCCCCTGGTGACCCCACGGTGGGGAACCAGAGCAGCCTCCCACTTCCCTCGTCCTGGGGATGGAGAAATCTCACTTTCCCTTCCTCCTCCCTTCACTCTCTGCTGCAGCCCCCTGAGTGAAGCCCTGGCCCTACCTCCAGGGAAGAGAGTGTCCGCGTTCTGGATGAGGGCTTCCACCACGCCCACCACCTGGATGGAGGAGACGGAGGCCAAGTCCAGTTGCACAGCATCTCTGAGAGACAGAGGTGGGAGAGATCAGAAAAGGGTTTTGGGGGAATTAACCCTTTTGGTATTCATTCCTGAGGGGGCAGAGCCCAAAGGGGACACATCCCAGCCAAGAGGGGGTGGTAGGGTGGGAGGTGGGTCTTGTTTCCTGTCCTGGAAACCCTAGTTTGGTGTTGGAGGCCAACGGTGTTGGAGGCCATCCATGTCACAAGTGGTCTGGGTCTCAGACTCTTCCTTTGCTACTTTGCAGAGCGGCTAAGTGGACACGTGATTGGTGAGGGGGCGTGCTGCCTAGGGATTGCATTGACAAGGGACGGGACTTGAGGATGGAAGAGGCACAGGTGCTTTAGACCAGCCTGAAGGCTGCAGAATCAGCCTTTCCCGTGGTGTTAGTGCTCAAAGCACCCTGAGCTTCTTCCCACCCCTCTGAGCCAGGACTTACCCTGTGCTCTGCTGTGTCCACAGCAGGTTGGGGCCCAGCACAATGGCAATGTTGCTGGGGGTCATTTTATTCAGCTCCTGGTGTTCGGCCAGCTTGGCTAAAAATTTGATCAAATACCTGTGGGATAAAAGGAGGGCAAAGGGGTAGTAAGTACGGATTCAGGGAGGGAAGAGCTGCCCCCAGTGATTGGGGCCGATGAAACCCCATCCCTGTAAAACACCTCAGATTGTTGTAGCTCTCCCGGGGCAGGCGGCTGCAGGTATCTTTCAGGCTCTGTACACGGCCATCAACATCCTTTAAACTGCAAGAGAGAAGAGGGAGGAGCAGAGATCTCAGCCCACTCCCTATGGCAGAAAGGGACATGGTGTGCAAGGGAGGAAGGTCAGTGTCAGCTGCGCCATGTGGGGATGGAGATGCCCTGCTGCTGCCTTTACTGGGCAGCAGAACCAGGCATCGGCAAAATTGCACCCCAAAGGCTCAAAGGGATTTAATATGATGTAAGTGTAGCTTGCAGGTAGGCCTGGGGGCGAGCACTGCCTTGCCACAATCAACAATCATGACTATGGGGGTCAACGGCACTGAGCTGAGGGGTCAATGGCACTGAGATGATCCCTTAGAAAGATGCTTTCCCCATTTCCCCAGGCTTTTTGCTGTGCCACCTTTGCTACCCCTTCTACCCTGAAAGCAAGAAGGCAAACTGGGCTGGTGGGCCGGTGAGATGGGGCTCACACCACTGAGACCAAGTGGGTCTTCATAGACTAAGCTCTTCTTGCAATAAAAAAGGCTGCAGCCTTTCCTCTCACCCTGCCATGTTTTTTATTGCTGTTCTCTGAGATTTTGGGCAATCTGGATTTCTGCCGCGCATTGGACGGGCCAGGTGCTGCATTCTTGTCTCCTCAATGTGGCAAACAAGGATGAGCAGCCCTCCTCTGAGTGCTGGGGGGGACAGAGGGAGGGTGGCAGAAGGGCTTTTTGAGCCCCACCAGGCTTTTCTGCCCCAACGCCCGGACCCACCTGGCCACGTTGACCCATTCGTTGTAGAGCTCGAAGGTCATCAAAGGCTGGGGCAGCTCCCTCAGGTAGGATTTCAGTGCACCTGGGAGGGGAGGGGGAGTGGCAGGGGTGATGGTGGTTGGGGGGAAGCAGGAACTGCCTGATTGTGTCCCCCATCCTGCCTTGCTGGTACCCACCGGCCACAGCATGGGGGTCTGAGTAAAACTCCTCCAGGGCATTGGAGCCGCTGGCCAAGCTGCTCTTCAGCTTCCTCAGCACGGAGGCGCCTGCTGCTAGCCGGAAGAGTCCCTAGGGATGGGGTGAAGAGGGAAGGGATGCGGCAGGCTGTATTTTGGGAAGGAAAGGGTGGCAGGGGGGTCAAGAGCACTGCCTACCTCCTCCCTCATGCCGGAGGCCAATAGCATCATGACACAGGCTTCAATGGGCAGTGCAATCTCCCGGCCCAAGCTCTTGAGGTGCATCTCTAGGGGCACACCATAGTACCCTGCCACTGGGGTCTCTGCTGCAAAGGTGGGGTCTGGAAGAGGGAGATGAATGTCGGGAGGGATGGTGGCTGCCGGGGCCATCTAACATCCAGTCATGCCAACATCTTGCTTCAAGCCAGGGCTGGCTGGGTGGAAGCAGAGGCAAGGCAGGCAGCATCCCCAGCATGCCTTGGGCTGCTGTCCCCACCCCACCAGCCCAATGTGGGAGGCAGCAGCAGGCACAGGGAGGGAAAACCCGCCTTTCCCAGCCTCACCAGCCATGCTTCCATTCCCCCAGGCTCAGCTGCAGCTCTCCCCAGGCTGTATGGAAAGCCGGCAGGTACCTGTCTGGCTGTGGCTTTCCTTCAGCTCCGCCAGAGCCGAGTCCAGCGATCCCAGGGACTGCCGGTGGTACTGGGCTTGGATTTCCAAAAGCTGCCAGACAGGGAACATGCAAACGGCACAGTTCATCACTGGTCCCTCTTGGAGATGCCCCCATCCCCAGGACATTGCACCCACATGGAGACAGGGTGAAGGGGGAGCTGCAAGGGGAACCTCCCAGGGTTTGTGGGACCATGGCTATAGTGAGGGGTAGAGGGCAAACTGGAGATGGAGGAGTGTCAGAGAGGACTTACTCTGATGAAGTAGCTGGCGTAGCTGTCCTCTTTGGTGGAGAAGTGGTAGAGGTCAGCCATGTACTCATCCTGGGGAGACACAGAGAAGAGCAACCTTCTACCTCCTACCAGCCATCCAAGGAAGAGGGGATGTCTTCACAAAGCCCCGTCTGGGCCATGAGTCACCCAGACAGGGTCTCTGGGGTGCAGTGGGGAGATAGGCTGGGACCGTGTGGGGATTCCTCCTTGTGCCCATCACTTGCACTTGGGTAGCTCAGCAACCTGCCCTACGATCAGGGTCCTGGCACAAGAGGCTCAGGGACAAGAGGTACCTGCAATTCCAGCTCCAGCACACCCATTGGATCTGCCAGACAAGGTGCCAGGCTTCTCATAGAAACAGGGCAGAAGTGGAGAATGCTGTTGTGAAAGACCTCTGCCATCCAGCACAGACCCCAGCTTGGCTAGCTCCCAGCCTGAGGGACCCCATAAGCTCCCTGCTCTAGCCCCCGGAGCTTTCTCTCTGCAGCACCTTGTTCTTTGAACCATTTATTCTTTTTCTTCCCTGGGCTTGGGGCATCTCCCTATTTCTGCTCCTCAAGGGACCAGTTTGCTTGCAGAGGGCAGGACGTGCCAGCTGGCTGCATCTGTCTTGGCATAGGGTCACCTCAGGTGGAGCTGCTGGAGGGGAGCAGGTCTCCAGCCCTGGAGCTGCCTCATGGAGGAGAGTTAGTGATGTTCTCACCTTGCACTGCTCCACCTTCCTCTTCACCTCTTCCTCCTCTTCCTTCAAGATCTCCAGTTTGTTGGCAGCAGAAGACGCTCCGGGGCCAGCGCCAGCACCAGAATTGTTACTGGAGCTCTTGGCAGCTTGGTTCAGCCTTTGGGGTAGGTAAGAAAGAGGCACAGCTTCAGCACCAGGGTTGTGGGGTGGGACGGGTTTGCAGAAGGCGTACAGGGACCATGAGGGGGACGGCATGTCACAGTACTGCCCTGTGGTGGCTATCCTAGGCCAGCGCCTCTCACTTCCCTCCCCCAGAGGACTACACTGCCACACCAAGGGGTGCAACTTGGTCAAGATGGGGAGCACTCAGCACAGCTGCCTGAAACACTCAGGGTATGTAGGACCCTTCCCAAGCCCTGTTCCTGAGATGTTCCCTTGTCTCCATCCTCCAGCCGAAGGGAGTGCAGTGTGGAAACGAGCCAGCAGCAACTCATGGCTGCCCCACTCTCCCAGAGAAACCCATCATGGAACGGGCTACCCTGCAAAAGTCAGAGTGGGGTAATCTCAGAGGCACCGAGGAGCACCAGGGCACTTTGCTGCCTTTTGCAACAGCACGGCCCTTCCCTCCTGTGCCACGGAGCCAGTGGCTCAGCCCAGGGTGGGATTCACCCACAGAGAGGGGCTGGCAGCACTCCCAAAGAGCTGTTGCCACTTTGACTTCACCTCCAGCCTTGGGAAATTTGCTCCCCAGTACAGTCATCTTCCTCTCTCCCCCAACCTGGCTGGGGGCTGTGCCCCATGTGCCCTGGCCCCCCCAGCCATGGTGTGCCCCATACCGGCTCTTGATGTTGTTCCAGTCAGAGATCAACTTCTGAAGGGTCTTCTTGCGCTTCAGGATGATGGGAAGCTCCTCCTGTGGGAGAGAGGGACCAGAGGGACTTGCAGAGGCCTGGGGACATGAGAAGGGGAGGTGGGATGGGATAGTGGAGCCGGCAGGGCAGCCAGGGCTACCTCGCTGAGTTTATTGAGTGGCTGCAGGACATCGCGCTCCAGGGTGATCTCAAACTCAGCTAGGATTTTGGCCAGCAAGCTTTGTATGCAGCAGCCCATCTCCAGGGCTTTTCTGTGTGGGAGACAGAGATGAAATGACTGCAGGCTGGAGCTACGCCACCCTCTGACCCAACATCCTCCACCATACCCATACCCACATGGGACCCTGAGCCAGCCCCTGGCCCCCTCTGCAATTGGAGGCTGAAGGCACTGGATGTTCCTCCTCCCCCTGCAACACAAATGTTTGCTCTGAGGACAGGGTTTGACTGCTCAGCTTAGCCATGGGAGCTCCTGAGCCAAGACAGCGGCTCTGGCAGGGTCTGGCATCTTTCAGGGTTGCCCCATGCCCTTTATCCCACCGGCACTTACCCGAGGCTGGACTCTGTGTCCAGTTCTTTGAAGCTCTCAGCCATCGTCGTGGACAGAGCCATCAAGGGCAGCTTCTTCTGCACAGAGCCAATGTTTCGGGAAAGGGGTGGTAAGCTGGCATGTGACAGCTCTCCCCCCATGAAGCATGCCACATGGCATGGGAGCAGGTGGCCAAACCCTGCACTGGGTCCCCACATCCTCCCCTGGCACACTCAGCCCTGTTGGCCCTGGGGCTGAGGAGGGGCCCTCTTGATGTCCCTTCAGCCAAAGCCAGGATCCAGTTAGCTAAATATGGCACCGAGGCTCCATAGGTGGTTAGAAAACCTCAGCCTTCTCTAAAATAGTCCCCTGTGGTGGACTGTGACACTGATGAAGACTGTCACCCAGCCCAGCCCTGCCACGGCTTCAAATGTATAGAGCAGTTTAATCACGGAGAATAATTAAGCCAAGCTGGGGCTTGTCAGGCCTCCAAGAAGAGAGGAGCCCACAGTATCATGGGGAGACTAATGAAAGTGCAGGAGAATTCACTGTTTGCTTCCCAGATGAGGGCTGGTGAGCACCAGCCAGGAAGAGGGTGGCAGGTTCAAACCAAGGAGGAGGAAGTGGCGGCACCGCTGTGCCTAGCCGTGCTCTTGGTGCTCCTCACCACAGGGCACTGTGGGTGCCAGAGGTTCACAGTGGTTCAGGAAGGGACATGGACAACAGGGCTTTGGAGGGTTATTCAATGCAAAAACGCCATCTCTGTCCCAGGAGGCCTGAAGTTAGTGACGGCTGAGAGGGTTGTCCTGCTCTGCTCTACCCTGGTACCTGCTGGTGGCCACAGCTGGAGATGGGACCCTGGCTGGGCTTTGAGCCACCCTTTGGCAAAGCTGGCAAATCCTGCAAAGCAGGTGCCTGACATCCCTTTTGCTGGCAGGGGACAGAGCCAGGGCGCACGCAGACTGTGGAGGGACAACTCCACTCACCACTCGCTTGTCCATCTCGGAGCCACATTGCCCCTGCAGGCAGGCTTGGAGCCTCTTGGACACACTGTGAGCTGCTCGCTTTGCTGGCTCGATCCTCTGCTCGATCTGAGGGTGGAAAGGTGGGACTGGAGAAGCTGTTTTGCCAACTGTGGGTGCCCGAGGCCATCTCCCCACCACCCAGCTCTGGGTGTGAGTTAGCCTGCGCAGCATCCCACTGCAGCCCAGAGCAACTGGGTAAGCCCTTTCCCGTGGCAGGAGCCTGCCATTCCCTTAATGCTGTGGTCCTGCAGTCACGCTCTGGCACGCTGGCAGGTCCCAGCCCCATGACTTGGACGTGCAAATCACAGGCAGGATCAGGGCAGGTTCCCACGCCCAGGCACAAGCAGGCGCATGCCTGCCGGCCCAGCCCGTGCCCTACCTGCAGCAAATCTTCCGGCAGGAGCTCGGTTGCTTCTTGGGCTCTGTGGAAGAAGGAGAAAGAGCCACCAGCAGATGTGGGTGACCTCCACCCAGCCTCCTTGGGAAGGCAAGTCTTTATGCATCCCACCTGTCCCTCTTTGTGCTCCGGGGAGCAGGAGACTCTGGCTATGGCCTGGACCATCGTACACAAGGCTATGGGCAGAATGAGCTCGGGGAGGTGAAAACAGCAGGAGGAGGGCAAGGCAGGCAGCCCTGCTGGCTGGTCAACACCCCATCAGACAGGGATTCCAGTTCAGAGCACCACAGTCAAAACATCCAAATGTGGCCTGTTTTTTGGAGACAGGGTGCCTAGCGGGGCCATTGCAAGGGTGGGATGTTTGCTGGTGAAACATTCTACCCCTGACTGCCTGCCCCCCCCATAAAGGCAAATCGAGGGCAGTGCTGTTGGAGCCTGGCATGCATCTTTGCAGGCCAGGGTGGCTGGAAGGCGTAGGGCCACCGGTGCTGGAGCAATGATATCTTTGCAGTCAGGCTGGGGACTGAGACCAACACCAGCCCCTTCAGAAATGCCTACATAAAACCAGCTTTCTGATCAGTTTTGCAGCAGGTACTAGGAGAAAATCTGGCAAAGGAAACTTCTGGTTTGCAGCAAATTCTGCTCAAAACCAAAACCAAACCTAGCTGCGATCACCACCAAACCTCCTTGATATCTCCCATAGAGGAAACCTCGCTTCACAGACCACTGCCATTGCTACACCCTGGGGACCCTGTTTGCTTTCCCTCTGCTGCTGCTGCTTTTTCCCCAGTTCATGTTTCTCTCTTTTCACCACCCGCCAGAGCAGGCGTGGGACGAGGCCGTGGAGCTGCAGGAAATGGGCTTGGTTGAAGGCAAGCAAAATCACGTGAGATAGCAGCCCACAGAAGAGAGGTTCTGCAGTGAGTAAAAAGCTTGCTCTTGGACTGCGTGAGTTGCTTGAGACCTCCTGCCTGCCCAGCATTAAATGAAAGGGAGGTGCATCCAACATGAGATGAGACATTCTGAGGGAGGAGGGATGGGAAAGGGCATCATGTTCCCCTCTGGGGAAGGGATGAAAGAAGAGCAAGAGAATACCAGGGTGTAGTTGCTGCTTCCCTGTGGCTGGTCTGCTGGGCTGGCTGAAGGACCTCAGTGGTCCAGGGGACATGGTTGGTCCCACTCAGCCTCCCAGTGCTGGAGAATATGTGGAGGTGGCTGTAGGAAAGAGGGAGCGAGGGGGCTGGGAAGGGAGGGCCCAGTCCTGTAATTTCAGTTCTGGGTTTTGCAAGGGGAGAGCTTTGGAAAGCCAAAGAGAAAAATAAGGAAGCAGCAGAGGTAGGATGGGGCCAGAGGGATTTGTGTGAAGCTGTAAGTCCTCCATGGGTCCTTCAAGGATCCCCAGTCCTCTCCTTGAAGGATGTCCTGGGACACCCGTACTGCTGGGTCGGCTAGAGCTGTGCAGGGTGTCTGGCTCCTGTGGGGCATCCCAGCCTCAGCAGGGAGGGCAGGTCCCAGCTCCTAACACCCTCTGGTCACTGCGCAGCCAAGGGCATGTGTCTGAAAGGTCCCTCCCCATCGCCCTCACATCCTGGGGGAGCCAAACTCAAGAACAGCTCATTTCCAGGCGGATGCAGCATCTGTGGGCCCTGGGAGATGTAGCCAAGCTTGGGGATCACGTCCCTGCTGAGCAGCACCAGTGCAGCTCTCTTGCTGTCCTGCAGGCACCAGTGAGCCGCATCCCCTTGGCTTACACTGAAGATGCTGTAAACCTGGGGTTGTTTCCCCCTTTCCCCTTTTTCCTGGCCACTGGCCCTGGGAGGTCACTCCAGCCCTGGTACAAGCCCTCCAGAACCTGCATCCTCCCAGCCCTCCCACCCCTCCGGCACAGGTAGCGGAGAAGTCCTTACCGGCTGGTGGTGTTGGGATGGGACAGCTGCTGCCGCATCCTATTGAACTGCCTCTTCATCATCCTGATTGCTGGGAAGAGACCACAAGAGCCGCTCCGCTTGGCTGTACCCACTCAGCACCCCTTGGCAACACTTGGCATTGGACACCAGCAGCCGCTTGGCTTCCCGAAGCCAATCTGCCCCTTACTTTTTTTTCCCTGAGAGCCTTTCCCTCCTTACTCCTCTCCTTCCTCCTTCCCTCGTTCACCCTTTTTCTGTTTCCCTAGCTGGTCCACTCCCCCGTCCCTCCCTGGGGATGCCCTGCCTGCTTTCTCTTCCCCACCCTTGGACTCCCTTCTCTTGCTCCCTCTCTTTTTCTAAGCTTCCTTCCTCCTCTGGCCACCCCTCTGCTGCAGATCAGGTAAGAGCTCTTCAGGGCTCCAGCTCCGCTCTGTGTTCCTGTCACCACCCCACAAGTATAAATAACTTCAGCCCAGCCTTAAAGGGGAAATATTATTACAGCAAGCACGTAACAAGGCAGGACAAGCACACGCCACTGACGAGCCCAAGCAAAGGGCCCACGCTCTGTTTCTTGCTCTCTGTCTCAGCTGGGGTGGTTTCCCCTGCTCTTGCCTTGCCCACCACCAGCTGCGCTGCAGGGCAGCCCACGGCTGTTCCAGCTGGCTGTGCAGCGCATACGGGGTGCCTGATGTACACCCTGCCCTTCCTGGTCACCCAACCTCTGCTAACACCCCTTGGGCACCTCTCCGTGCTTGTGGGTGCAGCTCCAACCTCTTTCCCCCTGTGACACATCCCTCTTGTTGGGACAAAAGCAGGAGGGCAAGCAACAAAGCCACCCCTGCGACCCCTTCCATGCCCCTCACCCGCTTTTCCTCCCTGCTGTTGCTGAGGCCCTCCAGAGCCACCACAAAGCTGCGGCAAGGGCTGTTGCCTCGTACCCTGGGGAGGCCCCCTTCTTCCTCCCTGCTCCCCTGCTGCTGGCAGGGCTCTTCTAAGCAGGGCGGCTGGGCCAGGCGCAGAGCAGCAGCGCCTGTGCACAGTTGCACGGAGACCACAAACTCCCAGTTCCCAGGCTCGGGTGCTGCCTGCTCTCTGCAGAGTTGCACCAGGGCTCAGCTCAGGTTTTTTTTTTGTCTAAAAACATCCCCATCACACCACCACCGCCTTTGGTCCTGGCTTTACTAGATGTAAACCTTGCCTTATCTCTGGGCTACCTGCAGCTGGGACTTTCCTCCTTCTCCACTAAGAGGTTGCTGTCAGCCGGGTTACGTGGCTGGCAAAGGAACTAGCACCAGCGCCCAGACGGGAAGCGGTCAGCTTGTGGGCAGATGAGACAAGCAGCAAAGGAAAAGCAGGCGGAAGGGCCACTCCACCTGTGCCCCAAAGCCTGAGGAGCAGTAATTTGGGGGCTGCCATGCTCTGCTGTTTCTTGGTGGTGGTGCAAGCCTCCAGTGAGTGTGTAGCAAAACAGTGCTGGACCTGCTTTCAAGCAGGGACTGGGCAAGTGAACACTGTGGTCCCCACCTGAACACCAGGTTGCTCTAAAACTGTGGCTAAGCATGCCTGAGCCCCCAGCCACACACCCTGGGGCTACTCCTAACAGGCAGTGTGGTTGCTGAAAGCAAGCAAGGGCCCCAAGCACCTGTTGCAAAGACACAGACAAGATCTCCCAGATAACCCGCTGGCTGCATCAGGTGGTGGCCAAGCCAAAGTCTCTTTCCTCCCAAGCAACCACCCCCAGCTCTGGACTGCTGCTTGCTGAAGCAGATCCCACTCACTGCACCAAAATTGCCCTGGGGAGCCACTTCTGACAGGCAGACCGGGGAATGAGGAGGAAGTGCAGCTACAGGCAGTGGTGAAGCTGCAAACAGCTGCATAGGGCACAAAAGCAAGCTCAAGCCCTGCTTCCAATGGGCTGTGGAGCCACTGTCCCCCTGCCCCTCCTCAGGGAGGGAGGGAAGCCGGCAGCACCCAGCTCCCAGCCTGGAAGTGACTCTGCTCTCAATCAGGAATTGAGACCAACTGGGGGACTTCCACCATCCCCTTTCCCTGCTCACAGGAGTGGGGAAATGATCATGCCAAGGCCCCATGTGACTGGGGGATGAGTTACAGCATTTGCAGGGGCAGGATTTGAGCTGGAGATGACCCCTCAGAAGGTGGAATCAGCTCCTCTATGGTCAGGGAAGGTGAGGGGAAAAGGCATTTCTTGGGTCAAAACGCAGAGGGACAGTATCAGGAAAGAACTCTTTATTTCCCATAAATACAGCAGATTCTTCGCGCCGGGCGTTTCATTTTAAATCTTTGTTTTCTTCCATTCACAGAATTTTGCACTGAAAATATATACAAGTCTGTTCAAGAACCAAACAAGATCTGCAAAGAAAATCCCATACAAAACCCTGAAAAGAGACCAGAAAGGGAAGTAAGACACAGCAGAACCCCAGCATAAACACCTTGCTTCGCCCTCTCCTCCACCGCTCACTGCGCCCAGCTCCAACACGCCACTCACCTCCATCTCACACAGGCCTCCTTCTACCTCTGGCAAGCCAACGCAGGGCACAGCTCACCCTGCTTTTAAGATGAGGCCCTGTTAAAACCAGCTTAGGGATGGGAAGCAGCTCCCGTGGTCGCAAGTCCCATGGGGATGTGGATCACTCAAGGATGTGCCACCCCCTGGTCTCCTCCGTGCCTGCAGATCCCCGCTCTCGTGTCACAGTGATTAGGTGGCTGTGGCGAGCCCCCTCCTCGCCGCAGGGATCCAGGCCTGCCCATGGTGGCGGGCAAAGGTGGGCAAGGCACAGCTGCACCCCCTGTACCCCCCCCGGGGCAGAGCTGGGCTCCCAGTGCAGCTTAGTGGTGCCCCCTGGTGACGGGCTGGGCCCCAGCCTCTCCTCGACTCCCAGACCATCACCTACCCCACTGTTAGAAGACATTGAAGAGCTAAGAAAGCCCCCCTGCTCCACCAAGCTCTCCAGCCCAGCCAGGGGGGAGGAAGACCATGTGCTGTTCCCTCTCCCCATCTGGCAGGAGGTTGCAGGGAGACTCACCCCGCCCCAGTATGCCCCTGTCTGAGCTGTCACACAGGACGGAGTCCCGCAGCAGTCCCCAAAGCTTGCTGCGGGAGATAAAGCATGTGGGAAGGGTATGCTTGCTGCAGGGGTTCACTGGCCAGGATCTCCAGCTGAAGGGGACAGGGAGGCACAGAGCAAGCCCTTCCCAGCAACCCAGCTTCCCCCCCCCTAGAGCCCACCTCCCACCAACAGCTCCACTGGCACCTGGAAGGAGGGGGATATAGGAAGATCTCTCTCCAATCCCCCACAAAGCAAGGACAGCTGCCTGCTTTCTGGTGCTGGAGACACCGAGCCTCTGTCCAGCCTTGTTCCGCACCAGCTCCAACATGATCTCACCAGACAGGGAACCACTGGGGCCCAGCTCCAAGAAAGGGGCAAGGGGGACAAGAGTGAGCACCAAAGAGCACAAAGCAGCTGAAGGGCTAGGAAGCGTGAAGTGGACAAAGAAAAGGATCTTCCTCTGCTAGGCCTTGCCCCAGGCTGAGGTTGTTAAAGCTCCCCATCCTTTTTCCCCACTGCACACAGGGGGAAAACAGGGTTAGAAGAGAAGCTGGACAGACTGGGGAGGGAGCAATGCCTTCAGAAGAGCAGGGAAGGCAACTGTTCACCCACATGAAGCATTCTACTCCATTCCTAGTCTTGTGGGATGAACATCTCCTGGCATCTCTGCTCTCCTCCTTGAGGCACGCTCCCTCTGGCCCTTGCCCGGCCATCTGGAGAATAGAGCGTGAGCAGCAGTCCCCCACCCACCCTCCCCATCTCCTCAGGCTGCTCCAGCCCCACAGGGCTGGCTTCCCAAGGACTCTGCAGTGTAGTGCCTGCAATGTGCAGCCCTAGAGGTTTCCCCAGGACTCCGGCGGGGGAAACTGGTCCACATCCCCCATTTCATTGTAGGTTTGCTCTCCCATGGTGAAGGTCAGCTTGTACCGTAGCCTCACTTTCTCCTGTAGACAGGGGAAAAAGGATAAGGAGTCAGAAGGAGGGTCAGTCAGTCATGAGGCACAAACCATTCAGGTCTCTAGGAAGCTGCAGAGAACAGAGGGAATAGGTACAGGGTAACCAGGCTTTGCCCAGGTAGCAAGACCAGTCTGCTCATGCCCCAGGGACAGTGCTGTTACCTTCTGTGGGTTAGCAAGCAGCAGGACTTGTGTGATGGCACTGGGGTGGACAATGGGGTTGAACGCCGGCAGCTCTGTGCCTGAGGGAGGCTGTAGCTTCACCTTCATCACCTAGGGAGAGATAAGAGCATCTCACATTCCTGACGGGGACTCGGCAGACAGAGGCCCTGCTCCTGTATTTGGGGAGCTTCCACGGTCTAGTCAAAGAGAAAAATATTGTGCCGGTCCTGCTAATCTGAAGGCAACACAACTCGCTCTCATGCCCACAGAGCTCTCTCTACCCACCCTGCCTTTCCTGCAAAGGGAGAATTAACACTTCAGCCCAGTCTGGGGACCTCAGCCCCAGCAGCCACCTTACCTTGGGGACAGCGGACTGAAAGACAATGTTGCGGATGGGCTGCGGGGCCGTGCTAAGCATAGAAATCACCACCACAAGCACATCTGGCCTCTCAGGCAGGGCATCCTTAGCAAAGTGGAAGAGGACGCGAAAGCCGTGCTGATCATACACTGTCACAGGGAGGATGCTGCCTGTGGGGAAGGCAGGGACAGGCAGCAGTCAGCCAGGAAGTAATTGGCCCTGCAGCAACCTCTCCCCATCACCCAAACTCTGTACAAGTGACAAGAAATACCACTCCCCCTCAACTTGCACAAAATCCAACAAGTCAGAAGTTTTCTCACATTCCTTATTTCCATATGCACATGGTTTGTTCCACCTTCTTTATTACCTGTTCATTTGTTTCTTCCCCGATTTGTCTGGGCCCCTTCTAAACAGTCCAACCCACCAAGCCTGCCCCACTCTTTCTCCCCAGCTCACTGGGTTTGATTGACTCCAGAGGCACAGTGATGTTGGCCAGAGAGATCTCCTGGGGCAGCGCAGCGGCAGGAGGCCGTGGTGGGACTGCAGTACTTCCTGCTGGTGTGGTGGCAGCTTTTGGAAGTGTAGCAGGGGCAGGCAGCTCCGATGTCAGGGGCAGCGTGGGGTTAAGGGAAACATTCTGGAGCACAGGCAGAGTGCTGGGATTGTGGGCCGTGGTGCCAGAGCTGCTCCTGTTCTGGAGATCCCTCAGGGTGAGCCGGGGGGGTGGCTGCTGCTTCTCCCTGTAGGGAGAGAGAGCAAGGAGCGGGATGGGGTACTGAAATGTTGCATCCAGCACCCCAGAAATGGAAACAATGAGGAGATATGTGAGATTGCACTACCCCTGCTTACCATCGCACTTGTTGAGACTCTGGAGGCAAAGACTGTTGCAGCAGAGTCTTGCCCAGGAGGTCCAGATCATCCAGGCCACTGGTGAAAGGAGAAGGTTTGGGGGAAGATGCACCAGCATCTGCTTTGACTGGTGGAGTTGCTGTGATAGGGGTGATATTGAGCTCGTTGCTCTCTGATGACTGTAAAAAGAGTGCACAGGAGAGTCCCCCAAGCAGGGTCGCATATCAGGACCGACCATGAAACATGGAACCCTCCCCTACCTACTCCATTTGCTGCTTTCACCACCCTCCCCACCTTCTGCCCTGGCTCCCAGCACATTACCTGGAAGCTGTTCCAGCCACTGCTGTCACCAGCCTGAGCAGGATGCGGTGCTGGGTCATTCAGGCCTGCCAGGGGTAAAGGCAAACATGAAGCTTATCTACCAAGTGGGTAAGAGCATTAAATGGGGCCTGAATAAGACACAGAAGCAGCAGGGAAGAACCACCAATGTGGTCTCCATCTCTGGCCCCCATCCTTGCATGGGGGAGATCCAGGAGGCTGTTTTTTCTGCTCAGAGATCCTCATTTACAGTCTAGTTCTCACTGCCATTGGCAGAGAATTGAATACCACTGGGATGACAAGCCCCACGGACCACATTGTTTACTTCATGCTGTTGTACTCAAAGAACCTATCTTAGGAAACAGACACTTTGTTGGAAAAAGGAGGATTCTAGAGCCTTCTAGGATTGGCACCTCTCAAGACTTCCATGTGAACAGTTCTGGAAGTCCCGTTTGTCTGTTGTTAGCTCATGACTTCACTGCAAGGAGTAAATACAAGGAGGTGGGGGTGATTCACCCTGGTGATCCCATCTGGGGATGGCCATTGCATCACTCTTGATTTACCTGCCAGGTCAGTTTTCCCAGAGCAAGTCAGAGGGCACATCCCTGCAGGTTCTCTCTGACTAGTCAGGAAAACAACACGGGACTGAAGTTCAGAATGATAGCAGGGTCCTTCCCTCCTTCTGCCTCACACTAAGTCAAAGCCACCTCTTGGTCTGTCATTATTCACCTCTCCCAGAGCTCTCCCTCATTCATGCTCCTGCCACAAGAAGAACCATCCACGCAGACTGTCCAGAGTCAAGGAGAGAACAGAGCTTTTGCTCTGGCCTTCTCACCTAAAGACATGAGTTCATCATCCAGCAAGGAGACAGAGCCAGCTTGGTCAGGCACAGGGACTGCTGAGCCACCTGGAAGGGTGGGCAAGGCTGGGTAGGAAGGGCCTGTTGCTGGAAGATCCAGGCCGGACAGATCCAGAAGCGCTGAGGTGCTGCCTGTAGAGAAGGAACAAGCTGAGACAGCAACCTTATCCAGTCCTTACCCAGGGTGCTGAGGCCAGCTCCCATCCTTCCTCACACCTGGGAGAGGGAATTCCCCCTCTGCTCTCCCTTCCAATTCCCTCTCTTCATGCATCAGTCACCACCACAAGCCACTTCCTCATCTCACCAGCCCCACTCTGACCTCCCTCAGGTTTCACCTTTCCACTTCTCTCAGTCTTCTCTTACATTGCAGCAAACCAGTAACAGGGTGCCTCTGCTTTACCTTCCTGTCCCCATTCCCTAAGTCTCCTCACCTCGAAGGGGACCAGCCACCGTCTCCCCATTGATCTCTTCTCCCCGCACAAGCTGCTTGTAAAGATTGATCACCTGTGTCAGATTGTCATTGGCTTGCAGGATCTCCGCTGAAATAGAACAGGTGGGAAGTAAGTTTGAAAATCGGGAAGAAACAGAGTGACTTTTTATTCCTTCAAAGCAAGGGCCAAAGAGTTGACAGCAGCCCACTGCAGACAGCATTTTTGCAATTGCTGCTGCAAACTGTATCAGAGTATATTGATACCTCCATGGCAGTCTCAGCAGGACAAGCACAAGTGTTGCTCCTACAGTGAGGTGGAGGAAGCCTGTAATGCTGCTGATTGCTGCCACATGTCCCTGCTTAGTGCCAAGCCATAGACTAACTAACCTACAGCAAGCAGCCACCCCAAACAGAGCAGCGGCGGCTGCTGATGCCGTGCCATGGGCAGCCCAAGCACAGGCTCCCTTAAAGATGGAGGGGACAGAATGAGAAAGGCCAGATATGCTTACCCAGAGCTTCATCATTGTCTTCCGTGTCACTGGCGAGCCGGAAAAGCATGGGCCTCATACGCTCACAGCGCTGATAAAGCTCCTGAGGGAGAGGAGAAAGGGGTGCTGAGGCGAGCAGCAGTATGCTCAGCCAGGGGTGCAAAACAGGCAGGAAGAACTCGAGGTCACCTATCTCTGCTAAGCTTGGGGAAGATGCTAGGATGGCCTTTCCTCACCTTCATTAGATCCTCGTTGCTCTCCGTCGTCTCCCCCCTGCTGTAGTTTGTCACCATCTCTGTCAGCAGTTTCACATTGTTGTTCACCTCCTCGATGGCATTAACTCTCTTGGAAATCTTCTCCATGCGCTTCTGGTCCTGGAGGGGTAGGACACAGGAAAGGATGTCCTTGCTCTTGTCTGCAACTTGGAGAGGAAGAAGGCTGGGCCAGCCAACACACCAACTCCCCGGACTAAGGCACAGCAACACTACCCTCAAAACAACTCCCACTCCAGTGGAAAACTCCACATCATCTCTGGGCCAGCACTTGCCAAACAGGGATGGAATTGCCACACATCTAGTGCTGTAGCAGGGCCTAGGCCACAGAAAGAGCCTAGAGCCATTCCTCCAAATAGCCAAGGGATGGCAGAAGTCACAAAAGGACTCTCTAGCAGCTGCTGCTGCCGTAAAATTTTGGGCAGAAGCTCCGTATGTCTGCATGAGGACAAAGAGCCACTGCTCCCTTGGTGCCAACTGTTGCCACCCAGGCCATGACCTCCCAGCTCCCCTTTTCCCCACCCGCACCTCCTGAACCATCTCCTTGATGAGCTTGTTGGCAGCCCGAAGGTCCTCAGGATGGGAACTTTTCAGGAGACGAGCCAGTATCTGCAAAAGAGAAGGTACCTCTGAGCCCAAGCTGAGGGGTGGCAGCCAGAGTCACTCTTGCAACGCTAGAGCCAGCAGTTACCCCTGCCCCAAACCTACATCTGGCAGAGGCAGCGGACAAAGCCAGCTGTTTGAAAGCCCAGCCATGAGAGCCTGTGAGCTATCAGAGACTAGGGAGGGAAGTAGTACAACTGTTCTTCCTTTTCCCATTGTGGTTCTGTTATATAAGACAGGTCTTTCCCTGAAGATCCCCTGCATTCAAAACCTGCTCCTGCCTGCCCATTATGCACCATGGAGACCCCAGAGCACAGCAGCACTAGTACTGAGAAAGAGAGAAAGCCTGGTTTATGCAGGAATTGGCATAGGATTGCAATGGACTCCTACTCAGACCTCTTCATGTGCCTCTTCACAGGTGCAGAGGGAGAGCTCCCACTTTCTCTCCCCTTCTATAGTCAGCACACAGTCCCACTGGCCACCTACAAATCCTCATTTGTACACTGTGACCCACAGAGGCAAAATATATCCCCTGCAGCAAACTGGCATCACACTTCTGCTGTGGAAGTAGACCCAGAAGAGCCTAATACTTGCTTAAATATATCAGCATTGGTACAGCAAAGGTTCGCCTGAGTGGCGATACAATTCTGATGGAAAGGCAATATAGGATGGGTCCAGGAAGGCATAAGTAGTTGGGCAATAAGCAGATTGCAGTGCTGGGGGTGGGGTAGAGAGAACAGCAGCAGCATCTGGGGCTGGGACTTAAAACCTCATAGACAGGTAACTCAGAAGCCTGGAGACTGCAGGGCAGCAAACCTCCCAGAAACTTCTGAGCTAATGTAAGCACTTTATCCTTTGCGCCATCCTGCAGCTAAGTGCTCCAAAGGTCAAATAGACCCACTTGCCCCATGTCTGACTGTTTCTTTTGTCATGATTTTCAAGTGAGCCCTCAGCATTCCTGTGATGCATTTTCTGAAGTATAGCATATGGAGCAGGGGCCTTGACTCTTTCTAGATCTCCACTGCAGGAGGACAGGAGATCCTGGAGCAGGGAAGATGTTGCCCACAGTCCCTCTCCTTGCACAGAGCCCTTACCTTGGATTTCTCTTCATCATCAAAGATTATGTTCTTGGGCCGAGGGGGAGGAGGCGGAAAAGGAGCATCGTCAGGCAGTTTTGGGTCACATTTCACGATCCCTGCAGTAGAGACCAATGGAGAGGTCAGGAGAACTCACCTACTGGGGGATGGCAGTGCCACCTAGGTAACTTCTTCCCTAATGGACCACCAGACCCAGCTGGGACTGAGGGAGTTTGGGTCTGCTCCCACTATCCGTGATCCTGGATTGTGTTTTCATGTAAGAACTGTCCCCCACTCTCCATCTTTGAAATCCAGCATTGACTGCCAAAGCACTCACAGCCCTCCAGCCCCAGCCCCTTCCAGTGCCACATCTCCTGCAGGAGCAAGCAGGTGTCCCCTCCAACCTATTATACAACTCAGACCACCAGCAACCCCCTCCACCCAGCTAGGGGCCACAAGGCACCCACACCTTCGCCTGCCCCTGCTGCTGAATCAGGCAGGCTGATGGATGTGCTAGGTCTGGGCATAGGAAAGGGGAGTCTGTTTCAGATTCTGCCCAGACAAGAAAGGAGGGAGGGCAAACCATCCATCTACCTTCCCCTTCCAGAGTACTGCCTCTCACCTTGTTTCTTCAGCATCTGGTAGGCTTCTGAGATCTTCACCTCGTGAGGCAGCCCTAATGTCCAGCTGTACATCAGCTCCAGGATCTTTGACTTCACTTTTTCTGGTGTCCGGCTGCCAAGATACTAGAGGAAGAGAGAAGACGTGGCTCAAAGCTGATCTGAGCCGTTGCAAGCCTGGCCTGTTCCTCTCCTCCCCTCCCCCAGAAGAAGTGAGACCGTTCCCAACGGCACAGGGAGGAGGAAAGAGGAAGCAAGCAGGAAAGCTCATGAGGCCCTTGCAACACGTACTATGCTGTGCTTGGTTTCCACCACAGAAAACACAAGAGGTGGGAGAAATGCTGCACCAGCAGCCCCTCAACAACATGCAGGGACAGGTAGGAAGGCTCAGGAGGGCCTCTATTACCTTGTGAAGGAAAGGGTACTGCTAACAGAAGCTGCTTGGCAAGGCAGCCCTTCAGGAACGAGCTTGGGACAGCAGGGCTGGGAGGAGAAGGACCGTGAGTAATGGTCTTTGGAGCAGGACCCAGCCCTGTTTCTCAGGGGCACTCTCCAGCACCCTTTACAGCTAGGTGAGCCCCAGACGACAAGCACAGAGATCTCCAAACATTACAGGTCTCCCCCTGCCATACCATCATCCTTCACTCTTCTCTTGTGGGTCTGCTGGGGGCACTGGTGGTAGAAAGAGTGCATGTGCCACAAGAGGCCAGTGGCTTAACACAGAGGACATTCTCTAGGGTGCCTAGCAAGAGGACTTTAGGATGCTGCTGTCATCGTCCCTGGCTATTCATCATCACAGATCACAAGCTGTGACTGGCAGATGAAGGTTTTCCTTAGTCATATTTAGCCTGTGTTCTCTTAACTCCATACTTGCTGGTCTTAACTGCCTCGACTAAAAAGGAGAGCACACACAGCTTGTTCTGCTGCAGGAACAGCAGCATCAGCAGAGGAGCAGGTAATAACTTGGTGCTTCAGATGGACTTGCCAGAGCACCACTGACCAGGCCTGGGCTTGCCCTCTGAGAGTGTCTCAACCAGGCTGGGTTACCCCAGAGAGACCTGGTCACGATGTCAAAGCTAGGGGAGGTTCCCGAGCGCATGCAGTACAGAGAGAGCCCAACAGAGATGCAGGGAAGGTGACTGCATGCACACGGATGAGCTCAGTAGTCTCACAAGTGCTGGTTGCATCATGTCTAGCTGGCCCTCAGCTTCTCACATCAAGAATCAGCTGGGAGCAGAGGGGGAAAAACTCACCAGGGAATACAAATTACATCTCCTACTAGCACCGTTCTGTTTCCCCCACATCCCAGCGGGTGTTTGACCTTTCTGCTCAGCCACTACTACTTCCCAATGCCCCCCTGCCACCAAGCTCTAGGCCCCGCCAGCACCATCCCCTGGGACCCACCTTGGGTGACACCACTTTGATGAGCTCATTGAGGAAGCGGAACTTGCCCACCTCGTCGTGGAAGCGTTTGCCACAGCTCTTCATGCAGGACTCCAGTACCTGGGGAGAGGGGCCAGGTTGAGCCCCAGCATGGGGTCAGCAGCAGGTTCAAGAGCCAGCTCCCTCCTGCTCACCCCTCGCCAGGCATGGAGCCTGTAGCCATCCTCAGAGCAGTGTGGAGGGACACCACCTTTCCCTCCCAGGTGGCCAATCACCCTTCCTAAAGGGAAGCAAGAAGATTTTCCTCTTTGGAGGAGACAACAGCCCATCGAAGGGGATATCCTTAGAGAATTCATAAATACTGGGGTTTCACAGCGTGGATCCACAATGTCATTAAGAGAACAAAAAGCTTCCCATCAATTTCAGCAGCCTATGACCCTTCCTAGGAACAAGGCCTTTCCGACCAGTCACCCCTACTCTCTTGTGGAACCACCTTCAGCACTTCTCCCGCCCATGGGCTCAGGTGCTCCAGGGCTTTCTCAGAGGGAGTTCAGAGCTTCCTGTGCTCCTCCAGTCAAACTGGCACAACCCCACACCCCGGCCCTCCATCTAGTTCTACCAGCCTGCAGATGCCCTTACCGTGAGGGCCTGGATAGCTTCCCATTCCTGTGGAGACTGGATCTTGTGGGCAAGAAGTCGGGTAGCAAGTGGAGGACTGGAGGGAGCGAGGGGGGGAAAAAAAAACCTAGCTGGTTATTGATGAAAAGTACCTGTGTTTCTGTCTAGGAATCCAGGATTGAAAACCATGTTTCAAGTTTAAGGCACTAAAACCGTGTGAGGACCTTCTGCTAGTTGACCAGGACCCCCACCCACCCCTACTTTGAGTGACTTCATGACTATTCAGCTCTCAGGAAAATCCCACTGAATCTTACTGGATGGACAATCACAACCTAGGAGAAGGAAGAAGCACTTACCCCTCTAGCTCCTTATTGAGCTGCTCACAGAAAGCGTTAATACCGTCCCAGTCCAGGTCCTTGTTCAGAGGGTTTGTTGCTTTGTCTGTGGGTGGGAGAAGAGGATGGTGAGAAAGCCTCCCCAGGCTCCCACCCTGTGGGGGTGAGAAGCAATATTGCTCCTGCTCCCTCCCTGCCAACTCCACCAGGTGCATCAACAGAGGATGGCATGGAAGGCAAATACACACCCCTGTCCACTTGTACAGCCCCTGTGCGCTAACTCCCTCACCACCGCCTCCCGGCCAGTAACACACACCGACCCAACCTCGCCGCACGGAGGTCTTGCCAGCACACTCCCCGCTCCGTGCTCGGCCGCAGGGTCGCACCTGCAGACCCTAACTGCGCGTACAGCCGCGGGTCACACCTAGGTGTACCCACAGCCACGGCCAGACACCTAAGTGCACCCACAGCCACCCTGGTGCGGCCACAGACACGGCCACCCACCCCTCACACTCAGCCCCAACACCCCCATTTGCCCTGACACCTCGCTACATGTCACCCCCTGCCCCTTCTCAGCCCCCCCCCGAGCCGGCCCCGTCCCCTCACACCCCAATGCCCCCCTCCCCCAACCTGCACCCCATCCCTCCCTCCCTCCCCGCCCCGCATCAGGGCCGTATCAGGCCGTATCAGGGAAAGGGGTGGTCCCGGCCGCACTCACTGATGCACGCCTCCAACGTTTCGGGCTCCATGGCGGAGGGCCCCGCCCGGCCACCGGCGGTTCTTTCAGCGGGTCAGCCCCACTCCACCGCCGCCCACCCGCCCGGCCCGGCGCCGCCGAGCCATCGAGAGAACACCGAACCGTCTAGAGCGCCGCTCCGTCGGCTTCACCATAGAGAGCCGGAAGTCGACGGCGCAGAGCGCCGCCCACCTCCCCGCTCCCAGCGCGCGCCCCCTGCCGAAACGCACTCCCGATCCACCATAGCGGCTTTCACCGCTCAGGGGAAAGAAAAGCGCGGGATAGCGAAAGGAAGCGGAAGGCCTCCAGGAGAAGGACATAGACAGCGGGGCAAGCCAGAGCGCCGGAAACCAGCCGCCGCACGGAAACAAACCCTTCCCGGAAGAACCCTGTATTGGCAGGTGAAGCTACTTCCGGTGAGGGGAGCAAGCACTTCCGCCCCGGGGGGGAGCAGCGTGTCCTTTAAAAGGACATGATCCCGCCGGCCCCCACGCATGCGCAGTGTGCGCCAGTCAGGCCCTGAGGGAAGCGGGGCCGTCAGCCCGGCCCGACTGCTCCTCCGGCTGCCGCGGGCCGCCTCACGGTGTTTAGAGGCATAAATGTTAATAAACGAGCCTCTGTGCCCTGGTCGGTTCTCTCCCGGCAGGGCCCGGCCTGGCCGCCTCCCGCCTGGCTGAGCAGCTGCGGGGGGGGCGGGGGGCGGGGTGTTGGTGAAGCCCTGAAAATAACTGAGGGCCCCAGGAATATAAACTCCCATTTGTCCTTTTTCTCCTTGCGGCTGTGGTAATCCAGGCCAGCCCGAACTGTGTCACTTAATATTGCTTGTTTTCTCTCTGCTCCAGTGGTCTTGGAAGGAGCAGTGTGTATGTGTCCCTGCAGCGATTTATTGCATTTGATGTAGGTTTTTTTTGCTTTTTAAATAACACCGGTGAAAGGTGCCAAGTGGATGACCTTCGGGGATCACAGGCCTCCACCTGTTTGAAGAGCGCCTCATCAGCGCTGGTGCTCAAAGCCACCCGCCTGGGCTGGCCCTGCCAGAACCTCTGCGATAAGAGCATGAGTACCATAAAGCCTGTTCAGCCTCAAAGCCACTAATCCTGGAGACAGAGGTGTGACTCAGAGTGGTCCTGCGTTGGGTTACTCATTTACAGAGCTAATCCCACAGATGGCAGGCGAGGGAACTGCCCTGGTGTCACGCCTAATGTCTTTTCCTTATGTATAGCCATTGTTTTGAGGGGGGATTTTTTGGCCATTAAAAGGTACTTTTTGGCACTTGAATGTAATTCTTTTTTTAACTGTTACAGCCTTGCATCACAAAGCCTTTTTAAAGTGCCTTTCATAGAAAATTGCCACATCCTTCCCTCTGCTGTGTTCAAGCACGTTTTTACATGAGTTATTTTAATCTTGTGAGTCAGCTTTGCCTGTCACTACTACCTCTTTGATTTTTCTGAGAATCCTTAACTCATCTCTAGGAGACCGAGGCCTAGATATTGCTCTTCTAGGTCATGTACAATCTGCGTAGAAAGTGTTGCATCTCTTCTTGCCAACTCACAAAGCGATGCCTCTGAAGGAGTGGTTTTTCAGCCTCGTGCTTCACAGCCCCATTTTGCTCAGGTTTCGATCCGTCTGAGTCTGGAGGTTGTTTATTTTCCTCTCTTTGGCAACACCCAGTGGTTAGCAAGTCCAGGATGAATGGAAGGCTGCACCTCTTTTCAGCTGGTTGCAAACAATAGCGAGTGAACTCATGCATGACAGTTGTGTCAGCAGCGGCTTTTCAAACCTTGGTTTTATTTCTCATAGATTTAGGGGTTTCTTCCGCTTTTGGTTACATCTGCTTTCCATATAACAAGGACCCTCAGTCCAACAAAAAAAAGAAAAAAAGGAGATAGGAGCCTGAATTTTGCTCCTGGTAACAGTGATTAGATGGCTTGTGAGGAAAAACCTTTCTCCTATCCCTCTATTTTTTACCGACAGCTGGAATCCCAAACGAGGTTTGGATGGAGTGAGATGCTCCATGTTGTAATTGACACCGCTCCAGAATGAAAGTACTGGAACTATAATTAGCTTGTAGCCGGTCGCAGAGGAAAGTGATTACGTTCAAGCCGGAGGCCTGGGGAGTTGGCGTGCCGGGGAAAGGAAAGCTCTTGCTGACGCGGGGGGTGCGGGATCCCGGGTTTGGCAGGCCCTGCAGCAGGCTGTCCCGCAGAGGGCAGCAGCAGGCAGGAGAGCTCCTGCCTGATCAACCTGGGCTCAGCAAATGGGCATTTGCTGCCTGCACAGTCGAGGTGAATCGCGAAACAGGCGAAGGGAAGGCGGCCTTGCAGGAGTAGCCGGGTGGCCTGGGAGAGGGGTTTTCCACCCACCAGGTCGTCTTCAGCCAGCCAGAACCGCCTCGTCACCCTCGCTCTGTCCCAACATTTGTTTGGTTTTTTCTGCCTTGTGTGTTTATGCAAACCCTGCAATGTTTTTCGAATGTGCTTGTGCGTGGCAGTGAGAGCTTTTGTGCGCTTCCTGCTGGGTTGTCGGCTCTGGCCTGTGATGTGAGGTTGTGAGGTTCCCTTTCCCCTGTCACATTCCTTTTTCTTTGGCAAGGCGTTCTGCCAGGGACCTTCACTTTCCTGAAGCTTGGTACTGTGGTCTTTTGTTCCCTTTTCTTGTTTTCCTGCTCCGGCTGACTGTAGCAGCCAGTTCCTGGGTTTTTGGCTCAGTTCTACCTCTGCTGCTTTCTCTTAGAACTGGGCTGGCAGCGCCTCTCCTGACGTCACCTCGGATCACGCACCTCTTGTGCAGTCCTCTGGATTTGCAGCCCTGCTATTCCCTGACCTTGGCTAATCTCCTTCCTTTCGCAATACTTCTAAGCACCTTTCCCAGCGGAGGGTTGCAATTAGAGAGGCAAGTATAGAGTTGCATACTTTTCTAGAGGGAGAGCAGGTTTGAGCTCCTTTAATCTAATAGGAAATGTGTCCTTCCCTTTCATATGCAGCACCTTCTGTGGTATGCAGTCATCTACCAGGATTGCTCCCTTCCATTTCTTTCAGTGTTTCCTTGTTTCACTCTAGGAAGACCTGTCCCCCGTGATCAAATGCATCCTTCTACAACTACAGGAGCAGAATGAGGGAACAGGATGCTGGATAAGGGATCAGAAAACCTGCTGGTTAGATCTCTGCAATTAAACATGTCTCAGAGCAAGACTCGAGGACATGCATATCTATGCTCGCTGCCTCAGTTTCCCTGGTCATTAGCATGGGCATAATTACACTTGTTTCCTTTGGGGAATTGCCTTGACCACTGTATACTAAATTTCTTTTCCACATTGGCTCTGTCATTAAAGCAACTGGCTCAGCGAGACAAGCAAGTAGGAGAAGCAAATACCAGAGTTAGAGGTGAGCTGTGCAGCTTGCTGCTTCCTTGTGTTTGAGCCCTCCTTCCAGACTGGGCAACTCAGGGGTGTCTTGATCCCTCGACCGAGTGTGCAGCAGTGTCCTCCTGGCCAGTGTAGGGAGTGGCAGTGCCTCACTAACCCCCTGGGCAAGGCTCAGCTGGATTTGCTGCTGCCGCATCTTCCCAAGAGAGTCCAGGACAGTCAGGGGATGCTCTGAGAACATGGGAACTCTCTTGCTGTTGAGCAACAGTATTGGCAGCAGGCAAAGATGAAAGAAAAACTGACGGGACAGAAGCCCTAGTCACAGTCATGGCTTGGGGGCTGATAGGTTATGTATCTGGGTAAGCCGAAATCAGAACAGGAAGAGGAAGACCTGCCAGGTTACAGAGTGCTGCTTAAATATATGGGGCTGAAGCAAGCATTGAAGGCCCCAGGCCTGCAAGGGGGAGCCTGGATGAAGTAATTTGCCACACCACTGGTGAGATCAGCTCCAGGCTGGAACAAATGTTCTACCGATATAGTGCACTTGGGATTCAGGTGTCGAGAGAGGCGCTTGGAAAGGTGAACAGATCACCCGTTCTCATTCCAGCCTTGACTTGCCATGTTATTGCTAGCAGATGGAAGGGGCATCGTTAGAAAGCACAAGTATTGGGGAAAAATGGTCTAAGAGCCTGGATTTTGCTGAGATATGGTTTGACTCTAAAGAACAGCAGGAGGAAGAAGAAGAAGGAGAAAAATCCTATTGCAAAGGCATTTTTCACAGGCATCCAAGCATGATCTGAGCTGAGATCAGCGACACGAAACTAGGCATCCTGGAGCAAATCAGGGAGCCCAACTGCAGCAAATCCCCAAGACTGGATGATGAATACATCACTGCATTGCGGCGACAACGAAGTGTGACTTAGCGAAGCGTTTGCCAGGGATGTTTAGCGTAGCAGCCGCCCGGGGAGCTCAGAGACGCAGCCGTGTGCAGCCTCTCTTTTACAACGCGGCACAGGGAGGAGGCATTCCCGCTGCGGGGTGCCCCAGCACTGAATGCACGTGCTCTCGGCTGTGCAGCTGGCTCAGGTTTAGCAGCTGGTGAGCTTGAATAGATGGTTTTTGACCCATGCTTGAAAATCCCCCATTGCCAGCAATCCTGCTTTCGCTGCAGCTGCCTCAGGTTCCCTAGGAAACTTCAGCACTGGCTTAAGTCCGGACTGTGAAATGGCAGGAGGCAGTACGGTGGCTCTCCCTCCAGCCTGGCTGCTCAGCCTCTGCCGCTTGGCACCGCAGCCAGCTTCAGCCCTGCTTTTGGTGGTGGCGAGGAGCAGCAGGGCGGAGTGAACCCACTGCCGGGGCATGGCGGACGTGGGGTTAGGAATAAAAAGAAAACTGCAACCCAGGAGGAGGAGGAGGGAGACACAGAGTCTGCGTACGCAGATTTCCCAAGGGTGGACCTGGCCTTTCATAGGCTCCTTTCTGGTCCCTCTGGCTTTGTCTGTCTTAGTAAACACAACAGGAGCAGGGCCAGGCCCAAGTGCTGCTTTGGGATGATGGCTCACGCCGTGCGGTTGTTAGCATCCTCCCTGGTGTGGTTTTGGGCTGTGCCAGCTAGCAGTGCCGCAGTGCCCAGGCATGGCTCGGGGACAGGGTGGGCTGGGGACTGTTCCCAACAGAGCCTTGGTGTCACCAAGTGTTTAACCCCATGGGTGGGAGCTGTGCCCTGCTCCTTGCTTTTGGGGCCAAGAGCGAAATAGCTACACCCTTGTAAGCCCAGGTCCTGACGGCAGGCTTTTGAAGTGCAGTGCCCTGCAGCCTGCATATTTAACCCCTAATTTTCCACTTTTCCTGCTCCAAAGATGGGAAATGTCATGCAACAGCTTGTAGGTGAGTGTGTGGGGTGGGAATGTGTGTGCCAGACTGAAACTGGGAAACGCTCTGTCTGCCAGGCACGGCTGAGCGCAGGACTGTGACTCAGTGTGCTATACCCCATGCTATGGATCACTGGCCACGTTTGACCTCCTGCCTTGTGGGGTGGGAGAGATGCTATGAGGGAACGTTGCCCAAGTGCATGAGGTCATGGGGGTGTGGGGGCCAGCTTGTGGAGGCAGGGATCAGACAGGCCTGGGTACACAGCCATGTCGAATTTGCCCCTCTGGCTCTCCTGCCTTGAGCAGGCAGAGCGAGGAACCCATCATGTTGCCTGTGGAGAACATGATTGTGAAAGGGCTTCCCATGCACGTACAGCTCTGTCCCTTTTCCCCTGCCACCCCAAACTACATCAGGTTTGGGAACTCACTGGGGGAGCAGAACGAGGGCAGAGCTTGTGCATCCCCCATTTAATGTGCTGCTGACAGACAAGTCCCCCAGCCAGGAGGAGGATCAGGCGCACACCGCTGGGTGCATTTGAACAGCCTCTGCCTTGCCTCTGCCTGGAGGGGCTGCGGTCCAGCGGCAAGCTGCTGCCAGCAGGCGTTTTGAAGGCAGTGTCCACATTCTAGGTCTCACCGAACTACATTGCACCTTTGCTGCCCCTGATTTGCAGCCTAAGTCCCGTTCCTCTCTGCAGGAGGGGGAGATGCTCCCCAGCACAGGCTGCTCCTCTTTCCACCTCCCTCCTTGCACAAAGTAGCTTTGCATCTTGTGTAGCTCACCTCCAAGTAGCGGCACTCTGGCTGAATTTTGTGAGGAGGATGCGTGCTGGGAGTTGATGGGGTTAAAAGCAACAGTGTCACAACATGGCCTAAGAGTGGGCTATGAGACATCTTCCCTCCAGCCATCCTCCAGCTGCTGTGCTGCTCCTGCAGCCGACCAGCCGCTTGCTGGTGTCCAGGGCAGGCGCTAGGCACTCTTCAGCTCATCTTGAGCTGGGTCCCTGGGGAGCTGCATCTTTGCTGTTGCTTTTTCAGGAACAATTCCCACCCCTTTCCTAATGAGACCGAGTGAGTAATAAAGACGGTCCTCAGGGACAATGTTGTAAGGAGTGCTACGTGCATGTCCAGGACCAGAGAGCAGGTCTCCACTAGCTTTTCCCTGCTGTTGTGCAGCAGACATTGATGCATGTCCCATCTTGACAGAAGAGATAAGCTATCTGCGTGCTGGTGGGAACTTGCCTAGCAGTTGCAGCCACTGGTCCTCCTCGCATTGTTCTTATCAGATCTCCTGGCTTGGCAAGTCTGTTGTGTGGTGAATGGCAATGTGTTTGGGGCTATTCAGCCTGGGATACAGTAAAATTGATTTGTCTGGTGTGAGTCCTGCTCGAAGCATTTAGTTTGTAATACCCTTTTCCCCTCTAGGGAGCAAACATTCTCCATCCAGGCATCTGACTGCAATTAAAGCTGGGTGTCTGCTTTGCTGCTGGGGGGCTTTCGAGGGGAGCGGTGCAAAGAAACCTGGGGGCAACCGGAGAGACACAGCCAGGTTCTGGCCCGGGTGCGTCACCGGTGGTGGGGAAAATAAGGACAGCAAGAAGAGGCACAAACTGGAGGGAAGGGAAAGAGAGCCAGACAGAGAGAACAAACAGCCTAGCATGACTGCTGGGAACACAAAATAAACATCCATTGTGGTCAAGTGATGGCCCATGTACTACTGGCTACGTGGGATGGGTCAGAAACAGGAGTAGAGGCTCACAGGAGCAGTCCAGAGGAGGGACAGGATGCCCATATGGACTGGTCGGCAAAACAGGGTGTCCTCAATTGCATGGGGTGTCCCTTAGTACCCAGTATAGTGCTGGAAAGGGAGATGAGGTGTCCCAGCAGTGCAGAGCAGCTGCAAGCAGCTGCTGCCCTGCTCCCTGCGGTACTGTGTGGAGAAGAAACATCTCCGGGCAGTGCTGAGATCCAGCAGGCTGAAGTGCTGGCTTCAAAAGCTCCTTCACCCTGGTGGCCACTCTAAGCAAGGCTGTGGCTGTAGGTCCTCACTGGGAAGCAGGGAAAAAGTAATTTAGCACTCCTTGTGCCGGTGAGAGCTGGGACCTCCTCTGTACTTTGGTTGTCCTTGGAGCTCCTGCAGCAGGGCAGGCTCAGCTTTTTGACCTGTGGCTCACTCTGAAGGTCCACGGGTTCATGTATTTCTGGTGCCCTTCCCTCTGGAAGCAGGGAGGAGAGGATCAGGGAGAGTTGGTTGTGTGGGCCTGGTCTTTTCTTAGGTCTCCTTCAGATGCCTGCAGTTCCCTCTTTAGATGCCCATTTCCTGCACTGAAGCAGTCATTTCGGAATTTGGATTCCCTTTTCTTTGGCAGCTTTTCTTTCCCATTTCCATCTGGTTTGGTTTTTACTGTTTCATTTTGCAGGGACATCAAAGGGAGTTTGTTCAGGCTGATTTTGGAGCAACAGATAGTTTTGACTTGACAACCCCTTCCTCTGCAGACCTCAGCCATGGCCTTAGATCCAGGGTGGGACGCCCCTTCAGACCCTCTCAAAGCTAATGGGTGGTAAGGTGGCTTGCTGCTCCCTGGTGGGGACGGAGGATACTTGGCTTTAGGGACGTGAGCATGGGAGAACAGACATGGTTTTTTTGCTCCCCTTTTTTCCAGCCTATGAGCTGTTAATTCTTGTGGCTTTTCAAAACTTGCTATTTCTCCCTTAGCATTTCTTTCTCTCTTTTTTTTTTTTTTTCCAGTGGATGAGCCACCCTTGGCATTGAGCCTCGTGCGTGTGACTCAGACAGATTCTGCTTGTCTGAAGGATTCCTGCAAGTCCTCAGAGTTGCCCAACCCGCCTGGGCTCAGGGCTGGAGCCCGTGAGAAACACACTCAAAGCGAGTCGTGCAGTGCCAGCAGCCTTGTTCTGCCTGTGCGGGATGGACCGCTGCGCGTGGGGACTCAGCAGTCACTCTTGCTGCATGCCCTTACTGTCCTGTGGGGTTGAATCCAGGATGGCTGCTTGGAGCTCAATGGAAGGAGGTCCCCATGGACCTTTTGTGTATGGTGCAACACTGCGTTTCTTTTTTGCTTATTTGAGTTCCAGCCAGCTGGCCTCATGCTGTTTTTGTTGTGGGAAATGGTCCCCTTGAAGTCAGGGGAGTTGGGCTTGGGGCATCTCGGAAGTCCCCTGGCTTCCACTCTTGGAAGGTGTCAGTTCATTTTTTAATGCCTCTGGTTTTCGGACTTAATTGGACCCACCCAAGGGCTAATTTTTTTCAGAGGCACTGAATGCCTCAGTACCTCCTACTGATAGTAGATGGTGTGGTGAGAGATCAGCCTCTCTGATACTCGAGCTGCATTAGCCAAGGGAGCCCAGCTTCCTTTTAGCTTCTAGGACAGGTTTGCAAAGGTAGATTTAAAAAAAAAATATTTTTTAAAATCTGTCCATGGGAGCTTTAAGATGAGAATCTAAACAAGAAGAGGGTTTTTTGGATGTGAACTTAGGTATCTGTGCCTCAGTTTCCCCATGTGCAGAATGAGGGGGCTGCCATCTTCCTTACTCAATGGAAAGATAAAGCTGTTGGAGATCTTAATCTTTTGGTGTAAGATGCAAGTGGAGCATAAGACCTCATGGCGCTGATCCTTTGTGGACAGCTTTTTGGAAGACCCTTTTCCCATTAAGCTAATAATATCTCATCCAGGAAGTCTGGGTAAAGCTGGGAGATCCCAAAAGTCCAGGAGAGCAGGAAGCCATGAGCCTTCTATGGATCTTCTCTTTGCCAGTAGGGAAGCTTTCAATGCAAGTGCATTTTTATCTCCAGGCATGTTTCTGAAAGCCTTTCCCACAACCCACATTTCTGGCATGCCCGCATGAGGGAAAGAATTAGAGAAATGAAGGCTGGAAATGGAACTGGGTGGCAGGTAACCAGTCCTCTGACTTTTCTTCCCCACCCTTTGCCAGTTCGCTTCATTCTCCTGCTCTCAGGCAAGCTGAGGACCCTTAAGATGTGACTCATCTGTTTGCATTGATGAAATGGCCCTGATGCCTTATAAGCCAGCTCCCGTGCACATGAACTACGTTCCTCCGCTCTCTGTGCACAACTCATAGCACACAAAAGTGTCACCACAGACTTGAGAGCTGCGCAAGAGAGATACCCCCTGCAAAGGTATAAGGACAT
The DNA here is from genome assembly GCF_949628215.1 of Phalacrocorax aristotelis. Lineage (NCBI taxonomy): Eukaryota > Metazoa > Chordata > Aves > Suliformes > Phalacrocoracidae > Phalacrocorax > Phalacrocorax aristotelis. The sequence goes on along the minus strand of NC_134276.1, from coordinate 161,317,940 downwards.
AACTTGGCCCTGGGGATGGAAACCATCCATCAGAGAGTGCATTTGAACTTCTCATGGAGATGGGAGATGCCAGACACTGTGGTACCACTGCCTTTCTGATAGGGTAGGGAGAGAGATGGAGTCTGAGGCTACACCTCTCCCCTGTGTTCTTGAACTGCCCCACTCCTTGGTGCAGGTTCCCTTCACTGCTGCCCCTAGCCCTGAAGAAAGGTGGGGTTTTTTCCACATTTTAGCCCTTCAGATAGCTTTGTCCTTCCTCCTCCTTATTCCCAACATCATAAGGAAGAGAAATTGCTCCCTACAGATGATGTGGGGTGACGCTGGTGGAGAACCTACCAGAGGCTGATGGCCTCTAATCCCTTGTCCCCAGGTTCAGAGCATGGATGCTGCTTCCATACTTCCCACAGGGACTCTGGATGATGCACTGTCAGGGAGCTGGGGTTAAGGGGTGGCAGGAGATTCACCTCCAGTCCTTTGTTCCTTTTCATTTCAGTTGACCAGAATGTGGAGACTTCAATACCTTCCCTGGAGGAGCCGCCCACTCTGGTTAACCTCTTGGGCAGGAGGCTAGTGCTCATGGGCACCAGTTTCCTTGTGTTCATCATCACTTTGGCTTCTCCTGCATCTCCTGGACAATCCTTTCCTGTGCACGCCCTCCAGATCCGCAGACCTGCTTATCCAGTCTCCTACTTACCTCAGTGTTTGGCTGAGGTAAGTACTTTTTTGTTCTCTTGGTCCTCCTCCATTAGGAAGCTGGCTGGCTTTCAGAGCTTAGGGATCAGTTGGGTGAAGGTTGCAGCACTATCTGCTGAGAGGCAAACCAACATCTCTCAACTAAAGGGGAAACCAGTCCTGTCAAACCTATCTGGGAATTTTTGTGACTGGCAGGAGAAGAACTGAGCAGCTCCACTGGGAGGTGATGGAAGCCTCTTCTTTGTCTTGTCCTGAGCGCTGGCCTCTGAAAATCCAGAGCTCAGCTTCTTGAAATCCACCCTACAGCCCTCTAAGACAGGGAGCATTCCTCGCCAGGCTTCATAAAAGGGGGGAACCAAGTCAGAAATGTGGCTTAGTCGCAACTGCCGGGAGGAACCGCAACCAGGGCCCAGATGAGGTCAGAGAACACAGTTTAAATCAGGTCACTGCTCGATATTTATTGTGTGGAGTTTTTCTTTTTTCTTTACTCCTGCACTGAAATCCTTCCCCAGAGGCTATTCAAGGAAATAAATAGCCAGTGGAAAGGGACAATAGCTTGCTGTGGAGTACAAATTATATGAAGCAGTAGGAAATAATAGCAGAGTGAGCAGCTGCTACTCAGAGAAAGAATGCACGGTTGCTCTCTCCAGCTCCCTTTGCCTTGAGCAGATGCCGATCCCTGGGCCACAGCACAGGCTCCCTGGTGCCTTGAGTGCAAAATGGGACAGGCGCCTTTTCCCCCCACGATGTCCTCCTCTGGTGCCACTAATTGGCGCCAAGCTGAAACCACAGCCTTTTGTTAGGGTGCTAAGGGGTTCTTTTGCCTCTTCTCACAGGGCTTGGTTTGAGGTATTCCTGCAGCCGGCATGGCCACCTCGCCTTCCTCTCCCTCTTTTGGACTGAGCATCACACCTGGTGAAGACCCATATGACTCCTGTGAGGGACTATTCATAGACTGTGTCATCTAAAGGGACGTGTTGGCTGTCCTATACTCCGAGCCCCTTGAAGCCCTTCCTCAGAGCACCATTGGGAGGGATGATGGGGACCGTTTTGGAGTGCTGGTGTTATTTTAGGGGCTGTCCCTGCCACAAAAGCCCCTGAGAAACCTCTCACAGCTAGGGCAGTTGGGTTACCTTGGCTGGGAAGTGGGGAAGCCTGTGGTTTTCCTCAGGGCTTCACATCTAGCTGGCTTATCTCCTGCCTGAGTAAGAAGACAAAATAAATACTGCTGCCAGCAATGATGCTGCTGAGAATCTTGGCAGCCTGCTGGGGAGGGTGGCATTCAGTCTGTTCTCAACAGCTGTGTGGGTGCCCTGTGGTAGGTGGCGACTTTAGGCTATGGTACATGAGGTCCTGCTGTCTGACACCTCCCTGAGGGTCCTGAGATCCCCTGGGTGCTGTGGGTGGCCTGAGATCTCCCCAGGACTAGCAGGAAGGTTGGGAAGGAGTGTTAACCCCAAAACCTACCTTATGGGACCTCTGCAAATGGAGCTGCCATGTTTCAAGGGGTGAAAGCACCCTGCTAGAGGGCCTGCCCTGCCACCCTTCTGGCTGAAAGCCGATGTAATTGCAGTGGTCTCTTCCCTTCTTAAAACAGGGTGGGGTTTTTTTTTTGTTTTCTCCATGCAAACTTGCAGGCCTTCCTGCTCCCTGTTGGAAGCTCACCTTGCCATTGGATCTGGCATGGCCCCCACCCTTGCAACAGTGACTGCTTGTTGGGTGTCTGCTGCTGTCCCAAGGCACCCTCTGGGAATACAGCAAAGCCTCCTCCGGTGCCAGTGGTGTGAGCATGGGCGTCCCACACCAGTACAGGCTAACTGCCCTCTGGCCAGGATGAACATCTATATGGGACCCTGGAGAGGCACTCCCAGGCAGATACCCTATTATAGGATCAGCTCCCTGGGAGGTGAAGGGTTCCTGGAGCCCTTGCACCAGTGGCTGCCAGCTGCCATAACCATTGCTTATATAACCACTGCACAGACCCTCCACCTTCTTTGCAGATGCCCTTTAGCCGGATTTCCTCTGTCTTTAGGATTTATGTTCCCATCATATCACCATTTCCTCAGGCTTTCTGCTTTCCAGTGTCTACAGGGAAGTATCAACCTGTCCCCTTCACCCTCCTTTCGCACACCCCAGTCACCACCTCCAATTGCACTAGAGAATTCGGCTCTTCTGTGGTCCCTAAAGTCTCATCCCCTTCCTCTGTGGGGAGCACACAGCCCTGCATGAGGGAGGCCATCTGCACAGGGCTGGTGTCTGACCGTGCAGAGACTCAGCTCTGCAGATGAAGGAAGTTGCCAACACTGGCGGAGTTGCTGTCTGGTTTCCCACTATTGTTCCCAGTGGCAAATAAAAAGGGTGGGGGGCGAACAACCCTGCTGAGCATTATAAGAGGGGGGTTAATGTTATCTCGATAAAATCTCACAGCCCCTCTCTGAGCAGTTCATGCCTCTTTCCGGCCCATTTCCCTCCCTGCATGTTCTCACATCTGTGGTACTTGCGGCTCCACACATAACTCTCTGTGCGGGTAGTTTTCCCCATCCCTCAGACACATGCTGCTCTCCCACCTGGGCAGCCTCATGCTCTGCCAGTGGAATCGATGGATAAATCCCAGTGAGAGTGATGTTTCTGTCTGGTCTGTGTGGGAAGTGGGGGGAAGGCTCTTCTATGTTGCTGGCCTGGCACCTGGGTCTTGTCTCTGCCACAACATTCCTGTATCACTTTGGCCAGCCATGTATGACAGGATATTCCTGAGCGAGTTTAGGGTCTGTCTTGGGATGTAATATCTTGAGCCCTAGAAGTGTTTGTTCTTCCCCGCTGGCTTAAAGTGAGTTCAGGCAAGTAATCCTGATGATGGCTATGCAAACATTGTCTTTGTACTGCCCTTGTCCATGCAAAGGCACAATGTGAGATGCTGGAAAGAGAAACCTCTCACAGCCAGTGGGATGCTCTGGTATTTTGAGAGGGGGGCTCTGGGCTCTGTGTTCTCCCTAGGATGGCTGTGGGGGAGCAGAGTGACATGAAGATGTGTGCGGGTGGGACACAGCAGTGTGATGGGAAACAGACCCAATTGCAGAAACAACCATGCCCAGCACCTGCTTCTGCTGGCTCCGTGCTCATCCCCAGGAAGTTTTACCAACAACTTCGGTGACCTCAACAGCAAACAAAGTTCCCAAGCCTGCTGGGCGTTATGACCCTCTGCTAAGAGGAAACACCTCCCAGGATGGAGTGCTTATCAGCACTTATCTCTGCTTTATTCAGGAGGTTTTGGGGAAGGGCAGAAGCTGTCTCCCAGCTGGCTGTGCAGCAGCAGGATGACTGCATTCAGCTGCTCACCGCAGGGATCGGGAGGGGGGCTGAGGGACTGCTGGTCTCCTGAGCCTTGGCCTCCTCCTCCTTCTTGCTTTCCCACTGACCTCTGGAGCCTGACAAAACACCAACGATTTGTTCAACTAAATCTGGGGCACTGTCTACTGGCTTGTGGCTCTTACCTGGGAAGAAGACAGCAGGGGTGATGCTCCCCTCTGAGGACAACATTCCTGTGTCTCAGAGTTAGGGAGGATGGGGCTATTGAACCTGATGTGCAAGGCTCCTTGAGCTAAAAGGTTTACATCTTGATGGAGCTTGGGTAGGAGGCTGCAGAGAGCTCCCATGTATTGCTAGTGCAATCCACGCAGCTGGGGCTGCATCTAGAGCCACGAGAAGGGAAGGAGCTAAAAGGCCACTCATGCCCCTCCTGCAAAGGACTGTTCACAGAATGAATCATAGAATGTCCTGAGTTGGAAGGGACCTGCAAGGATCGTCGAGTCCAACTACTGCCCCTGCACAGGACAACCCCAAAATTCATGTAATGAATAACTTGTGTCATGTAAAGGGGATCTGTCGGCTGTCCTCTCCTCTGAGCCCCTTGGAGTACTTCCTCAGAGCAGCATGGGGAGGGATGGTGGGGACCATTTTGGTGTGCTGGTGTGGATTTTGGGGGCTGCTCCCTGCCACAAAAGGAAGGAGCTGGGATGCTTCTTTTGGCTGAGCTGCTACACACAGAAAAGAAGTGAACATGGTGGTCTCACACTTCCATGGCCAGCTGGGAAGATGCTTGTCCTATGTGGTGACTGGAGTAGCACCCCTAAGGGCTGTGTGTGGTGGACCCTCCACTGGGAGCCTACTGGGGAGGCTGGGAATTGGTTAAATTTCCTGAAGTCCCTAATGGATCAAAGTCTCCTGGCTTAATAGCTGTTGGTGGGGCCTTCCAGAGGCGGAGGTGCTGTTAATGTGTAAGCCACAAGGAAGTCTAGGGATGTAAGGTCCTCTGTGCAAAGCATTTCTGAGCTAAACTGCTGGTGACTTGCTTCCTGGTTATTCTGCCCTCTGAGAAAGATGTCTGTAAGGCCTGCTGCTCCTGTCCTCTGTCACCCAGGGTCCCCAGCTCAGCAAGGCTGAGCGAGGGACTGGCAAGCCACAGTTATCTCCATTCTCACCACTTGGATTTCTTGGGCTGCAGGCAATGCTGCCCACCAAATCCTAGGCTGTCCCCCTCTGCTTTAACCCTCTTTGTAACTCTGCTGTCATGCTGTCCTTTTTTGCTGCTGAGGACAGGCCTGTTTTCATCTCCCCTCTCTGATGTCTTTTCTTGCTTGATGGCTTCACTCAGCCCACTCTTCCCTCATGCAAGAAGACCATGCAAGACCTCCAGCATGGAGCATGAGAGGAACACCAGCTGAGAGCATGAGATGTTCTCCTGGCTGGGGCACCTTTGCCAAGCAGCACCCTCTCACTTGTGGTGGCAGGGGATGAATGGCTGAAGGAACCCCGCAGACTATTTTTCTCTCTCCCTTAGGAAAAATTTGAAATCTTCAACCTGGATATGAAGACTGGGGATATCCTGAAGGTCAAGGGCAAGATATCTGATGATGCTGACAAGTAAGTACAAAGAAACTACCTGGACTTGCCAGGACTGAAGGTGGGCTGCAGAGGGATGTGGTTTCCAGAGTCACTAGGTTCGAAAATGTGAGCATAGCTCAGTGTTAGGGGAGCCCCTACGCCATCACCATGCAAACTCCCCTGGTTCCTGAGCAGAATGAGGAAAGGGGAGGCATTAAGCACCTACAACGCTGATGGAGGAATTGGGTGCAGAGCCATGTGTTGGATCTCAGGTCTTCCAAGACCCTGTCCTGCCTGTGCAGCTGACCTTCCTCCTGTTCACTCTCAGCTTCAGCATCAATCTCGGCAGTAGCTCCTCGGATCTGGGATTTCACTTCAATCCCCGCTTCAATGAGTCTGTCATTGTCTGCAACTCCAAGTGCTCCAAAGCCTGGCAGGCAGAGCAGCGTGATAACCACTTCTGTTTCTCCAAGGGCTCCATTGTCAAGGTGAGGTGTCTGTGCTGGTGTGAGATTGTAGGAGGTGTGTGTGGTGGTGGAAAGCCCCTGGTTAGCAGACTCCCGTACCCTAGTCCTCCTAGTCCTCCCATGCAATGCCTCCTGCTGCCTCCCATCAGCTGCTCATCCTCTGGGTTTTTGGTCTTGATTGCCATTTCCACCCCTCCTTCAAAACCCCAGCACTTCCTCTGGGAACTTTGCGTGAGCCCTGTCTGTTGCAGGCTTTGTAAGTGCTTCCTGCCCCCCATACCTGCTCAGCAGGTGAGTGAACCAAGGGCATGTATGAAGGTAAAGGGGGACCCCAAGAAGCAGGATCTTGCTGCTCTCTACCTTGTTTCTCTCCCTAATTCCTTCTTATGCCTTAAGGCTGACAGGCTTTAAAGCAACCCAGAGTTTGAAGCAATGTCCAAAAACCTCTCCTTCAGCTCTTCTGTCCTCACTACTCCTGGATCCACACTGCCAATCTGTCCTCCCTCTCCTCTTGCCAGGGATGCTGTCCTAGTTGCTGTCTTACCCTATCTGATGTCCTGAGACGTTTAATGGGGCTGCATTTAAGAGCAGTCTGCTTCCTATTGCTGTGGAGAAGCAGCTTGTTTCCTCAGTCATGGCTGGCTCTTGGGGAAGGGGTGGCAAGGTGATGGCTTTGGGGAACGATCCCTTTAATTTGCAATGATCAGTAATGCGTTCTTGACCTGTCTGCTTGCGTGTGTTTATCAGCGAAGCTCCTTTTTCCCAGGTCCCCATAAGCTGCTGAGAGCATTAGTGTGTCAGGTTTATTCTGCCCTGTTCAGAGCAGATCTAAGCCATGTTGTGGATAAAGACACACTTGGGTTTAACAGCTCTAAGTTTACAATCTGAGTAGTTGAAACAGCCCCAGGAGAGATCTGGTCCCCAGATCATAGACTAGATACCAGCTCAGACCCATGGTAGTGTTGGGTTGACAGATGGACTTGATGATCCTAGAGGTCTTTTCCAACCTTAATGGTTCTATGATTCTGTATCAACTGCTTATTTCCTACACGACGCTCAGCTCAACCCCCAGCACCTTGCTTAAGGCTGTAGGGACCAGGACTGACCCTCATGTGTAACACAGTCAGGCCTTTCGCCTGGATGCTCGCCTCCTAATCCTCTCCTTGTCCCCAATTCCTGCCCTTCCTCCCCTCTCTTCTCCCAGATCATCGTTGAAATGATGGCAGACAAATTCCGAGTGAAACTACCAGATGGGCATGAAGTGGAATTCCCCAACCGGCACTCCTACAGCAAGATCAGCTACTTGAGTGTCAAGGGAGACTTCAGGGTCACCTCCTTCAAGCTGGAGTAATGGGTGCGGCTTCTTAGCTCTAATAAAAACTCAAGCAGTGGGAGACTGCTTGCTCCAGCTGCTTTGGCTTCTGTGAGATCTCTGGCTCTGTGGCTCAGTGTAAGACACTGACAAAGCCCAAGGTTTTTCCACCAACAGGAAAGGAACCCTGTTGGATGGAAATAACTCCCAGATAATGCCAGGTGCTTCTCAGACAAGGTTGTGGGGTTGAACAGATAGTAGGTAGGGCAAAGCAGGCTGTAGGTGGGGTTCAGGAGGGCAAGGATATTATGTGATTGCTCAGGGAATGGTTGTGTAGTCTCTTCACAATGCACCACTTCTTCCTGCACCTGAGTTTTTGGGAGGGAGGGAGGGACAGTAGGAGAAAGGGGAAGAAAAGTATTGACATGAGTGATGTGACATTTGGTGCCACAAAATCGCATAATTAAATGTTAGGTTTGGGAACCTCAGGGCATGGCTTTGACGAGTTCCTCTTGGATGCTATTACAGCCAGCGGGCAGGAGGAAGTGGTACCTTGCCCTCTTGCAGGAGTGGTACCATGTGAAGTGGTGTCACGGGGAAGGCAGCAGCGTGCCCCTGAGCCAGCATTCCTGCCAGCGATAAGGAGTTATCTCCTCTGACTTACCCATTATCTCACTTATTTGCTGGCACATTCCAGCTGGGTTACCCATTACTCTGACATTTCCGCACCGAACCCTACTCAGTGAAAGTGACGCGGGGAAGGCAGTGGGGAGGGAGGACAAGGCTTGGGCTGGGTTAGGTGGCTCAGTACTTCCCAGTCTGTGTCCCTCACAGAGGACTACAGGCAATTAGTGCTGATTATCAGATGCTGCTGCTGCTCTAATTAAAAAGTGTCTCACCAGCCTTAAGTGAGACCGATGTATGACAGCAAACATCAGGGCTCTTTAGGCTGGGTGGGAGGAGAGCAGAATAGAAAAGCATATTACGGAGAGCTGGGTCCGAGGCAAGGTGACAGGGCCCCTGTCCTCCTTCTCCACTTCCTTGCTGCCCAACCCATGGGACTTGCTGCTGCCTGAGCACTCAGGCAGCACCAGGGGCTGGAAGGGCTGTAGCCAAGCCAGCTTTGGGAAGGGTACTGATCTGCTTCAGGCTGCAAGTGAATTGTTGCCAGGCTGGAGAAGAGGCTTTGTACGCTCCTGTGTGCTGTGTGGGGCTGGGTAGATAGGACGTTGCTTTGTGTGTCAGCCACCGTGAGTAGCAAAGTACTGGGCGAGTTAATCCAGGGATCTCAGAGGTGCTGGAAAATCCTGCTAAGAGTGGGGAGGGTGGGATTTTCTGGCTGGGGCACTGGCAGACATAGCAAGGAATATGATAAGGTCGCTGCAGCTGAGGGGAGGCACTGGAAGAGAAGTTAGTATCAAAACTGCTTTAATAAGGGCAATAATAAGTGCATGGGATACAGAGTGGAGGCAGAAAGGATATTCCATGGATGTGGGTCTTTGGTCTGGAGCTTGTGTTATGGTCTGGGAAGCGGAGGACAGGGGGACCTCATCCTGAGAGCCAGGGTCCCCATCCCAGAGGGAGCAGGAGTGGCGAAGGCTGATCCTGCTGGGTGCTAGTGGCCAGAGGTGGGGACACCTTGAAGCTGCTGCCTGCCCCGGCTTGCTGCTGCTGGCTGGTGCGAGGCAGCTGCTTGGGGAGGCTGGGGAGATCAGCTTACCCATAACTTCGATGGCCTGACTGCGAGTGGCACTCCCACGTACAACATGCATGCACGCCAGAGCTTCTTTATTCTGCTCAGAAGAGCTCTGTGCCAGAAGCAGCCAGGCGGCGGGTGAGCCGTGTGGGAGCGGAGCCCTGCAGCCATGGTCCAGAATCTCCCCCCACTGCACACCCCCTCCTGTCCTGGAGAACAAGGGGGGTCCTGTGAGGGTCTCTCCTGTGACCTCAGCCCCCGAGCATCTCGGCTCCACGCCACAGCACAAAGGCGCTTCTGTGAGGGCCTGTTTGCACGCAGGGCAGCGTGGGGGGCAGCTTGTTCCAGGGCGGCCATGTCACTTGGGGCCACTTGGTGAGGGGCATTATCTGTCCTCCATGCATACCCCTGGGAAGGGGCACACTGGAAAGAGGGGTGCGTGCGTGTGGGATGGGGAAAGAGGGCAAGAATGGGGAAGAGGTGGCACAGACTGAGTGGATGCAGAGGGAGTCTCCTTATTCCAAGGCAAGGGGAAGGGATTTTTAGGGCCCAAGCTGCAGACTTTAGTGCCCTGACAACCCTGCCTCTGCCTCCAGCCAGCCAAGAAATTTCTTCCCTCCCTACTGCAGTGGGATGTGGGTCAGAAAAGATGTCCTAAGTGATGCTCAGCAGCACAAGGCAAGTGGAAAGACTTCTGCAATTATCTCTGTGTCTGCTCTCACCTCCTTAGTGCTGAGCTTATGGCTTTTGGGTTGTTTTTTTTTTTTTTTTTTCTTGAGGAAAAAAAAGAAAGCCCAGCTCTGTAAGCTTGCCTGCCCCATGAGCCCACAGCTGACCTCTCCTGGTAGATATATGTGCTATTCAGGAGGGTCTCACATCAGCTGGAGCTGGGGAGACCCCAGTCCCCTACATCCCAGAGCTATCAGTAGGAATATCTCTGGCAGGGCACCCATGCCAGTGCAGAGGGTGGCTGGGGCACATCCCTAGACATGCCAGCAGGGCCAGGCTGAGGGATGGGAGAGAGGATGCCAGGAGGAACGGGATGGGTTGGGAAGAGGTTTGGAGTTTCTTTGGTACATGGGAATGGCCCTTTGGCATCTAACAGCAGTAAGGCTGGGGAAGGGCTGAGGTGCCCAGCGCTGTGATGCACAGCCCTCACCAGCCCCCCTTAGCAAGCTGGCCCAGTCTCGGGGAGCCCCCCAGGAGATGGACTCTCCTCCTGCCCCTGCTGCCCCCCAGTGCCCCGGCTTGGCAAGGAGGTTGCCCACTGGGTCTGCCAGTAATGCTGGCACCTGAGGGTGGGAGATGGGAAGGAGGGTGAAGACCCTGACACCGGTGCCTCTGGTGGGGGGCCATGATGGGAGGGATGGCCATTCACACCTTGACTTCATCCTCCTCCTCCTCCTCATTTGCATACTCGAAGGAATTGCTGTGTCTCCCCCGGGCACCAGCATACCCCTCCTGCAGGCTGGACAGCTTGGCCTCCTCCTCCTCCTCCTCTCCCTCCTCCTCCTCCTGCTCCTCTCCTCGGTTCCAGGTGGCGTCAGGGGACTGGCTCTCCCCTGTCACTTGCGACCGCCATGAGCTGCTGCTGGGGCTCTCCCACATGGTCTGCGTCCGGGCCTGCCGGGGACCCTCACCCTTCTCTGAGCTCCGTGGGGTGCTGGTCCCACCATAATGGCGGGCCAGGACCTGGGCTGCCCGGTCAAACTCTCCCGCCTCGATGGTGCAGTCATTCCAGTGCCCCTGCCATGGCATCCCTCTGGGTGCTGCCCCCAGCCCCGAAGCCCAGGCAGGGTCCTCTCCAGCACCCTCAATGGCATGTGCCTCTCCGTTGGCATGGACTGACAGTCCTGGCAGTGAGCTGGCCCCCGACAGGCTGCTCTGCCCAGAGCGGTCCCAGAAACTGGACATTGCTGTGTCCTCTCCATGGGATGCATCCGATGCTGGAGGGACCCCGTCCTTGGTCCCCTCACCACTCGGAAGGTCTAGGCCATCTTCCCCCACCTCGCTCCCATTGGTTTCAGTGAAGCTCATCACCTGGAGGAGCTCGCTCATCAGGGAGGGCCCCAGGTCCAGGCGGAAGGAGAGCAGGGAGTCCGAGCGCTTTAGCTCTGCTTCCCCAGGGAAGGGGCTTTCTTGGGCCTTTTCCAAGCGAGGGACACGAGGGATGGTGCAAAACCCGGACTCCAGCCCTGTGAGGGAGAACGGATGGTGAGGGAGGGCACAGCTATGTGGAAGGAAGCCTGCTTTGCATCTGCAGAGGACAAGGGATGCTGCCACCGAAGTGGCGCGGGTCACACTCCTGTCAGTGGCGCTGGCCTCTAAAGGACAGGCCAGTGTCTGTGTGGACATCACCAACATCCAGAGTTACCATGGAGGGTCTCCAGGTGGGCTCTGGGCTTGGTAAGATGCTGGTGGGGGCTGAGCCAGGCAGGTAGGACCAGGAGATGGCAGCATTGCTTCAGCTTGCCTTCCCTCTGAGCTCAGCCACTTCTCCCGGCTGCTGCAGGCCCCCCAGATCCCTCCGGCCCCGAAAACCTCTGCTCCAGACCTCCCTCCCTGGGGAAAAGTTGGACCGCAGCCCAGTGCTGTGAGGCCCGAGAAAAGCCACCCAGCTGTCCTGTCCTATTCTTCCCACAACTCTTCCCCAAAGGTCCCTCCTGGATCCCTGCCGGATCCCTGCCGGCAGGGAGGGACGTGGGCACAATGGGGAAGGGGGAGATGGAGTCTCTCGAGGAGCACATGGAGATGGATGGGTTGGCACAGCTAGGGACAGGGTTAGAGCATCTGCATGGAGGTGGGGAAGGCCATGCCATGGGTCTCCTTGACCATGCAGCCTTGGTGTGGGCATTGCCCTGCTGTCCCAGCACCATCTTGGGAAAGGCATAGGGCTGATGAGAGATGGGGGTCACCCCCTTACAACTACTCCACACAGGTTGCCAGCTGTGTGGGGCTATGGGGGAGGGAGAGGAGGAGAAATCATCCATGCTCCACTTTGGGGGCACCCTGGGAGGAGACCCTCCAAGGTCAGGAGCAAGGAGCAGGAGCAACCTCAAGGTTGAAAGCAAGGTTAGGGTTATCTCCTCGCATTGATTACCAGGACTGGGGACTCTTAAATGTTCTGTATCTGCTGAGAGCCTAAAGTCCCTCAGTGGGGAAACTGAGGCATGAAGCAATGGAGAAGGGTTGCAGAGGGGGTGCCGTGCCTGGACGCCAGCCTTTGCCCTGTGCTTCACTCACCATAGGCCTGGTGCGTTTTGGAGAAGCTGTTGGAGGCGCTTTTGAAGGAGAACTTGCTGGTCAAGCCCCGGCTACCATTGCCGTCATACATCCCCTCGTTGAGCTGTGGGAGTGAGATGGCATTCTTGATGATCGGCGAGACAGCTGGGGGGGCGGGTGATGCTCCTGCTTGTCCCCTACCGCCCCGGCTCCTCAGCGGTGTCCGGCGGACGTGCCGCAGTGTCCGGGTGAAGAAGTTGTTAGCTTTGGCTGTGTCAGTCCCACCATGGTTGCTGAGGAAAGAGGTGTCCCCGAAGACATCTCCGCCACGTCCCACGTGCATAGTGTGCCGAAAGTCCCCCAGCGGTGGGCTGATCATGTCTGGCGTCAGCTCTGACTTCAGCCGCCGCTTGCCATGGGACCCCGACACCCAGCTGAGCACTGGCAGCTTCCCCAGGCTCATGTTGCACCCCTCACCTTGCCCCTGCCTTTGAAAAAGCCCTAAAAACCAGCCCTCACCGGGCTTCCAGCACTGGGGTGGCCTGTCACATCCCCAGCCTCCCCATTGCTCCTGCTCCAATGCTCCTGGGGGAATGGCTCATGTCACCTTGGCTTTCAGCAGGTGGCTTTCAGCCTGTCCCCCTGCTTTGCTGCACTATGTTGTACTCATTAGATCACCCACAGTGGGTACATCTCCTGTGGTAAGGATGGTGGCAGTGTGGAGGTGTCCCCCGGGGGTGTCTGGGGTCACCTCTGGTGCTGCGGAGGTCACTGGAAGCTGCGTCTGGCTGCGGGCTTAGGAGTTAATCCACCGTCTTCTGCTGCCTCTGGATGAGTGGGAGCCGGTCACAGATGGGGCAGTGGGTGACAGGAGTTTGGGGTGGGCTGGCAAGGCAAGCACCTCGGTCCCCTTGGCGGTCACCTAAACAAGGTAAGAGGAATGGTGAAGCACTTGGAGAGGATTTTCCCAACCATGTTGGCTGTACCCCTGGGACTGGCTGAGGAGGCTGAAGGTGATGCATGAGCAATGGTGGGGAGGTTGCTACTGGCTGTGCCCCTTGCCTGGCCCTCCTCTTGCGGGGGGAAGTAAAAGGCTTTTCCCTAAAACACGTGCTTTCCCTCACCCCTCTGACCTTCCTTGGCATGCCTCAGTTTCCCCTGCCTGCAGAGCAGCTTTGCCAGACCCATGCTGCAATGCAGGCTAAGGATTTCCCTCCCAGGCAGCCCCTCCTCCCAGAGAGGTGCCCTGCCCGGCTGCCCCGGCTCCTGGGTGAGAAACCTCTCCCTTCTTTTTGCTATTCAGATGAACCCCTGGGGAGCGGGTGAGGCCTGGGGACCGCATGCTTCTTGGGGAGGCGGGGTGGTGGGGAGGGAAAATGCAATATTTGTATATTGGTTTGTTTGTCCTCTTCTGGCTGGGTCCTTAGGTGCTGGCCAGACATATCGGAGCAGCAGGGAGCTGGGATTGCAGGGAAGACAGCTGCTTTGCAGGCAGGGGAAACTGAGGCATGGCAAGGGAGGTGATTGCTCGAGGTCGGAGGAGAAGGCGGGATGCGTCCCTGCACTCAGGCAGGTCCTGGAGGCACTGGGGGATGGGGAGGCAGCGGCTAGGCTCATGACGGCAAGGGCGATGACCTCCCCAGTCAACAGGGAGGACACTCAGATCAGCAGATCCCTGTTGGAGTCTGTGGCAAGAGGGAGGAGGTCGGCTGGGGAAAGGAGAAGATCTGGGACACAGGGCACCTCAGAACATCAGTGGTCTGGGTGCCCGCCTGGGGACGTGTCCCCCCCTGGCTCAGTCTCCACTCAGGGGCCAGGGAACAGGATGGAGCTGGGTTCCTCCAGCAGGGCTAGCTGTGGAGGGCAACATACCAAGAGGCAACACAGGAGCCTCACATCCCTCGGTCCCTGTGTGCTGGGACCCCCATTGCTCTGTAGCTCCATCCATCCTGCCCTGCCATGCTGCCTGCCTCCCCTGCTTGTCCCCGGGTCACCTCGGAGCAGTCAGGCAGTGCCAGGGTGGTGAAGTCTCTGGCAAGGGGCAGCCCTGGACTTGAAGCTGTTTCCTGGCTGGCTACATGTGTTTTTGCCTTGCCCTGGCCTTGTTTGTTCACCTGGGGCCCCTCTTATCTGCCAGGGGTTACTGCCTGGGGAAGGGAAAACAAACCTCCCCTGGCAGCTCCCAGCACCATTGGCTGCCTCCCGGGGTGGCAGTAGCTGGTGGCAGCAGGGACGGTGGCAGGTTACCTTCCTGCTGGCCCCTGGCTCACGCAGCCCATGTCTGCCTCCTGCTCGCAGAGGCCATGTGGTGCTGCCTTGCACCTGGGATGGGCCAGGCACGTGGCAGATTTGGGGTGGGAGGACAACTAGGGAGCAATGTCCTCTGGTAGAAGCCCACCCATAGCCACTGGGTCAGGGCTCTCCTGGAGTGCAAGGAAACCACTGGGGTGGTCCCTGCAGCATAATGGGGGTCTTGGGACCATAGAGAGATGAAACCCCATTTTTGAGCTGTCACTGGGTGCCCAAGGAAGGCACATGACCCCAGAAGAGGTTATTAGGCGAGTTACAGCTCTTGAGTTTCCCTTTCCCTCTGCACGTTGGAGCCCCTGAGAAACCCAAAGTGGGGACTGTGTCCTTCAGTGTGTGCAGCACCAGGCAGGGCTGCTCTGAGGGGTGGACCCCCCCCCCCCCAGGTCTCCCGCACAGCAGAGCTGCCCTGCAGACCCCTGCGGGGCACTGGGGCTGGCATCACCCTGGGGACAGGGCGGGGAGGCAAGCAAAGGGGAGATGCAGAGGGAAAGCATCCCCTTGTTCCCTGCCTGGAGAGCTATTGAGCAGGGAGAGGGGAAAAGGAAAGTGTTTCTCCCGCCTTGTCCCTTGGCCACCACGGGGACGCAAGCCAGCACCTCCTGGCCTCAGGCTCTCCCTGCCTGCTGGCAGGCAGCAAGCATTGGGAGAAGAGGGAGGGAGGCAGCTGGTGCCCAACCCTACCTGGATGTCAGGTTCCTGGCAGGCGTGCTGGGCATTTTTTTCCTCCAATCTCCCCCTTTTTCCTCCTTCCCTCTGCCCCTGCTGTGTTTCCCTGCCAGCTGTGCCCCTTTGAATCCTCCCCTCTGCCCAAGTGGACTCCTCCATGCTGGGGAAACTCGTGATTCTGCGGGCAAAGGGTGACCCATGTGCTCTCCTTTCCTCCACTGGGCAAGGCGACCCCCCTGTCTGGCCACCCATCTGTCTGGATGCTGCTTCTGTCTGGCAGCCCGCCGCATTAACCAGCCCCCAACATGGTGAGCCCACAGCCCATCCTGACCTCCCCTTCCCTGGCTTCCTATCCCTGGCTCCCTCCTTGCCTCCTCTGGGAAGCCCCCTGCCCTTAAAGACCAATCTCTGGCACCTAGTCCTCCTCCTCCCAGCCTGGCCTCCCCCATTTCCCCCCGAGTTCATCTGGTTTCCACTGGTTTTCTACTCGCCAGGAATGGCCAGAGCTGTTCTGCTTGCTGGGAAGAGCGGAAACCAGAAAGGGGGGGAAAATAATCCAGATGTCTAGTTGGCTGGGCTGCTGAAAGCAGCCTCTTCCCTCCTCCTCTCCTTACACAACCCCCCCCGAAGGGGACATACTCCAAAAGAGGGCGAGGAGATATTTGGGGTGGTCTCAACAGCGGGATGAGCGGGTGGAAATGGCTGTGGGCGGTCAGGAAGGCTTTCCCAACCTTCCTGAGTGCTGAAAAACCTCCCTTTCCCTGGAGGAAGGGAGGCAGAGGCTCCTCTGTTGGGTCACTGCTTGGGGATCAGGAAAGCCAGTGGGGACAGGCTTTTGGGGAAGGGGGAAAGGGGCTTGGCTGGCTGGGCTGGGCCTCCTCCAGCTTCCCTGGAGCAGTGCCGGGGAGTAGGCAGACAAGCCTGAGTCCGACTCCTGTGCTGCCGGCTATATATATATATATAGTTATATATTTTTTAATATATATATAGTTATATCTCTCCATATAATGAGGGTATTTTTCCAAGCAGACACACTGGCATGTGGATGGAAGCCGGGCTCCAAAAGCAGGCAGTTTCCAGCCTCCTTTTCCTGCCCCGTTGCCCAAAAGTTCTCCCTTTTTTCCTCCAAACTCCCAAAATCAAGGTGCCGAGAGCCTGCAGGACTTTGAGGGATATCCACAGTGGGGTGGGGGCGGGGGGGGGTGCCATGCCCCCTTCCCCCATCCTTGGGAACCCCTCCTCACACCCTTTCTCTCCTGGCTTCCCCCCCAGCCTGTCTCCCCTCTCCTCGCTCCTGCTTTCCTTACCCGTTTCCTGTTGCATTCCTGCCTTCTTCTCCCTTTCTTTTTTGCCATCCTCCCTGTCTCCATCGCCTTGCCACCCCTACCGCTTCTCCCCTCTCCTACCACCCTCTCCACCCTTTTCCTTCTGCTCCCGACCCCCCACCTTGCCCCAGATCTACAAACTGAGGAATCAAAACTTTCAGGATTTACCTCTTCCGAACCAGGGTTATTATTTTTTTTTCCCGTCCTCCGGCCGAAAAGTTGGGAGACGCTCCCCGTGAGCCCGTGCAACTTTCTCCAAGAGTTACTGGCTCTGTGTTCCGGAGAAGGGGGGGAGAAAGGGGAGGCGTGCCCCCCCCTTTTCCCACGGTTGTCCCCCCAAGGCTGGCTCTCCCAGGCTGACGACCCGATGCCACGGGAGAGAGGGAGCGAAGCTGGCGGGGAGGGGACGTGGGAAGGAGGAGGGCGGGCTGCAGCACTGTCGAGCCAATCCTTGCCTCGGCAAGGAGACCAGAGAAAATGAGATTTATTCCAACTATCCAGGACAGAAAACTTCAGGAACTTCTCTGCCGCTCCCCCTCACCCCCACCCCCGCTTCCCCAGTGCCATTTCCCGTCTTCCAGCATTTGCTGCCTCCTGCTCCTGGGTGCCTGCTTCAATGAATTTGGGGAAAGGGGGAAGCCCAGGTCACTGGCTAACCTGGTTAGGGGAGCCTAGCCAGGGAGCAAAGGAAAAATTTGACTGCTGTGTGTGTGACCGCTCATGTACCACATGGAGTCACCCCATCCCACGTTGGTTGGGAAGACCCCAGTGCCCGTGAAGTAGCAATGCCAACCAGGAATGGGGTCTGGGGGTGGGCAGTCATGCCAGGAACTGTGGGTAGTGTTGCATTGAGTGTTAGAGGTTAACAGCCTCCTCGGAGGATGCATGGGGCACATGGGTGTTATGGGGTCAGGACAAACATTACAGGGTCAGGACAAGCATCATATCAGTGTCATGGCATCAGACCAGGGTAAAGGGGTGGCACTAGGTTAATTTGAGGAGGTAGTCCTTGGTGGCACCATGGAGGGTTTCTGCCCATACATGGGACACCGCATCCCTCTGGCATTGTGCTTCATTTCTTTGTCCCTTGCTGGTCACAGGGCAGAAGACCCTATCAGTGCCAATGAGGGGCAACCTGCTGGTGGGTAAGGCATCACCAGTGGCATCAGTGGACCTCATGACCTCCAGGCGAGACTTGGTGGCTCTGCTGGGGAGCACTTGGCTAGGCACAAGCACCTATTCAAGGACCTGTGGAGGAGAAGGGAGGTGTCTCTGCTGGTGAAGGCGAGACGAGACTTGTTGGGGTTAAGCAGGGCCTGACTGAAGGGATGACAAGATGTCTGCAGAGTAGATGTCAAAATGGAGCCTGGTCTCTTGCTAGGCTCAGGTGGCTTGTGCTGAGGTGCCCAGGCAGGAGCACCTTGCTGCTCAGAGTTTTGCTAAGCAGCAGTAGGATTTTGGTACCATTCTCAGCCTCTCAGCCTCAGGCTTCTCCTCTGTGAAATGGGATAGTTGGGCTTTCTCCCTTCTGTGGATGTCTTCTCCATTGAGGTTTAAGAGCACATGGACTGTGCATTTTGGTGGTATTTCTAAGTGAGTTATGTCTCAGCGGGAGATGGAAGATCAGGTCTGAAGGGGGATGAGCTGTGCCACCAGCAGGGAAAAGAAGAAATTGTGACCTGCATCCTTCTTGCTTGTCAGAGATGCGCTAAACATCTCTTCCCCCATGTCCCACCCTGAGGAAGCCAACGGGGGTGGTGGAGAGGCAGGAAAAGACCCTTTCTTTGGGTCTTCTCCCTCTGCATGACCTTCAAGGGCATGTCCCACCCCCAGCCCAAGGGGCTCCCCTTCACTTTCTTCATCCCCATCCCTATGCCCTGCAGCAGGGGCTGCGGTGGGGAGCGGAGCCTGGGCGACGGCAGCCGCCTCCGCTGGGGAATGCAGAACAAATCTCTTCCAGATGGGACAGGGGCCATGCTCTGCTCCTAACAGGGTGGCTGGCTTTCCACCACCTCCTCCTCCTCCTCGCCCCTGCTCCAGGCATCTCTGCATTCTGGGCCAGAATGGGCTCCATTTCCAGGAAAGCAGCTGGAAATCCCCCCTTTTCAGCACCGCTTCCCAAGCCTTGTGGTCTTGTGGCCATGCCAGCTGGGCTGTGACTTTTGTCCTTCTGGGGCGGGCACCGAAGTGCTTTGGAGACCTCCAGGGTACATGCCAGCTCTGGGACTCAGTACCCATCCTGGCCGTTGGCTGCCTGGATATGAGCAGAGGTGGTGCAGCCCCTCCAGCTGTACCCTAGCAGGGGTTGCACCCTCCTAAGACCCCCTTCTTTCATATACAGCTGCCTGGAAAGCAAATCCATACAATCCTGCCTCACAGCCTGTTTATCTGCCTTGGTTGATAAATGAGAGGTGGCTGTGGGGCTGGACGGTGCTGCAGAGCCACTGTACCACCCGTGCATGCCCTGGGCAGGAGCTAATGCCTGGACCCCTCCCAGCCCCATTGCCACAGACGCCCAGCTACTTCATTTACCTTCAGTCACCCCAACCTTTCATCCTATCTGTAACCCTGCGCCCCAGGCAGTAGTACTAGTCTCGCCATTACAGAGAGACCAACCATTGGGCTTATCATGGGAGGCAGACAAGTGGCCCCACAGCTTTCCTGGCAGGAGGATTTGCTTTGATTCCTACAACATCAAAGATGGGGCTGCACAAATTTTCCCCCTTCTTCCTGGTGCTCATCCCTCTGGCATGGGGCTGAGGTCTTACAAATGGCTGAGTGTGACAGGGATGGAGAGAGGGACAGAAGGTGCTGGGGGAGATGAGGTCTCTGCCCCACACCCCCAGGTGCTTGGTCCTTCCTCCCATCTCTCTTTACAGCCCTTGCTGCTCACAGACCTGACACCTGAAGGAGGCTGATGCAGGATTCCCTCTGGAGAAGGAAAATCCCCCCTTCTCCCTTCCCCCAGCTACTGGGGAGAGTTGAGGGAAGGTGATAGGGGCATCCCAGTTTGGGGATGGGGTGCTTGCCCCTACTATTTCTGTTCGCTGCCCTCCCGCCTGTCCTTCCCTGGGAAATTTCCAGGGATGGGGCTCTGGGAGTGCTACCAGAGCTCCAGCCCAGGAAATTTCCAGGAGGAGGAGGGCAGGCAGGGGGCTCAGCAGGAAGGGGGTGCCTCACTCTGTGCACAAGAAGCAGATATCCTGTTGCTGCCCAGGGTCTCCGGCTCATGTTTCCTCATTAACTGGGAGCGCCGCTCGTTTGCGGGTGACTTCCAGATGTTTCCATTCTCTTTGCGGCGGCCGTGAGGGCGCATACCGCATGGGTATGGGAAATATTGCCAGCAGTGGCGTGGGGGCCAGACACCTGCCATGATGGGAAGGGGGATCCTTAGGGCCCCCTGCCTCACTGTGCATCCCAGCGTGGCCTCACCAAGCTCCCCTCACCCTGGTGCTGTCAAGTCCCTCCTCCCTGCTTCCAGCCCGTGGCCCTCAGTTCTGCCTCCAGCCTGCGTCTCACTGCCCTGGGGATGAGCTGGAGGCAGAGCCGGTTTTAGGGTAAGCAAGCCAGGGTGGTGGCAGGAGGTGATGCCCTGGGGCGAGGGATAGGTGTGAGGCACCCAGCATCTTCCCAGTGCATCCTTGGTCTGATGCCAGCACTGGCTTTATGGGCACTGGATCCCTCACGTCCTGTAGTCTATTCACTGGGATGATTTCACCACTAGCGGCACCTCCAGTGATGTGCTAGGCCAGGCTCAGCCCATTTTTGGGGCTGTGCTGTGGGTCCCCCACTCTGTGCCCATAGCCTTTGTGATAACCTGGGAAAGGGATGAGATTGGTGCAGTTCCAAGCATCCTTGTGCTGCACCCGGGCAGGAAAGCGGGTGGGTTGTGGTGAGCACCACCAGGCAGGTGGCAGCATCAGATTAGACCCACTCATGCTAGAAGAAGGTGGATTGGCCTCTGTAAAAGCCCATTTCTAATTTCCCCCACTGATTCCTGCAGCTCCCCTCCCCTGGAGCAGCAGGAAGTTGAAGGAATTGGATTGACCACGTCCCACTTGTGGAGTTTACAAAGGGGGGGCAGGGGGTGCTTTTCCCCTGGGAGCTGGGCCAGGAACTCAAAGCCTTGGGGTTTGCCAAAGCCCAGGAGGAGGTAGGGATGAGTTCCCAGGCTTGCTGGCGGGCTGCCTCCCTCCTTCTGCCCATCTCCTTCAATCCCAAATGTTTTCATCCTTCTTCCTCCTCCCACCCTCCCTGGCTTCCTCTTTGTACACTAGTGCTGTTCATGGGCAGGGATGTGGGGCGTTGAGGGGTGTTGAGGGGGGTGCTGTGGGAGGGAAGATGGAGGGGCAGACCCTGGTCCATGATCTCCCAACTTTCTGCCTGGCACAGAGGAGAGGGAAGGGGGGGTTTGGACTATGGATGGGAGGGGAGAGAGGATATTGCATAAACCAGAAGCAATCCAGGAACAGCTGCCTGTGGCCTGGAAGCACCTCTGTGATTCCGGGTGCTGGGAAAGGAGATATAAATATATATGTATGTATGTACATTAAGTCTCCCCAGAACAACCGCCCCCAAACACCGCTTGATTCTCCAGTTCCTTTTCATAGACCTTAAGGAGGTGCAGGAGGGACCAGGGGTGCTCAGATAACAATTTGCTGCTTGGAGAATCAGCTCTCTGTGTGTAGGGGCATCTGGGGTCTGTTTGCCCTCCCCCAAATATGTTCCCTTGGCAGGATGAGGAGGGGGAGCACATCTGCAGGAGTTTAAATGCTGTGCAGGCGGGAGGAAGCTGGGATGGAGGTTACTGAGGTGAGGAGAGAAAGGGGGGGATGGTGAAGATAGAAGTGATGCAGTGGGGAGGGAGGATGCACAGGGGATGGGGGTGAGGAGTAGGAAACTGAGGGGGCTCTGGGGCCAAAGAGCCTTTTGGAGATTAACTGTGTGAGGAGGTGGGGGAAGGTGCTTTGGGGAAAGCAGGAGCTGGGGGGTCTCAAAAGAAGGGAGTAGGCCCTCTGGGCTGGCATGGGAGAGGGGACCGTCAAGGGATGGGGGATGCATTCATGTAGCAGATGGGGAGCGGGGATGAGGAAGGGCGTGATGTGCAGAGAGAGGATGTGGAGATATAGGGAATGAGGGATGGGGATGAAGAGATAAGTCCCCCATGGGGGAGAGGGAGGCCATTTATGAGGAACCTGTCCTGGTCAAAGGGAAGAGATGAAAGCCAGGGGAGTGGTGGGACACAAGGCCTGGACAACTCTTTTATCTTAATGATTTTGCCTGTCCATCCAGCTCGCGTATTTTTGGCCCACGGAAGGAAGGGGGTGGGGATGCAGAGGCAACTAAAAATAGGGGTGTCCCTGCCCATTCCCCCAAGGCGGGCATCCGTCTGTCTGTCTGCCTGCCTGTGGGGTTGCTGCGGGATCTGGAGGAGGGGAGCAGGCCCAACCTCCTCCCCACGGCGTCTGGCTCTGCTTTTGTTTGTCTCGAAGCCCTACAGGGACAGGAAGAGGCCGAGGGGCCGGGAAACAATGGCTCATTCTCTGGGAGTCCGGGCCTGCCGAGGAGCGATAGGGGATGCGGGACGGTGGCCAGAAGGCAGGCACAGACTCCCAGCGCCACCACTGCAGGAGCTCGCCCCCCAGGAGACGATGGGGTCCACAGGTGGGATGCAGGGGGACCTTCCCCAGCCCATCTCTCTTCCCCAGACCCCAAATCAGGCTCCTGTGCCTGGGCAGAGAGGGGATGAGGGGGCATATTGCATGGGTGCACTTTGTGGAGGAGATGAGGGGGACAACACTGGCAACCTGAAGAGCATGTCTCCAGCAGGCACTGGGGAAACCTGTTGTTTTGCACCCTCTCCTTGAGCCTGTGAAACCTGCAGGAAGGGTGGCTGGAGCTGGCATCCCCTGGTGGGAGTGTCCTCAGGTGGGACCAGGGAGGTATTTATTTGGGAGCTGCAGCGTGCCTTTCTGTCCCGGCTTTCACCATGCTTGCTGAGGCAGTGCCCGTACTGCTGGTGGAAGCTCTTTCCATGCTCTGTGCTCCCTGCTATCTGAGAGGCAGCAGAGGGGCATGGATGGGCAGGCATGGCAGGGGGTGATAAACCCTTTTATCCCACCTCTTTCTTCTTCAGACCCCCCTTTTCTTCTCGTGGTACTCTTTCTCCCAGGGGCCGTTTAATCTTGGGATGTTAGATCTGACAACCAGGTGCTGGAAATGCCTCAGGGAGAGTCTCTCCCCATACTTCTCCAGACGCAGTAGGGGTGAGAGGAGGTGGTGTTAGCACCTGAGGTAGGGAAGAGGTTAGAAGATATTTTGCATGAATTGAGCGAGGAGGGGATAGAAGAACCTCCCTGTCTCAAGCCCCCTTTTTTCAAGGTCTCGGATGCTTGGGGCTGAACGCCTGCCAGGGCTCCTCTTGTTTACTCAGCTGGGGAGCTGACACATCCAAGGTCTCTGCTGACTCCACTTTCCCACATGCTGCTGGCGGGCGCATTCCAGGGCAGAGTGGAGATCAGCAGAGAGGCATGCCAGAGGTTTCCATCCAGGATGCTATCCCTGATCCCCTCTCTTCCCTGGCATCCGGCACCTCCTGCCAGGCTGTGAAGAGCAGGCATCACATCTGGCCAGCATCCTGGGCTTTTACAAGACAGAGCTGGCACAGAGACCAAGCATGGACTGGGACCCTGGGGATGGACGTCTGCGTCTCAAGCCGAATGCTGTCAGCAAGGCTTGGTTCTTATCCCTGTTCCTCTCTGGAGATCTCAGTCCTGCTCCCCATGATGACGCATGGGAGACATGTAGAAGGACAGAGGATGCCAGTTTTAGCTTAGTCCTCCCTAGAGGGCCCGGGGCAAAGGGGTAACAACCTCCTAGACTGTAATCCCAGCTTTTTCATCTTAGGGCAGGCACCTATTCCTGCAGCTGGTCTTAGCTTGCCGAGGCTTAACAGCATTGGGCTCTGCATGGGCGACTGTGTGAGCTGGAGGAGGAGCTGCACCCTTCTGCAGGCACCCGCTCTGGTCCCTCCTGGGCAGCTGCCCCAACCTGGTGTGGCTGCCTTTGGTTTTAGGAGGGAAGGCCACAAAGCTTTTAAAAATAAGCACCGGGAGATAAAGAAGGGTTTAGAGAGCTGGCTGCAGGGCTGGCACGGGAGACCAGCGCTCGCCCTGTCATTTTGGCCAGAGGCTCCCTGTCCCAGCAATGCTCCCACCTCTCCCGGGGCAGCTGGCATCTTTGCCTCCTCAGACCTTGGGTTGCTGGCAAAAGACCACCACGACCTTTCCTCCCCCCGGGGCTGGCCCACAGAGGCCCCTTTACGCCCAGCCCCAGCGTCTGGAAGAAGGGGCCTCGTCTCCCTCCTTGGCTGCCACAGGAAATGCGGAGCCTGGAGGTCAGGGGCCAGCCGGCAGCTCCTCCCAAGGGGGGCAAGCAGCCCAACGTTGGGGCTTGTATCATGCTGGTGTGTGCCAGAGAGGAGGGGACGGAGGCAGAGCTGTGGAGGGGGGGGGAGAGGGCCAGGCTTTTCCTGTTTATGTGACTATCAGACCCCCAAGAAAGGGAAAGGACTTGGAAAGCTCGTTGCTCTTGGGCAGGCTCCAGCTAACGTCTGTCTGCGGCTCAGCCTGGGGAATGCATCCCTAGGGCAGGGCGCGACTCCTTCCCAGGGGAAATGGGCATCCAGCTCCCAGTGGGGCTGGGGTTACATTCCTGGGCCTTGCAAATGTCTGGTCTAGCGGGGAGGCTGAGGTTGGTTTCCTGGGAAGTAAGGCACGGCTCCTGCTGCACCCAGGCTTTGATTCCTTCCATGGTTGTCTCTGGCTTTGGCTGATGCTGGTCTCTGTGGATGGTCTGAAAGGGAAAGGGCCACTGGGGTCAAGCTGAGGGGGTAGCTAGATATATTGGCTTTGGGACACAGGAACAGGGAGCTCTGGGAATGCCAGGCGTGTAAGAGTGCTTAGGGGAAGGTTACAAATCACACCATGCTCAGCCACAACTGCTCCAGCACAGAGCCTGTGCAACAGGCAGAAAGGCTGCAAGACCTCCTGCATTATCTAGGGTCACATCCTGCAGGGCATCTGGTGTGGCCATGGTGGTATGTGGAGAAGGAAATGAGGTCCAAGATGTGCTGTCACCTTCACCTCTGGCATCTAACTGCTCTGGCTGAGTTCACATCTGTACCAAGCTTGTCGGGTCTTAGCTTTGGTTTGTAGCCCTTAGCCCATGCTGAACATGGGTTGAGGGGTGCTCTGTGCAGACCCACCTCTGACAGACACCCTGGAGCACACCCCATTAGGCACTGTTAACGGGAGCAGAGGGGAGTTAATGGTGCCTTTGCTGCCCTACAGTAAGCTTGGGCCTGGCTCAGTGCAGCAGCGATCTCTGATCAGCTGTGGGATGAGAGTAGCTGGGCCTGGTGTAGATCAGGGCAGAGATGGAGGCGAGTAGGTATGTGTTGGTGTGGGTCCAGCATCTTCAGAGTGGAAAGGCTTGGGAAAGGCCTCAGCAGTCAGGAGCAAAGAGCAGTTCTGCATGGCGGTAACAGGCACAGCCCTTGGCTCCCCACATCCTTTCCTTCGCAAGGGCTCCAGCAGAAGGCCACACTGACCCAAAGCTTTTGGGCTTTGCCCTGGCACTTGCCCAGCCACCACCTCCCCAAGGGGTTGGATGGTGGGGTGGTGCCACCCTATGGTTCTGGAGCAGCGTTACAAGTGCTGGTGACGCTCGCTGTTCATTGCCCTCTCCAGAAAGACTTTGCCCCTGTTACCATGAACTCAGCTCTCCTGCCTGTCTGTGTCCCGGACAGGTTTGCTCTCCAGCCATGAGGAAAAGGTCCTGGCCTGGTCCTGGCCTCCTGAAACCCGAGCAAAGTCTCAGCATTCCTCCCTCTCTTGCAGCTGCATTGCCCTCCCTAGGACAGTCATGTATTCCTGGGGCTAGAAAACCACCAGATTGGGGTTTGTGGTGTTGCCCACACCACGGACTGGAAGACCAGGTGCACAGGTGAACCAGGATCTGCCCTCTAACAGTTGCTGCTGGAGCTTTGATGGGTTGCAAGCTGAAACACCAATGTGCCTTCCCATGCACATCACCAGCCAATGCCCTCAAAGCCCCAACTATTGTAGCAGAAGAGGGTTTTTGGGACTTAATTT
Organism: Phalacrocorax aristotelis; assembly: GCF_949628215.1. Lineage (NCBI taxonomy): Eukaryota > Metazoa > Chordata > Aves > Suliformes > Phalacrocoracidae > Phalacrocorax > Phalacrocorax aristotelis. The sequence goes on along the minus strand of NC_134276.1, from coordinate 161,292,213 downwards.
ATGTTCTCTGTTGCTTTATGAAGCAAATTTGCTGGTGGGCAGCACCTTCCTTCCCCAACACATGAACCCTCTCCCTTTCCCTGATACAGCACATGTTCAGTGTCATGGGTGTTATGAGATGGTATCACCCCCTCCTGCTCCTACTCCATTATCATCTGGTTGGTCTCACCCTGACAGTGACTCTTAGGGACTCTGGCTGCCAGACATCCTGGGCAATGCTTGCGTACCAGCTCAGGAGAGGAGCCATATGGGACTTTGATCATCTCGGGGAGGAGAAAGGGAAGATGGAAGTGGTGTTTTCCATCTAAGGTCCTTCTTTCCCTCCTGTCAAAGCTGCATGAGGAACCAGGGCATTTCTGAAGTGGGCAGAGCAGAGCTTCCAGCTAAGTAGCTAATCTTTTGGTGGCAATTTAGTCTTCTGAATTCAAACTGCTCACAGTCAGTTTGCTCGACTATAAGATGGCATCTCAGCTGGTGCTGGTGATTCTCACTGTCTTGGTGTCTTCAGCTTCAGCTGCCCTGCAAACACAAGACAGGGTTTGCCTTCTGTCTGTCTTTGCTCCCATCCTAAGCTAGAGCTCATATGAGATGGTGGAAACATGCTTGGTCTGGGCAGCTGGCTAGCTTTGGGCAGAGGACCACTGATGATCTTGTAGTCCAGTGGAGTATTCTTGGAGAAGAAGACATCTCTCATCCAGGGAAACCTGACACCCCACAAGGGATGAGGCTGGAGCTCTGCTGGAGTGGGAATAGGAGTGTCTTGTTTGCTCTGACTAGGTGGGTGTCCACATAGATAATAAAAGGGTTGGGAGGCTGGGATGGAAATGGCCCCTCTGTGACTGTTTGAGGAGGTCTAGGGGAAGACATAGGTGGGATGGAGAGGAGAAGGTAACTGGTACGCGTGGGAGTGCAGAGGAATGGCCGGATGCTACAGAACTAGCTAGACATATTGATTTCTGCTGGGCATAGTGCCACCTTCCCTGTTTGATTTCTAACCTGGGCTGATGACCCTGCTCATTTAACCCATTTGCCTTCCTCTGGCTGGAGGTCAGATACTTGTTTTATTCAGCCAGCCTGGATCTGTGGCAGACCTCATTCACTGTGACAGACCTTATACCCTGGGGAGCAGAAGTGGAACTCAGGAGAAGACAGATAGCCCATTCCCACCTGCTGCTAACAGGGCAGGCCTGGGACTGATGAAAACACCTGAGTGACACTGAAACCAGCAGTATGAGACTTGCCTGGAGTGACTGGAGCACTTGTGGGGTCCTGTAGGACAATAGGCAAGTTACAGGGTCTCAATTAGGAGTGTTTATAGGCTGCTAATTGGGGAAATTGTCATTCTCAAGCCCTTTTTTCCAGGATAGTGCTGAGGTCACATGGTGATTAATGCTTTGAATATTGGTTTGCCCGCAAATCTACCCCAAAGTTATGTCCTGAAAGGTGGAAAAAACTATCTACTTTATATTTCTGTTTTGTTGTCCCAGTTGAAACTCTGGGCTTTCTGCAGCACCCAACAGCTGGCTGAAGTTGACGCGGTCACATTGACCTCTGGTGGCTGCAGCCTCGGCGTGCAAGGAAAGCACTAAGGAAAAGTGGGTGGGTTTGGTGAGCTGTAGCCTGCTGCAATGAAAATGGAGTTGGGTTTGTCCCTTCTCTGGGATCCCTCCCCCATCGACTTGCCTCTTGGACAGTCATTTCTTCTCTGCCCAAAGCAGGTGTGATCTGCCCCCTTCTTTGTGTTTATCTTCCATCCATGTGGTTCTCCTCCCTTAGAGCCAAGTTCTGTTTGCACGCACAACAGTAAAAAAAGGTGGATCCTTTGTTGGAGAACTGAATTCACTCCCAGTTTCTAGACAGAGTGGGTCATACCTGGGAAGAACAGATACTGCTCCCCTGAATTCACTGTAACCTCTGTAAGGTCAGTGTGTGCAGCGCAGGGCCGACTTTAATGTTCCCCTTGCAAAGTCTGATGCAGAAGGAGCCAACCAAATTGGATTAAAAATGAGCAGTGAGACAAAGTCTCTGCTGGTGCATTTTCTGGAGGGAGAGGGAAAAAAGAAAAAAAAAGGATATCCCACAAGGATAATGCTTTAAGAATAAGGCAACTGCGAGCAAGGCTGAGGTGGCAGCCAAGTGTGAGATTTCCAGGCTCAGCCCTGTTGAGGTGGAGCCCCTTTGCCAGGGGCAGCTTTGGAGCAAGAAAGCCCATCCCAGTGACTCGAATCCCATCAGCCTGCTCTAATTCTGGTCTTCCTTGCCACCCTGCATACCTTGGTGCCCTAAGGAGGACTGAGATGTGTTGCCAATACCCTAACAAGACTCCCACACACTTTTGCCTCCTGTAGCTCCAGGCAATGGGTGTGTGTGTGAGGTGGAGGAATGCTGGAGGAAATATTCACTTGTTTTGCTATCTCCATGAACAGATACATGCATTTCCTTCCTGCCATAAAGGCTACTCACCCCTATTTTTGGGGGGAGGCTTCGTTCCTCCTCCCCTTCTGCAGTTGTCACCACCACTGAGAAGGGAACAAACCACTGTCAGCATGCCGGGGCAGTCCTACATCCGCTATGAAGAGTGTCGGAGAGATGAGCAAGTAGTCAAAGTCCTTGCAAAGGTTGTTAATATAAACACTGCGTTCAATGAGTGTCATTAGGAAAATAAAAGTTTTGGTTTTTTTTCTGTGTGTGTTAACTAATCTGGTACAAACCAGCATATAAGCCAATTAGATCAGGCTGGAGTCGATAACTCTGTTTCACAACCTCTTTTGCATTTTCAGCATTTGTTTTTGTTCCACACAGGAACAAAAACTGTGGAGAGTTTTTCACAACACAAAATCATGTTGGGACAGCTATTGCAGGGTGGAAGTTTTTATTAGGGGGGTTATTTCAAAGTCTGCCTTGACCTGACTAGGGACACCACCCTGGACCTTAGCAAAGCTCCCCCTAAAACTTCATTGGAAGCTGTAGGTCTTTGCAAATCATGGGGCTGTGAGAAGAATAGCATAGTTTGCTTGGAAAAAAAAGGACCAGGCAAGAGTTATATTACTGAAGATGTTCTGACCAGCTCAAATTACAGACACTGTATGGGCAGGAGGTTTCAGGACAGGTTTGTAAAGATACCACGCTTCCCAAATGCAGAGCAGGACTTTACAAAGCATCTAAGCTTACCATCTGTAACCTCAGCTGAGCTTTATACTGACAACGTTTTAGCTACACGATTGGGAATTTAATGAATTCCTTTCCTGCTTCAGACCTTCCTAAAGCTGTTTTTTAGGAGGGGGCAAATGATGCAGTGCTGTGGCATACCCAGCCGTTCCCCCCGCAGCATGGGCTTGCTCACCTCCAAGGGATCCCACCGACCTTTTAGCACCGCTGGTTGGACCCACACTGCAAGGTCCTGCAGAAGACGCAGCTGCCTGTCACACTCTGTGGGCCATGTGTGCTAAGCCCTTCCTCTGGCAGTGGAAACAACACGTGGCTCACCATTTGCTGGGCTGTCATAGATTTCCTGTGCGAGCCGGTGTGGCTTGGAAAGTTTTACCAGTGCAACTATTTTGGTTAGGATTTGGAAAAAAAACAAAAACCAACCCAACACAAAAAACCCACCCAAACACCCCAATGTCATTCCTAGTGTGAACTCAAGTGTGCCAGCACAAAAGTAGTTGCTACCAGCAAAACTATTTTGGAAATGTAATACCTGGCTGTGAGCATGTGCAGTCCGGTGGGACCGCACATGTCAGACGAACTGGGGGTGCCTTGTACGACCCTGGCTTCCCTCCAAAAGGTGAGCTCTTCATCTCTGTGCCTCCATACCCTGGCCAAAAACCAGGGACAGACCACCTCCTTCCTCTCAGGAGCTGTCTGTCTGGTCTGTTGGGATCATCTGCCCAGCCCAGAGCATTCAGGGGTGGACTGCTTGCTCCTGGGGTACCTGCTGAGCTCAGAAGAGACCCTCCATGAAGGTCAGCGACTGATGGTACTTGATGTGGGGCCTGCTCTGTCTGATGTCTGCATACTCTGAGTCACAAAGCACCGCAGCCATTGCCTGTGGGGTCAGGGCAGATGGAGGGAGAGGTTTCCTTGACACCAGGGTTGAGTTCATCTCTCTCTGGGTGAATGAGAGAAACCAACCTTTGTTTTGGGGCTTTTATCGTGACTGTGAAGATCTTATCTTCTATCACCACATAATATCCTGCTCAGGAAATCTTTTCACTAGAGAGAGAGACCTGGGTTTAACCAGCAGGCAAAAATTGACATGGCTTGAGTCAGAAGGGTTTCCCTGCAGGCAGCCTTGCTTATACTTGCTTTTGATCACTCAACTGGATGCCTCTGGCTGGAGGTAAGGGCTGGAGCTGGGAGCTGCGCCCTGCTGCTGGTGGTCCTGGGGCAGCACGTACCCTATGGGAGGGAGCTGTGCAGTGTTGGGCTTGCAAGGGAGGGGAAGGTGGCAGTTGGGACCCCTCGCAGGGAGAGTGAGTCAGCAGCAAATTCATGCGCTTGGGGTGTCAAGCAGTGTCTGTTGGGACGGATGCTATGTGAGAGGAGGTGGTGTTTGCTGAAAGCCCTTTGTGCATGCGTGTGCCTGGTGTTTGCTCAATACCTGTGTACATTTTGCTACAAAAGGCTATGTATCTGTGTAATGCTCTGTGTATCACACACATACAGTCTCAATTCCCACATGGTGGTTGTGCTTGATCTTGAAAAGAACATAGCAGCACAGGGAAAGGGTCTTGCTAAAGCCTCCCTCCCCTCAAACCACCTTGCTGAAGCTGGTGTAGAAGCCCTGTCGGGATGAGAGGGGATGCCTCTGCCATTGGCCCTGGAGGAGAAATGAAGATGTTAATTTTGGGTGCAGTGGGAATCCTTTAGGTCAGGGGCCTAGTTCATACCTCAGGATTGTTTCATACTCCCCCCACTTTGGTTTCTTCATTTATCTGAGGGAGGGGAGAAAGATTTCCATGCAGAGGTGGGGTCTAGAAACTGCAGTAATGGGATGCTGAGGGCATCTGCCTTTTGGGAATGTATTAGCAAGGGCAGGAGCAATCGTAGGGCTCCTTCATGTTGTGTCCAGAGTCCTGGAGGGATGCACAGCATTACTCTGGGCTACCCTGTGGGCTGACCCTGAGGCTGGGGGGAATCAGCTGAACTCCCGTTTCTTATGAGCTAGATATTGCATTGGAAATCTCTTGCACAGAGTCCACGCTGTCTTCCTGGCCATTGAGGTCTGAGGTTTGACACAGCTGAGAATGATGAAATGAGGTTGAAATGAGAAATGAATGAAATGAGAAAATGAAAAGGACCTTAGCCTTGGAGGGGGAGGGGAATAATGTTTGGACCAAACCATGGTGTCCAATTCCATCTCTCCCAGATGCCTCCTAGTCCCAGTGGTATACACAGATTTGGGCAATTAGGTACATGGCAAGAGTGAAAATTACCCTGTGCAAGCTCTTTGTGTGGGCTCTTTGGGATGCTGTGTGGACACACAGATCCACTCCTGGGATTGCTTTGGCCACTTGGATCGAAGGAGGAGGAAAGCTTTGCAGCATCTGCCCCTGGCCTGGCGGACTCAGTGCTTGGTCAGGTTGGCTGGTGCAAGCCCCTGCATGCCCTGGGGTACAGATCAGTCACACTGCCCCAGGGCTGCCTCCACACCCAGCTCCACCTACAGACACTACTGAGGACTGGGGGTCCAAAATTAGGCCTGTGGGACCACTTCTTGGCCTGGATCGGGCTTCTTTCCGCCACCTTCATTGTCTCCCCTTCCTTGAACACCCCTCCTCGTCCATCCAGAACCAGCCCTATACCTGGGGTGGCCAGGCTACAATTTTTGGAGTCCCTGAACCAAAAAAGTTCCTTCTTATTCACCTCTTCTCTGCAGAGAGAGCTGGGGAGGCTGCGCCCTGCCAGGAGAGACCCCCCCCCTCGGACGGGCAGGGCCCCGGCTGGGGGGGCCAAGTCGACCATCCCCTTCCCCCGCCGGTCTGTCGGGAGGCGAAGCCGGGTTTGTTTCGGAAGAGAAGCTGCTGGCGAACCACATCCTTCCGGAGAGCAGCTCCATCCCGGGGCTGGGGAGGGGGGTGAGAAAGACGGGACACACGCAAAGAAAAACCTTTCCCCGGCTCGCCCAGGTGAGGAGCAGCCGGAGGGTCCCAGGAACCGGGAGGAGCCGGGGAAGGGGGGTGAGAGGGGCCGCCCCCGCCCGGCCGGTGAGTGCCACCGCGACCCCCGGGGCCGGGTAGGGCCGGGCTCTCCATTGCCCAGGGGGTTGCCGGTTCCCTCCCAGCCGGCTGGAGGAGGGAGGGAGGGAAGGTGGAGCGGGGTGGGGAGAACGTTTCAGACACACCTGCCGGGGTGGCGAGACGGCGGCGGCGCGGAGCGGGGCGCAGCCCGCCCGACGGCGGGGATGGCGGGTAAGGGGCGATCCCTCGGCGGCAGCGGGGGACGGGAGCTTCTCCCCGGGCCCTGCGGAGCCCTCGGGGTCCGCTGTGCCCCTTCTCCCACGGAGGCTGCTGCCACGCCCGTCGGCATCGCTCCGGGGCGGCCGCGGGCGCGGATTCCGCAGGGGCTCTGGGGGTGGGGTGGTGGTGTTGAGGGTGGGGTGGTGGTCGTGGTGTTTGCTCCTCTTCTCCTCCTCTTCCCCGGCCACCTCCTCAGGGCTCGCCATTCCTTGAAGAGGGCCTTTGGGCTGGCCGAAAGGGGAAGCGCTGCCTCCCCCTCGGCCTGGAGGGGCTGCGGCAGGAGGGAGGAGGGGTACCCCGGGCGGCAGGAGGGGTACCGACTCCCCAGACCCCTTTGACCTCTCCCTTTCTCTGCCGAGCCTGCCTGTGAAGAAGCTGGTCGCTGCTTGCACAGCCGGCTTGGGTTTCTTGGAGAAATACTTTGATCTAAAGGCATAAATCTGCTGCCGAGGAGCAGAGCTCAAAACAACTTCTGCAACTTCTGTGACCTGCTGTTGCATCCTCCTTCTGCATACTTGCATCCCTGCGGCAAGCAAGCCTGTCCCAAATGAGAGACATCAGTTTCTGCAAGAAACACAGGGTTTTTTTTATTCAACGTGGGACAATCCAGATCTGTATTGGTATTTAGGCTCCTAAGCCCTTTGGTGCTGGAAATCAGACACTTGAGTATCTTTTGTAGATTCAACAGTACTCTTTTCCTGTTATTCTTCATCCGTCAGACCCTGAGCCTCCTGTATTTCTACTTGGAGGATTAACTTCTCCACAGGTCCCTCAGCTATCCTCCTTGCTGTGCTAGTTGGCTGTCTGAAATTGTGTGATATCATTCTCACCACAAGAAAGGAAAAAAAAACAAAACCCAAAAGAAAGAAAAAAGAGTGGCAAATTTCTTTCCCTCTGCCTTCATGCAGCATGAACCTCTACACTGCCCCTGGGGATGTTTGTGTGGCTGGGGTAGGAAAGCTGGACTTAATGCCAGCACCAGAGCGGCAGGTAGCGGTGCACACTGGGTAGGAGAGATGGCTCCTAGGTCTCAGAAGATCTTTGCTGTGCTTTGCCTTGACAGCTGAAAGGATTTGTGCTGGTTTGTGAAGCAGATTTTATTTCTCAAGTGAAAATAGATAATGCCGATTGAGTTGACACACAGCTGGGAAGAGAGTTCCTTGCACATACCTGCTCCATCATGGCTTGTAGGACTTAATGAAGCAGGTTCACCACTGCTTTAAGGGTTTTCAGTCAGTTGACTTCAGGGGGTCCCTCTTGCTTTATTTGGTTGACAGAGGGATTGCCTTGTTGCTATGTATTTCCAGGGCTCCACAAAGATGTGTGGAAGATACATGGAAGATATCGCTTCTGCGATTCCCCTTTGGCTCCAGTACCTGTGGCCAAGGTGCTCCATGGGATGGTGCCCTTGAGAACTTCAGTTTGGTCACCAATGCCTGGGACATGCACAGGGCAAATGCATCCCCAGGGAAACCCTTCTTGCCAACCCCAGTATGAGAGAGCATGTCCCAGGCTGTGAAAACTCCTGGTCCTGAGACTTTCCTGTTCTCAGGGATGGGGAAAAAGGGAAGATGTGTGATGGTCAGGGAGATTTAAGAGTGTGTCAGGCATGAAGACAACGTCTTCCCTAGTCTTCCTACTGTATATGCTCCTAACTCCTTTATGCGCCACTGCATTCTGCCTCCTGCATATCTAAGGCCCTGGGTGGACACTCAAGATCTTCCTAGACCAATTTTTATGTAAAATGACTTCTGATGTATTTAAGTCCCATTTGTAAGACCATCAAATCATTTGCAGGACCATATCTCGACTCATGTTCTCCCATGCCTACTCATGCCATTTACCCTGTGCTCCTCTATCATTCCTTAGCCCTCTTTCCTTTTATCTTCCCAGCCCTGGAGAATGCCTCTCTCCAAGCCTGCAGCCTCTCGGAGCAGGAGGAGGAAGAAGACACTATCTGGGAAAAGATTGAGGGTGCACGGCACCAGCTGACCCGCTCCCTGAACCCTGCGAAGCTCACCCCATACCTGCGCCAGTGCCGCGTGATAGATGAGCAGGATGAGGAGGAGGTGCTGAATTCATGCCGATTTCCTTGCAAAAGCAACCAGACAGGTGGGAGAAAGCACAACCTTGCACTTAGATGGGCCTGGTTTGTGGGGAACGACCTGGTTTTGACACAGAGTGGATGATACCCAGCATGTGGTGTTGTGGCCTCCCGGTCCCTCCCACTGCCGTGCTACTCTGGCTTCGTTGTTCTCTGAGCTGCTCTGCAGCTGGACCTCCCCCTCATCCTCTGTGGGCCTCCCTCTGGGTGCACACAGATGAGGGCAGAGCTCACACCCCGTTCCCTCCTCCAGCCATTCCTGTTCCTGTGGATGGAGAGGACTGGTGGAGATGCTATTTCGTATCACAATGCTCAAAAAACTATGACACAAAAGCATGGTCTATGCTGTTTTCTCTCTGGTTTGCAGGGAATTCATCCTAGCTCTTTATCCTTTCTTCCAGGTTACCTGATAGACATCCTCCGGCGCCGTGGGAAGCGAGGCTATGAAGCCTTCCTGGAGTCTTTAGAGTTTTACTACCCAGAGCACTACACCCGGCTAACTGGGAAGCAGCCAGCCCAGCGCTGCTCTATGATCCTGGGTAGGGGCAGGTTCTCCGTCCCCCACTTCAGCTGCTGTCTGCATGGGAAGGGCCAGAAATCTGTTGTGTATAAAGCTCTGGTTCATGCTACCTGTGTGCGAGGAACCCCAACAGCTCTGTGCTCTGGATCTGGAAGGGAGGGGACCGTATGTGTGTGTTTGATGGACCATGGTGCTCTAAGCCTGGGACCAGAAGGGCTGCAAACCCACAGGAGAGCTTGTCGCCTCTTGATGGAAAACAAAGTGTTGGGTTGCTTTTTTGGGGGTTACCCCGTCTCAGCAGCCAGGACCTGATTCTCCTTTGTCTCCCTGCAGATGAGGAAGGCCCTGAGGGACTAACACAGTTCCTGATGATGGAGGTGAAGAAGGTGAGGGCTCAGCGGAAGGAGCACCTGTTGAAGGAGCACCAGCTGCAGGTGAAAAACCAGGCATTGGAGCAAGAGCAGGCCCGGCTAGAGCAGCAGCTGCAGGAGCTCCTGAAGGTGCAGGAGCGTTGCCAGCGGCTGAGAGAGGAGTGGGACAGCAACAGCATGGAGCTGCTGAGGCTGAAGGATGAGAACTACATGATGGCCATGCGCTACGCACAGCTCTGTGAGGAGAAGAACATGGCTGTGCTGCGGAGCCGGGACCTGCAGCTGGTGGTACGGCCTCGGGGAGCACGGGGGTTGGCAGCGGGAGGCTGTGGGGGTCTGACGGCTAAGAGAGATGCATGGGGGTGTCCGTGCGTGGTGGCCCATGAGCATGAAGGAGCTGATGGCAGGTGGGATGTGTGTCAGGGTTCGTGCCCCTGCTTTTGATGGGGAGTGTGCCCTGAGCAGGGCAGAGCATCCAGATCATCGGCACGGCATGGGAGACTTGCCATGCCCAGGACTTGATGACCTGGGGCAGCTGGAGATGTATCACCAGCTCCTGCTGGAGCTGGAGGTACATCACCTAGAGGATCCAGAACCAACTCCTCAGAGTTGCTGCCAGGGCGATGCCTTCCCTGGCATCTCTTGGCACTCTTAGCCTGGCTGTAGGTACCATGAGATGCCCTGTCTGCTCCTGCAGACGCTCGCTGCCCTGCGCTGCCTGCTCTGCTGAGGGGCACTTGCGCTGTGTCCAGGCAGCACAGGCACACAGCAGGCAGCTGATTCTGTTAAGCTATGTGTTTGTATTTACTCCTTCCCCAGGAAAGGGCTTGTATTTTCCTCTTTCTAATGAGGATGGTGGCTGCGCAGCCACCCTCACATAGGGCACTGGGTGTGTGCATGCTGGCTGGATCTGCCCAGCCCGCCTTGCTGTTCATAGGAGCATTTTGGCCCAGACTCCATCCCCCCCCCCCACACTCCCCACCGCCTCCTTGTTTCTCTTATGACGTTTGGGAGACTCATGCCGCATACTCAAAGGAATTCGTGATACTGCACTCCAGCTGCCAAGCTCTTACCTCCAGCAAACACGCACCCATTTCCTGCCTGGGCAAGGACAGCCCTGTCTTGAAGATATTAATAACCTAGTTTCGTCAGTGCTCTGCTGCCTCCTGGTATTCCCCCCCACCAGTCTGGGCCTGGACCTCTCACGCAGCCCTGAGGTTACCTTTCATTCCTCATCCTGCTCTGCCAGCCCCAGGATCCTCCCCGTCTTTTATCCAGTATTCGTACCAGTGCCAACTCCCCTGGACCTCCTCTGAGGAGGGAGGCGAATCGCTTGTGAGTGACTGTGGGGGTGGAGAAATCCCCCTGGAAGCAGGGTGGGCCACCAGGTCCCAGCTGTCTTCTCCTTCTGGCTCCAGGGTCCAGAAGTGACCAGTCCTCAGAAGTCATTCTAGGTCTTTTGGGCAGATTTGCAGAAGTAATCCGGTTCCTGACTCCCTCCTTGGGAATTTTGGCAGTGCTGCTTAGTGTTCAGTGGCTTTGATAGGTTTCCTCTGTCCTGTTGGCTCTCAAAGCCTTACCTGGCTGTGAATCTCTGGTTCTCTGATTAACCTCATCAGTCCTTACAGGTTTGTGAGGACCTCCCTTACTCCTAAAAGTAACTGACCTCCCCTGCCTCCAGTGACATATTGGTGGAGGAGTGTGAGGGCAGGCCAGGGTGTGATGATGCATCTGTGGTGACCTGCAGCCTCCAGTAGCTTGAGCCTTAAACACTTCCCAGGCGAGAGGTGACCTCCCTGCACTGGACAGCCTCCAGTGGATTTTTCTGCTGCAAATTTGTTTCTCAGCTGTTCTAGAAGCTGGGAAGCCTTTGAGAGACTCACAGCTGCTGGCTCTGGCAGTGCACCAGAGGTCCCTGGTCCACCCAGGGTCAAGGCCAGCTTCACTAAGGAAGCCCCAAGGTAGCAAGAAAGTTATTGCACCAAGAGAGGAACTTGAGACTTAATGTGCTTATGCAAGTGTATCTTCCTCCTTTGCCCTGCAAGGAAAAGCTTTTGTGTGCAGCTGTGCTAACCTTGGCCCAACGGTAGGTTAGTGCTTTGCGTGGCTGTCCAGCCCTTGCTTTCTTTGCCTCCAGACCCTTTTTCTGCTCAGTGCCCTCTCTGCTTCACTCTCCTGCTAAGACAGAGGTGCAGGACTGTGTGTGCCAGACTATGTTTCTTCCCTGAGCTGCAGGTGGACCAGCTGAAATGCAAAGTGACCAGCCTAGAGGAGGAGTGCAGCCTGCTGCGGAAACAGGCACCTGTGCCACCCCAGCGAGAGGTAGAGGAGCGGGGCCACCCTGATGCTGTGTCTGAGCTGTGGGCTGAGAATCAGCGGCTCACAGCATCACTGCAGGAGCTGCAGGGCATGTTGCAGGTACCTGACGGGGCAGGGCAGGCTCCAAGTCAACTCCTGTCCTGGTGCACCCCCAGTGCTGGTGACATGGGCACTGGAAAGATGGGGGAAATCACTGTCTGTCCCTTCCTCTGAGCATATTGCTGCGGTGGCTGCCATTGCTTCTGGGTCTGGGTAGTGATGGGTACTTCTTCCCAGCTCTGTGACTCTTGGATGTGCTTGCTAGTGTGACTTTGTGCCTTGGAGCACACAGCAGATTGATGCAGGAATGATGATGGCAGTCATGCCAGTCTGCCTGTCACTGCCCTGGTCTGGTGCTCCCTTGGTGCTTGTGGTGCAGTGACGGTACCCCTCATCTCCTAGGCACCCAGTGAAGGCCCAGTGCCAGGCTCTGAGCAGATCCTGCTGGATATCCTGGAGCACGACTGGAAGGAAGCCCAAGATGACCGTCAGGATCTCTGCCAGAAACTCAACTCCCTGCAGAATGAGTTGCAGTGGGCTGAAGAGCTGAGGGATAAGGTAGAGCATCCATCACTGCTCCTGTCCCTGCACACTGAGCAGGGCCTGTAAGAGAGGGGAGGGAGAGGGCTGGGAAGCCACAGCAGTTGCTTGCAGGAAGGCCAATGCTTGCTGCTTCCTGTTGCCAGTACCTCCAGGACGTGGAAGACCTGCAGCTGAAATACCGGACGCTGCAGAAGGACTGTGATCTCTACAAGCATCGTATGAATACAGTGCTGCTGCAGCTGGAGGAGATTGAAAAAGAGCGGGACCAGGTAAATTGCTCTCCCCCTCCCAGCAGGACCAGAGCTTTTGTCTCTGCTCTGGATACTCCCTCCTTCCCCACTGGGTCTTTTCTATCTGTGCCAGGGCAGGAGGTGGGGATTAGTAGTGCAGTTCTCTGCCTTCTCTCACTCTCAGCCTGGATCCTTGCAGGCAATCCAGAGCCGTGATGGGGTGCAACTACAATACTCCCAGAGCTTGATTGAGAAGGACCAGTACCGCAAACGTGTGCGGGCCCTGGAGGAGGAGAGAGATGAGCTCCTAAGCAAGCTGAGCCAGGCAGAAGGGCTGAACAGCACACTGGAGGCGCAGCTGCAGCGATGCCAAGGCAGCCGCAGCCTGGGCAAGGTGAGGGAGGCTAGAAAGAAGGGGAAAAAGAGAAGGCTGAGGGGTCATAACTGATTTCTGGGGGATGCAACAGGGTGACAGGTCCCTTCCCTCCCAGATGTGCAGCTCCTCCTACTCCCTCTGCTCCAACCTCAGCAGCACCTGGAGCCTCACAGACAACCCCTCCAGCTTTACGACTGGACTTGTGGATGCGCTGGGCGTTTCTGCTATCCCTGCTATCCCATTCCCGGGGGACTCGTCCATTCAGAGCATGGTGAGTTCTTGACCATGAGAGGCTGACTCTCACCTAACGGCAGTGAGGACCCATGCTGCTCAAGAATGGCACAGAGACATTGGAGCAGGTTCATTGTGGGGATGTGACTTGGTGGAAGACTGGACATGGCGGGGTGTATAAGGTGTAAAGCTTTGTTCTCTCTGTCCCTGACAAACTGGCCAATGCTGTGCCAAACTGTGCAGCACTCAGCTGGGTGGGAGAGAGGGGGAAGCAAAACTCTCTAGGGTGTCATATACTCCCCAAAAAGCTGTTTAATCTACATATGCTGGGGGAGAAATCCTAGCGCTTTTGAATCCTGTAGCAGCATTGTATTGTTTTTAAGAGAGTCAGGTTCTTAAATCCTAAACCTCATCCTAGAGCACCCTAAAATGGGCAGTCCCATAGGTTACTCACACCTCTAGGTGTGCAGTGGCTAAAAGTGAAATAAGACAATGTTGGATATTCCCTTCATCTGCTACTCTCCCATAGATTGTACATTGCAAAAAGTTGGGGATGCAGTGTCATGCGTCTCCATCTGTGCCCTCTCCTTGGGAAAATAAAGTGCTCCTGGTTGTTTGGAGGGATGTGGATGATCCCTGAAGAGGCATGTGGTACCCTAGGAAGTAGTTTGCAACCTAGCCCAAAGCACAGGTGGTGCTGGGTGTTAGCAGGCATCTCTCTTTCACTCTACTCAAGGAGGTGACTCCTGACAGTGAGAAGGATATCAACCGCCTTTCCACTTTCCCTTTCCCCCCTTGCATCGGCTCCATCCTCCGGCGGCAGCGGGAAGATAGGTGCATGCCATACAAAAGGTGATTGCTGGGGGCTGCTTGAGTCTGTGTCTCCTCTGTGGGGGCTGTGGGGGCCAGGGAGAGCAGGCTGGCAGGGGAGGGGAAAGCCTGGAGTGGGGACTGAGAGTGGGAAAGCTGGCTGGGAGCTGCGTTCTTGCTGAAGGGTGCTTCTGGGAAGTGGGGGAAGGCTGTGGGGATGGGGTTGAGAAGGGGATGCAAACAGGCTTTGGAAAAACTGCTGCCTCACAGCTCACCTTTGTGTTTCCTTTGTAGCTTGTCCTGTGGCTCCTTTAGCAGCATTGAAGATGCAACAGGTACCAGGGTGAGGGCTTTCCCCAAAGGGCTTAGCTAAAAGAAGTGGTAGCTGTGGGGAGAGGGGTCGAACACCTGACCCTCCCTCGTGCCTTTGGTTTGCACAGCTCACTGTGAGGGCCCTGCGCTCATAGGAGGGTGCTATGGACCCATACTCCCCTGCCGCTGCTATGCTAGGCACAGCAGCTGGAAGAGATGGCTTTTCCTCTGCAGAGCAGGTAGCTATTCACATCAGCTCTGTTTAATTCGTGGAGAGCTGTGTTGATGGAGAACTTGATGTGGAGTTGAGGGAGTAGGTAACAGAAGAGAGAAATTCATTTGCCCTGGGGTGTTAATTGGTTCTGGGTGATGGGCTGTAAATTTGGAGTGGAGATCCTGGTGCTGGCAGGTCCTGTGGTGGGTGCTGGTGGCTGATCTCCAGGCACATCCAAGTGGCCCTGGCTGCTGCTGCCTTCTGACCAAAATATTGATGAAGGGAGCAAAGATTTGCTCGTTCTCAGGAGACATGGGAAACCCTTTTCAGGAGGGTGACTGTTCAAAGCCTCCCTGCAGCCTCAATTTCCCAGTCAGATGCTAGAAAATGCCCAGGAGGGGGTGACAGACCCTTGCCACCCTGAGAATGTGAGCTCCCTGCAGTGCTCGGAGAGGTGATGTGCCCCCTCTCTCCCTCTTGCTCTCTTTCCTAGGCAGTGGTTTTGCTAGTGCCTCGCTTGGGGCCTTCTCCTCTTCTTCCAGCAGCACCTACGCCAGGGTGAAGTCGGAGATCTGCTTGTCCACGCTTCCCAGCCGCAAGGAGGTCACCAGGAGGTGACTGCTGCTCTCTGAGCTAGACAGTCTGAACTGGCTGCCTGGGGGGATGTTTTGTGGTGCTGGGGGACGACGCTTGGGACACCCTTCCTTTCTGCCTCCCCACTTGCAGTCTCTTTCTTCCTAGTGGGAGAGGAGAGAAATGAGGATCTTATAGTCCTTGCTTCCTAGCAGGGCTCCAATTTTCTGTGCTGTCCCATTTGTTATGGCAGGGGTGGGGATGTTACCCTGGGCTGGACACACATCAGTCTAGGTAGGGACAGGACCATGGGAGCCCAGCTTGGCTTCGGTGTTGGGTCTGGTGGGATGGAAAGGGGCTGTGGGGATTTGTAAGCTCTGTGTGTGTGCCCTGGTGATGGCTGTGAATCACGAGCTCTGTACTGCAGTACCCAGTACAATAAACACCCTGTAGCTGGACACAAGGCATGGGGGACAGGTTATTAGAAAAGGCAGCAAACTTCAGTTGCTGGACTTGGTGTTTCTCCTTGCCAGGTCACTGGTGGTACAGCTCACTAGCATGGGTCACCCCAGCAACCCCTCACCCCAGGAGAAGAGGCTCAGAGCAGACATCTCCATCCTTGGAGGGAACAGGACGGGGATTTATGTCCAGTGGGTCAAGCCAGGTTCACGGGTCGAGGATGCAGGACTCAGGGAAGGGTGTCGGCTCATTGAGGTGAGTCTGGGAATGGTCTTGCTTTGTTCGGGCTGCAAGGCACCTGGGATGATGCAAGGAGTATGGAGTGATCCCCAGTGCAAGCTGACCTCTACCCACCTTGGAGTCCACCCCCATTTCTCTTGTTTCCCAGGACTGCTCCCTGCCTAGACCTTTACGTAGCACAAACTCTCATCCAGGTCCCATGGCACTTGAGTGTACCTGTGCCTATAAAAAAGCTGAGACATTCTGAAACACTTCCTTCAGCTGTGGGAGGGAAGAAACAAAAAGAAGTCACAAAATTAAGACAGCAATATGGCTATATGTCCCTGGAGTTGTATGTCACTCTGTAGTATTTCAGACCAGTTTGCATCCTGCATCCCACACGTGCCTGTTCAAGGCAATCAATTCTGGAGCAAGATTTCTCGGGCCTTCATAACCCTCTGAACTATAAAGAATAATTGCTCTGAAGAAAGTTCCTGGAGGGAGGAGGGCATTTGTTTTGGCAGGAGTGACACCACTTGAAATACAGCTGCACTACTTGAATTAATATCCCCCATGTAACTGAAGATAAACCAGCTTTGCTGCCTGCATTCCCACATGCGTTCATGCACACGGTTGCTTTCACAGCAGCCTGGCATCTGGACTGGGTGGTGGCTGGCAGCAGGTATTTCAGAGGCAGAGGAGGGAACCAGAGACAGACTGAGGATGCCTTGTCATCAAGTAGAGCCTTTCCTGGGCTGCCTTGCTCTGTAACATCTCCTGTGTAACCGTGGTGGGTGAGGGAGCTTGAGGGGAGCCTGCTCTTCCAGCCCTCAGGTCTAACAACATCGGGTCCTTGCTAGCTGAGGGTGCCATCGTTGAAGGAAGAGGTGCTTTCCTTGGAGAACTGCACACGGGAGGTCGCCTACCTGAGCCTGCTGCATTGGGATGAGCCTTCTAGTCTTGTCTTTCAGCTGGACCTGAAAGGTAAGGCCTTGGCAGCTGGGTCTCCTTTGAGCCTGAGCTCTCTGCCTCCCTCTCCAGACCCTCCACCCAGCCCTGGAGGTAAATCTCAGTTATTCTCTCTCCTCTCCTGTTTGGTCCTAGGCCACCATGTCTGACACAGGGGTTTCCCATAGCTCCGGTAGCTTTCTCTGTCTGGTGTGACTTGTGCATCCTCTGAGTTACAGGATGGAGGTACAGACCTTCTGTCTGTTTGCCTCCTCTGCACCCCCCCCCACTCCATAGCATCACAGCTGTGCTGGGGACTTGGCCATCTTATCAGTGACAGTTGTCTCCTGTGTTCCCACCTGTTGTGACCTGTATCTTCTGCTCCAGGATACCAGCCTCTGCGGGAGGCCCTGGAAGAAGGGAAGAAGTTTTCTGGAGACTCGTTCTACGTACGCACCAACCTGTCCCTCCTGGAGCCATCAGACCCTTATGCGCTGTGCGTCAAGTGTCGGGAGATCCTCCATGTCACGGACACCATGCACAAAGGGCGGCTGGAGTGGTACTGCTCCCGCGTTGATCCCTTGACCATGCAGGACCTGGACAAGGGGACAGTGCCCAACTACAGCAGGTAACCAGGGTGAGGAGGAAGGCAAGGGGGTACCTGGGGTACCTGCCCCATCTATCTGTGGTGAGCATCCCCTAGAACACCTGGGTGCCCTTGAGAAACTGGGAGGTTGAGTGAGGGCTTTGATATGCCTATGCTTCAGCAGGTCTCTGAGGGGTTTGGCAAAGGGGTTCGTGGCAGGCTATGGTCCCTGGGGGCTCTGGAGTTGCTTGAGTTCAATCTCTCTGTCTTTTCAGGGCTCACCAGCTTTTGAAGATCCAGGAGAAGGACCAGATGCCTGGGCAGCAGAGGGGCCACAAAAATAATGTAAGCCAAAGAAGCCAGCAATGAGAGCTGTGTGCGTGTGTACCTATGGCCACCTCACCACCTCGGCACACAATCTGCCCCACTCTGTTGGTAAACCTACTCATATAGAGGCGGCATCTGGGTTAGCAAGCAGAGCAGGGGCTTATAGCCCAGGCAGTGTTACTGCTCTGTGGCTGCTTTCCTACCCCTTCCCCACTTCCCAGACTGAACATGATGAGTGGCAGACCCGGTCCCGTGATTTTTGTATGTGCACTCCGTCTGCTTTGCCAGTGGGTGTTCTGCAGCCAGCTCTGTGTGTGTCTAATGTCTCAACCTTGTTGCCCTCACTTTCTCCTCAGCTAAAGAAACGGGCCTTGGACCAGCTGCGCCTGGTGAAATCCAAACGACAGAGGAGCCCAGAACAGCCCCCTCAGCAGCTGTGGCTGGATCCCTGCTCAGGTGAGCTGTTATGCCTGCACCTGCCCCATCACCCTTGGAGACCCAGTTGTCCCCTGTAGGCACTGAAGGGACATTGGCATCTGGGATGCCTCAGTCTCTCTGCCCAGGATCCCTCTTATAACTCTGCTAACAGGATTTTAGGAAACCTGTGCACATTTAAAGCTTCTGCTCCTTTCCCCTGGTTTCCTGGGTCTTTCCATTTCTTCTGTGGTTCTCAGGGTCATCTGACTTTTTGTGGAAAATAAACTGGTGTGTAACTCACGTGAGTCCCAAGAAATGGGCAAGACGGGCTACAGCCAGTATATCTGCCTGTGAGCGAGTGTTGTAACCAGGGTAGGATCTCTCCTGGGACATAGGATGGTTGGTAGCTACCTCCATGAGTCAGGATGAGGGAATGGTACAGGAAGAATGGGATGGTCTGTGGGCTGGTCACAGGCTGGTCTCCTATGTTGCCACCTTTGGCATTCTCCTCTTCATTCCTGTCTTCCAGACCCAGACATGAACCTGAAGCCTTACAGCCTGGTGCACCCTGTGGTGGTCAAGACACCCCGTCCTGTGGTGCTGTCACCTAGCTGCATCGCACCACGGCTCATCAGGAACCTGCTGGACTTGCCCACCTCTCGCCTGGACTTCCATGTATGCCCAGCAGGTAGGCAGCAATGAGTGGTTGTCATGTTCAGGGCTGTTTTAGGAGCCTGTGGCCGAGTAAGGTAGAGTACGCAAGTCTCCTACTTCTGAGGGATGCTTTCCCCTTTTACCTCCTGTCACTTCTTTAGCCATACAGTGCAAAGCTAAGATGTTGCTCAAAGAAGTCACTTCTGTGGAGGCCTTGGTCAGCCCAATTCAGGAAAGAGGTGCTCTTAGTTTTGGAGAATGAGATGTGGTCTCATGGGACTCTTGGAAAGCACGAGGTGCCTCTTCAGCAGCTAAGTGTGAGGGTCTCTTAGTCTTCCCAGGCAGTACCTGCTGACAGGTCACCTTTCTGGGCTGAGTGTCTGCAAGGCATTCCTTCCTATTTTTAACTGTGCCCTATCCCTTTGGCCCACAGGGAAGCCAGCCCTCCTGGTCTCCCGGGGCATGGGGATTCTCTCCCCTTGAGTGGGTGGCAATGGCATTGCCTTGCTGCTCTGGGTGGCTATTCCCAGAAATTAAACTCCTGGCTAAGGTGGGATCTGCAGACTGACTTCATACCAGCTCTTTCTCCCCAGGAACAAGAGAATCCAGCCTTAGTGCTATTGTCCCCTTCCTTCTGCCAGCAGTGTGAGGCTGACACACCACTTCAGAGGCTGCTGGGGAAAGGTTTTTTTTCCCATAGGGAATTTTTACAGAGGACGACTCCTCCTTTCCCCCTTCCTCCTCCTTCCTCCATTTCTCTCCTTTCCCTGTGTTTAGAGTTCTCCCTTTGCAACGGCAGGACTGAAAAATCAGATGGTATATTTTTTGGGGGGAGGTAGTTAAAAATATCTGGTTTGCTGAAAAAGGATGGATGGCTCTGCAAGTTTTGGCTGCTGGGCTCCTTATCTGAGTGACTTGGCCATATATCCTGTCCTACTGAGCCCTCTGCAGGGTCCTCCTCACATTGCATAGGGACATGCTTCGAAGCCATTACTATGACTGGGGACTTTACACGGAGGGCAAAACCTCTGTTCTCCCCTGTCAGTTTTGCCTGTTCTGAACGAAGGAAGGTGATCAGGGAGCCCTGAACCATTTCTGTTTTCTTTGCTGGCTATATTTTCCCTTGGAGAACTCCCCAGCCAGTTCAAAGTTAGCAAAAGCCAGCCCAGCTTCCCCAGGAGCCTGCTGCCCCCAAAGCAAACAGATGGCTTTGTGGGATCCAGTTCTACCTGGGAAGTACCTGTGCAACCAGGGAGAGGTAGCAGAGGAGGCCCAGCCAGAGTGGGGCCTGGGAGAGCTGCAACATGCTCGGGACCCAATTCCAAACATACCTTCTTCTAAATACATTATTTCTGACTTAGGGGTGAGCAGCTCCTAAAAGCCTTGTTAGGTTCCCTGCTTGTGTTTTAGTGGTGGTGTGGGCAGCTGCCTAGGGCAGCACAGTCAGCAGGGAGATCCCAGTACCTGCTTCAGCCACGCTGGACTTTAAAGCCTGGGGCTCTCAAGTGAGGTCTCTGTGTGTGCATTGTCTTGTCTTCTGGTGTGAGTTACGAGGGACACCTGGTAGTCATCGCTTCAACCACACCGGACCTCACTGTCCTGCCAGCTCTGCCCCCAGTTATCTGTCTCAGCATCACCTCCTTGCTGCCTGGTGTTGGCTTGGCTGCTGGGTGCTGTCCTTTTACCTCTGAGCAGGGGGAGGTGGCTCAGGCTGCCACCAGCAAGAGGAGGTTCAACCTGCCCCCCTCCATCTTCCTCCCACTCTCCCATGCTGAGATGCACACTTTTCTTGCTCCCCAGCCCTGATGCTCACTGGAGCCATCTACGAGCTCATGCAGCTCACAAACCCTGCTGAATACCTGCCTGGCAAAAGAATTACTTTTCTACCATACTCTTGTTACGGAGGGGGTGGGACTGTGTGGCTGTGGGGAAGGGGGGGACAATGGCTGTGAGCTGGCTTAGGCTGCTGTGGTACTGCAACACAGGTACTGCCCTTGCCCTGCAAGGTGTCTTCAGCTATGATATCTTGCCTCTGTACGCAGAAAGCTGCAGGAGATCTATGCCAATGTGTGATGTTGTATAATTAGACTCACTCTTCAGAATCCATAAACAGTGAACTCAATAAGCATCAGCGTGGCAGCAAACATGTGGGATCTGAGGTAGAAAGTGCATGCAAAAGGGAGGAAGGGCTGATGTCTCCCTTTACTTGTATCTTGGCTCACAGAGAAGCTGGCAGAAGAGGAACCCAGCGCAACCCACACACAGGAGCACCCTGTGTCTATAACTGCCCCCCAGGACCGGAGGGAGAGCGGGCGAATCCGCATGATACGGGAGGCGATGGAGAAGGTGCTGAGCTGTTTGGTGTGAGGAGAGAGGGCCAGGATGAGGCACCCTGTTCAGATTGGAGGAGAGCAGGGGACAGCTGAGTGGGGGCAGAGGGATGGTGGTGTGGTGATAGAGAAGGGGCTACTTGCCTGGGGGCTATGTAATTTGGAGGGTGTTATAGGTCCAGGTGCTGTGGGGCTGTGGAGCAGCAGATAGGGACTTTTCCCTGAGTCTCTGTTGAGCTCAGGTGAAAGAAATGGCAACTGGGGTTTTGTGGGGGAGGTGGTGGGAAATGTCATATGCAGAAGTGACCTCCCTGCTCTCACATTCCTCATCTTTGCCAAAGCTCTCCTCAGGGCAGACAGAGAAATGTGAGGATGTGGGTAACAGTGATGACAAAGGGGATGTGAAAATGGGCTGTGGCTGAGCGAGGGGCCTGGTGGGCTCTTGGGTTGGGTTGGCGGTGATGGAGTGTGTGACCCTGCTCTTTAATTCTCTCCTTCCCTCATGGCACTGTCCGTAAATCCCAGATTTAATGGAATTACTATTGGAAAAGCAATGATATTTCATAGTACAGGGTTTGATTTAATGTAACTGTCAGGGGCTGGGGTTATTTTTTCTCCATTTAAATCAGTAAATCTATTCATTTTCCCTTCCAGAATAAACACTGCCTGCTAGAGCTGGGAGTTCGGAGTGTGAGGGATCTAATTAAAAGTGAAATATACCCCATCGTTATCCATGTCGAGGTCACTGAGAAGAACGTTAGAGGACTCAGGTAAGAAAAGATGGAGTAGCATAGATGAAGGGTATCATGGGAGGAGGAGAAGCACTTGTCTCTTCAGAGGGGGAGACAAGGATTGGGGTGAGAGCACTTGCTCTTTGTGTGTTGGGGTTGGCTGCTATAAGGGAAAAAAGGGAAGGAAAATTGGCTTTGTGTACATGTGAGGGAGTTCCTGGGTGGTTTTGTCACCCTGTCTCTCTACACCAAGGGTAACGCTCATCCCCTGATTACCCAGGAGCTTGCTGGGGAAGGCGGGCCAGCGGGACTCGGAGGTGCTGAAGGCATGCCGTGGTGCGGAGCAGGCTCTCCATACTCTGCCATGCTCCTGGGCCCGTGTGGAGCCCCATGCCTGGAGCCATGCTGAGGAGCTGCCCAAGGTGGTTCGGGGATGCATCTTCCAGGAGCAAACCCGCCCGCTGTGGATCGAGGAGGGCGATGACTGAGCTGGGGGTAGCAGAGTGGACACTGCCAGTTACCATCCCCAAGAGATATTCTTGGAGGTCCCTGCCTCCCCAAGCTTCTCCAGGTAGCATGTCCTTCCTCCCTGAAGGGATGCTGACAGAAAAGGCCCCCTGAGGCGGTCTTTCTGGTCCTCTTGAAGCCACAGAGAGATGGGGAGTAATGTGCTCCCTCTCCCATCTGACCTTTCTGTGTTTTATTGGAGAGACATCTTCCATTGTCATGGTGGAAACCACCCTCGTCAACTGTTCCCCATCACCCCAAGGTGATGCTCTTGTCTCTGGTACGTGGTTGGATTGCCAGGTGGGGAACGTAGGGGAACTGTGTGGAATCAGGCTGTGTAGGAGCATCTTTCACACACATTTGAAGCCCTTCTCCCATCACCTCCATCTCTCCTGTCCTGTGGCACTACGTGCTCCGCGTCCCCTCTTCCCCTGTCTACCTCACCTCCGGCCCCACAGTGCAGGGAGCACAGCTCGTGTGCCAACACCCCGCCACAGCTGGAGTGACACTAAGCTTGCACCAAACCCTTGTTTTATAGGAGCTGTACTCTTTATTGCTTGTAAATTATTAATGGAGCCTTTTATTGGCAAACCACATATAAAGGAGAATTAAATACCATTCATAATGGGAATGGATGGCAGGCTACGGGCTTGTGTGTTACTGGGAAGGTTTGGGTGATGCACAACAGGGTATTTTTCTTCTTTAGCTGAAGCACAACTGCCCAGCCCTCTGCGAGAAGGAAGGAGCACTGTTCTTGCTGTTGTAGGGCAGCAAGAGTTGTGGGAAGAGGACAGGTTGAGCGTGTCACAGACCTAGCTCTCTCACATTTCTTCTCGTCCCCTGTTTTTCAGTCCCTTGCCTCTCCCTAGACCTGATTTTGGCCAGGTTGCTCTGGAAAAGCCAGGGAAAAGCTCACTTGATGTATCTGGCTGAGGTCCCTAAAGCTTCATATCCCTCCGTGCCCTGTTTACTGTGAGGTGACAAGCTAGCTACCTTGTCCTCCTGGGGGGACAACAGCAAGACTGAGCCTGGCCATACTGCCAGAAGGGTGGAGATCCTCTTGCCCCTCCAATGGGTGCTGTTCTCACCCTGACATGGGACCGAGTGCAGGTTCAGACTCTGGCAGGGGGAAGATGGAGGGTTTGGGTAGCAGCAGCCGTGGTCCCCCACCCCAGCATGGCCCTGACTCCTAAGGAATTGCCATTACCAGCCCCACTGATAATGGGAAAGGAGTGCCAGGATGCCCACACCATGGAGAGGTGGTGGTAGATGGTCTTTCCTGGGACATGCAAGAGGGAAATGGAGTCTGTGGGTCTGGGAGGCTCTGTGGGGCATGAGGCCAGGCAGAGGGCTGAGTCCACTGCTCCTGGGGTCAGTGAGAGAAGATGAGCAACCAGCCCCAGAGAGTCAAGTTCTCTCTGCGTCCTGCTTGCCCCTGCGATTAGGACACTGCTAGTGCCATACACTTTCAAAGCTCTGAGCAAAGATTAACTTGCTGATCTTCATGGGTCCCCTGTGAGGTGTTATTTCAGGCTCTAAACCAGTTGCCTGTGTCTTTTATGAGGACGAGAGTGAACGGGGAGGAGGGGAGGAAAGAAAATGAAAGATTTTAACCTGCAGTCACTGAATGTAGAGCAAAGTCTCAGCTCTGCCCTGGAGCAATGCAGCTCTGCCCTGGGATGGGGCAACTGGTGCAACACATGGCTCCAGATGAAGGCTCCCAAATGGCATCCACTCTAGGGGATGCAGCACAAGCATCCCAGCACAGCCAGCCCCCTTGAGGATGCTTGCCCTGCAGGTAAAGAAAGTGGGACTCTTGTTGAGCTGATGAGAAGACAAGTCCCAAAGCAAACTCCCACCCACCTTGGAATGGATTTGGAGATTAGAGGCTGCATCTTTGTAGGGAAAAAAGTAGCGCTTGAGTACCCAGGGAAAATATTCCATGTGAGGCACTCTGATTCAGGGCTTGACAACTCCTTCTGCCCCTGCTGGCACTGGGAATCATCCCCAGCCTTATGGCCTAGACTTAAGGTGATTAAGAGCAAGCCCCCCCCATTTTGGGTAGTCAGGCTGTGCTCCCAGCTTGGTGCCTACTACCACTGCCCCCCTCTGCAAATAAACAAATGTCCACAGCACCTGCCTGGGCCTTCAGGAGGGAAAGGGATGCGAAAGAAGGCTGCTGGGAGGCAGGTTGGCAGTACTCAACTCTCCCAGCAGCAGGCAGCACTGCCTCTCCTGTTCCCAGGCTTCTTCCATGCCCTTTTTTCATCCATCTTGTCTTCCCTGAGGCTTTCAAAATCCAGCTTCAACTCGTTCTGGACACGGGTGAGAAGCCGGGCAGAGGGCTCCAAGGCAAACATTAATGATCCCCCCACTGCCCTGCACACCCCAGCCCACCTTTTTTATACCTCTGGAGGGGTGGCTGCCTGCTCAGAGGAATGAGTCACGGGTTAGTTAACAGGCAGAATGCAATTAGCAGCCCTGGGCACCAATTACCAGCCTGTAACAGCCTTGTGCAAGCCCCTGTAATGAGTCACCGAGAGCAAGATTTCTCCCTCCAGGGAGGGGATGGGTAAAGTGGCGTGTGTCACCCTGGGAAGTTTCCCGCCCTTTCCGTGATGCCCCCCTGCTCTGGCAGAGCTGCAGCAGTCTGGGGGTCTCTGTCCCATGCACCCCCATAAGGATGGGTCAGCCAGCCCACTCTAGGGCAGGATTTGGCACTGAATGCCCCTCCCCATCCTTGGCACACCAGCAGAAGAAGGTGTCTCACGGTGTATGAAGCAGGCTGTGCTCACCTCTAGCATCGGGCAAGTTCTGATTTGTACTTGGTTGGGTACGTGTTCTGCTGCCTGGCACCATGCTCTGTACAAGGTAGCTTTGAATAATATGTTTTTTTGGGATATTACTAAGGATCCTCTACCTGCATCCCCCTTTCCTTCCCAGATGACCTCCTAGGCCAGGGCTAAGAGGTGCTGCAGGATGCCTGGGAGCCATGGAAGCTGCCGTTAGAGCTGCCTAGGGCTGCTGGCATGTAGCTGAAGCACTGAGAGAGGTTAATTTCTAGTTCAGGAGCAGTGGCTAGCCAAGAGAGCAATCCTAGTATTCAGCACAGAGGCAGCAGATCAGTCATACCAGCTTCGCAGCTCTGCAGTAATGCAAGGCCTGAAGGTGAATGACTGCCCCCTGCCCCAAATCAGTGTAAAAAAGTATTGCTATTCAAAGGGATCTAAAAATAAAACCTGCAGGGACCCTCCAAAGGGATATGGTAGATGCTCTGGAGATGTTCTTGCTTCTAGGGAAGGCTAGAAGTCTTGGAGAGGGAGAAGTACATAGGAGGAGAAGTGGATTCAGTGATTTCTTCCTCACGAAAGAAAAAAGTTGTAGCCAGGGACACGGCTGGGGTGAAAGTGTGTGTGTGAGTACTAGGTTTTAGCTCTGTAGGGATATCTCCGCTGTGTGCCTGCAAAATGTCTGCGTCTGGACACATGGTGGGAGCGTGGAACAGAGGGGCCCTGATCCCTGCCCTGACCCCCTTTTTTTTAATGTCTCATGATCTGACATGTGCACGGGGTGACCCTTTGCTACATGAAGCCATGCCCCCCTCCCATTTCCCCTGTGTCCCCATCTTATTACTTTTTTTTTTTTTTGGTATGCTGAGATTGGATGTCCACAGCTTGCAGCTCCCTGAGGAAGTGCTCTGATTTTGGCAGCTTATGTGGAGCACTACCATCCTGCTGTCCCCATGCTCACTGCCACAGGGAAGCTGGGGTGTGGGTGTGGGTATCAGCCCCCTCCTGGGCTGGTTGCCTCTCTGTACCCCGCAGGTGCTCTGTAAAGTGGCCTAGAGGTAGTGTGAAGGGGACCTTCATGGTCATCCACTCTGTATCCAACTGAACTAGCAACAGTATGCAGCGATCTGCGGTGGTGGGCCCAACATGTCCAGTCTGCAGTGATCTTTGCACTCGGGGGTGGCCCTCACGCCTCTCAGGGTCTCTGATATCCCCCTCCCTGGGGAAGGCCTTCTCCATGCAGGACTTGCTCAGTTACCCTCACATGTTCTGTGTCATGGCCCCAGGTTGCCCTCCTGGCCTCATTGGCCTTGTTGGGAGCTGGAGGGCTGGGGTGAAGGTGGCACAGGGTAGATGTACAGCAATGCCCAACGGTGGGAGGTGGTGATGGGGAAGAAGCTGGAGGTGCCCAGTTTGCTGCTATACTCTTGGGACTCTGAGTTTCTCCACAGAGGGAGAGAACAGCCCCCTTCCTTGCCTGCGGGTGGGGAAAAGGAAGCATCATCTTGCACAAGAGCCACAAGGAACAAGTGGCTGAGCTCAGCCTTTCTACAGGAGGCAAGGACCTGGGTAGGATATAAACCCAATGGTGATGCTGAGCCAGGGACATTGAAAGAGAATGGGCAGGCCCTCCCTTGCACTGTCTGGTGTGGGTATACCTGTTCCTGTGAGTGTCACTACTTCTGCAGCCACCTGGCAGCAGACTGTCCTTGGGCATCCCTGCTGGGGCTGTGAGATGGGGCAGGGGGAGGGATGGTGGCTGGAGGTGGAGCGAAAGGGACCTTCAAGAATGAGAGGGTCATGGTTTGGGGAGATGGGAGACTGGAGCATATGGGAGGGCAGCAGGGGATGTACCGCCCTGCTCTGGGGAAGCAGGGTGGGGTTAAAAGGCAGGGGTAGCAATTCAGAGCAGTGCCCACAGGAAAATTCGGGCTGGGGGAATTTCTGGGGAAATACCATTCTTCCCAAGAACAATATAGGACCCCACGCCTTAACTTCACCGGAGCCCTTCACATCTGTGGTACCTTCCCCTCCTCCCACAAGAGTGCAGGGCTGAGCAGGGCTGCAGAGGTCGGGCCGGACTGTCACAGAGGAGCGGGAAAAACAGTCAAGCAACAGGTTTGTCCTTCCAGATCAGCTGCTTGTCACCTCGGAGGTGTCCCAGCCTGCCCATGTCCTGGTTAGGCAAACCCACCGTCAGACCCTGGGCTCCCCCTTCTCCATCCTCTACTCTCCATCCTCTTCCTCCCCCGGGGCTGGCGCCCCGCCCCGTGCCCGGAGGCGGGACCGGGGCTCGCAGGGAGCAAGAGGGAACTGCTCGGAGGGAGCAGGTGGAGAGGCAGCCCCGCCGCATTCATGGCACCCGGCTGCTTCCCTGCAGCCCTGCGCCAGCCGCTTGCCTTCACCCCACAACCCCTGGCTTGGATGTGCGGGCTGGTGTCTTCTGAGGAACTGATGCTTTTGGTCCAGACTCCCCACCGATGGCTCTGATCAACTTTGCCGCCCCTGCAACCCCCAGCCTCTCCCCAGAGGGACCCTCTGCCTCTCCACTGGGAGTAGGGATGCTTGCTTTCCGCCTGGCAGGCTGTGCCAGCCACCTGCCAGTCGCCTCGGAGTACTTTCCTATCACGTGTCCCTGCCTTGCTGTGTCGTCAAGCCCTCTTAGTCTGTGAAAATTCCCCCCACTTCACCAGTATCCTCTGGGGCTGCTGTCTCTTTGGCTTTCTGGTCTTCATCAGCCCTATTCCTTGGCCAATTCTTATTCAGATCTTACCCTTGATCTTCTGCCCCTTTGGATGCTTTGAGAAGAGTGGACAGCTTCACGTGGAAGGTACGGGCAGAAGTTATCCTTGTTTGATAGGATACTGGCTGCAGTGGGAACGATTTGGGAGCCATGGGCTGTCGGCTTGTCCGTGGCCTCTCTGGAGCCGCAGTCTTCCTTGTCAGCGTGGCTCTGCTTTCCATGCGGCACCGTGGGGCTCAGGAAACAGCTCAGTATCCAGGGCTCAGGGAGGGGATGCTGGAGAAGCCAGAGCAATGGAGGAAAGTGAGCCCAGAAGATGTCATGGGAGGTGGTGGCAAGGGGCAGAAGGACCTGCAAGTCCATCCTCCGGAGGGATACAGGACTGAGGGAAGCCTGACCCTTGGGGACATTTTCATAGCCGTGAAGACAACCAAGAGATTTCACCAGAGCAGGATGGAGCTGCTCCTGAACACGTGGATATCCCGAGCAAGAGAGCAGGTGAGTGTGTGGATTTGGGCTACAGAGGGGGGGGGGTTGGTTGGGGGGCCTAAAAGCCAAAGGAAGAGGAGGCTGGGCATTGCAGTGCCAGCCAGTACTTTGCCTCATTTTCCCTAATTCTTGCTCTGTTCATGTTGAAAGAGGGATGCTACCCAGCAAAATGTTTCACCTGTAGCTGGTTCATGGGAAAGGCTGGCAGAGAAGATGAAGAGCTTGTATGGCCCCTTCTCATGAGGGCTGGGAGGACGAGTGCTCTTAGCAGGCATCACCTATCCTTAATCTAAGCCTGACTCTTTCAACTTGAGATGGAGGGGGTTTAGTTTAATTTGCCTTTTTTATCCAGTAACACCAGGGGCCGCAGACTGCCTGGACCACACCAGACTGAGTGCAGACTGTCCTGGGTCTTTATGAAACGGTGGTTTTCTGCCTCCTAGTGCCATGAGTTTTCTGGGTTTTGAGCTGAGTGGCTCCCCCTGGACCTCCATCAGGCTGCCCACATTGTGCCTGGGCACCCTTTGCCCTGGGACAGTGTCCTGCAGCAGGCAGGGGAGCAAGGCTGCAGGACATGGGTACAAGAGGGTTGTCTGCAGCTCTCTTCATGCCCCAGCACATCAGGACAATCCATGCCTTTCTTTCTTGGGGAGATCCCCTCACGTGCATGACCTTGAAGTGATGTGGGTCTGTATTTGACTTTTTTAGTATTTGTTTTAACTGCGGGTCTGATGTTTTCACCTCTGCTAAAGCAGTTTGGAGAGTTTCCTTCCTGTTAGAGGAACTGATGTGGGGCACCACATTGGTGGTGCTGTGCACATGGCTTACTGGTGGGCAGAAGTACTCCCGAGAGCCTGGGTACTTCTCTCCCTCCCTCGCAGAGCTGCTCCTCAAGAAAGAAGAAATCCTGTAGCTGCCCCCAAAGGGATTTTTTTGCCTCTGCCCATGTGTGATAGGTGCCTAGAAGACACATTCAGGCTTCAGTGAGGGAGGGGGACGGGGGCGGAGGTATTGGGTATGAGAGCACTTGAAGCAATGCAGGGTTTTCTGGGTAAGGGTGGTTTTCCACTTCATGGTGCTGCAACTGTCTGGTCTGCTGCGGTTGTCACAGGAAGCCGTGTCCTATTTTGAGCATGCTTCCTCTCCTGCCTGTATGCCCCTCTCAGCATCTGAGATGCCCTGCTTCCTCCTCCAGATGCGCTTCTCTCTGCTCAACATCAGCCCAGCAGCTCTTTGGAAAAACCAAACCCAACCGCGTGGTTGCACTGGTGTTAAGATATTATGACTGGGGCTTTTGGAGTGGGTTTTTAAGGAGCAGCTCACCTTTCCTCCTTGCGTGTTTGAGAAATAAGTGCCTGGCCATTCTGCTGATGACAGCAATTAGATACCAGCTCCCCAGGTTCATCTGACCCTCTCTGGCAGGCAAATGATGTCCAGTCCTGGGAAGAGATGTTGAATTTTCCATGCTGCTGCCAGCCTCTAGGAAAGCTTCACAGATTGAGCAGGAGAATAGGAAGGAAGGGTAGGGCAGGAGTGTCAGTAATTTTTAAACAGAGTTTTTTCATTGTTACAAATTTTTGTTGCAAGCTCAGTGTTTTCCTCCCCCACCTCAATTTTCCATGTTTTTCTTCTGCTTTTTTTACTAAATGGCCTTGAGGGCAGGGGTGCGGGGGCGGGGAGGGAGGTAAAGAGAAGTACATGAAAGTCAGAAGCCTTTTTTTTAAAAAAATATACTACTGCTGGAGGAGTTTTTGGAGGTAGGGGAAAGGGTTAGTTTTGAAAAACTGACAATATAGAAACCTCGCTTAGCAAAAAAAAGAGAGTTTGCAATTTGCAAAGGACGTTTAATTGCTGTGGGGCCAGGGATAGGGCACCAGACCTCCTTTTATTGAGTCTTTATGGAAAGGCTTTAAGATCCAGTCTTGGAGAGATCCAGGTCTCGGAAGCCCTGATGTGCAGAGACTGCCTCCCTCTAGGGTTGACCCACCATCTTGCTGCCTCCGTTGCTTTACTCATGACTGGAGACCGATTCAGTGGGTCCTTCTCTGCAGGTGGCCAGCAGGGAAATTTTAGCAGCTGGCTGTGCTGCTGGTGCCAGGCCTGGTTTCAGAGCCGATCACCTGCATGGTGTCCTCCCGGAGGAAGCAACCCAGATCTCACAGGTCAGGCTTAGGTGACTGTAACAGAAGGCAGGAACAGCTGTGGTTTTTATGGCTAGGACAGGCTGTACAGGAGCCAAATTAAAAGTCCTCTATGTTGGACTCTGTTGGGATAGACAATAAGAGAGAGAAACATTTTCACTGAAACTGCACTGTTTAAACAGAAGAAAAAATGCGCAGCTGGTGGGAGATGTGGAAGGGGAAGTGTGGGGTGGGTGTTCTTCACTGGAAGTTGGACCATGCTCTGCCTCTTGAGAACTGATCCATGACAAACTTTCCACTGGAGCTTGATGTGGAAGTCATTTCAGCAAAAGGCCTTTTCCTCAGCAAAGGCTTAATCTAAACAGAAGTGTTGTTTCTGATGACTGTTTAGGCTGGTCAGCATTTTAGAGAGGCTTACATTCCTGGTCCAAGTAGGTTTTATGGAGATAACTCTAGGTTTCTCGTCTGAAATTTTGTTTGGTAACATAAACTAATTCTAGCATCTCCTCTCCTGTCAGAAACCCAGACATCCAACTGATTGACATGAAAACTTTAAATGACCCATCCTGAACTGACTTTCACATTTTTCAGTGTTGTGAATGCACCATAGATTTTGAATCTCTTCTCCAGGCAGGGGAACAGCTTCCTGCCCAGCCATACCAGTAACCCATAACCAAGTTTGGAGGCTGTTTCTTCTTGGAGGAGGGATACCCTGGGAATCTGGGATACGAATGCGGTCATAGCTTGTCAGATTCCACATCTGTATTCCCTTTTCCTAGTTTTGCCTTGCTAGGCTACTTTCCCAATTTGCCGTGAGGAGGCCTTAAAGTCTAGTGTTTATCAATTGCATGGGATATCAAGTGGCACTGCTGTCCAGCAGACATCCTTTCCTATTCAGCCATCTTTTCCACTCTAGAAGGGAGGGATGCCTTCTGCGCCGCATCCCTCCTCAATCCCCAATTGGCTGCCCTACGGCAGCAGTGATAGCCAACCCAGGCTGCTGTCAGTGTGGATGGGAGCCAGGCTCTGTGATTTCCCCCCAGCCATGGTGGGAGGAACCATGCCAGGGGTGAAACGGTGCAGGAGGCGAGTGGGAAGCTGTGGCTGAATGGCTGCTCCACGAGCCCACAGGCTGCCTGCTGGAGTGGGCAGCCCATGAGTGCTGAAGCACCATGACAGGAGATCCTGCATGGCACCATAGATGGTATGGTGGAGAATAGGAGGGTGGATATAGTGGGGAGGCTGCTTCTGTCCACCCCATTTGCCTGCAGGGACACAAGTGACACTGGGTGTTCCTCTGCTTGCACATCCTCAATGGGGAGAGTAGGTCTGGTGTGGCCAGAGGGACCTTCTGAATCTCTGCCAGGTTCCATTAGTATGGACAACAGCAGCTGCTGTGTTCTTGAGAAAGACCTGTGCAGCTGAGCCAAATGCTGTCCGGACAGTTTTTTAGCTGGGACCCTCCTCCCTCTCTCCCATCCCAGCCAACATATGCAGCTTTGCTGAGGGACTCACGACAGCAGTCGCTTGGATTCAGGCAGCAGCTACCATTCCAGATTTCCTGCTCTCAGAAGCATGAGGGATGGAGAGATGAGGATGCAGGCAGCTGCCTGTGCTGTTGTGATCTCCTTCAGGACAGCCAGGGCATACACACTGGCATCTCTGGAGTACTGCAGCCAGGTGTACCATGGAGATCAGAGTCTGAGAGAGCCAGAGAAATGAGATTTGCCTAGCCCCCACACTCATAGCCCCCTTTTCCAGTTCTTTTGGAGAGTCTGGTGTTCTCTGTGGTGACAATGCTCCTTCATCCCCAGGTTCCCACAGAAACATGTCAGATGTCAGCAAAAAAGCATTTCCCACCTTGCATCCAGAGGAAAGTGGGGACCTTGGAATATTTCCACAAGTAGAAAATCTGGAAAAAGTTACACATTCCTATTTTAAGTCAATCAGATACAATTTTTATTAGCTGATTTTATATCTGTAAGTAATTTCCAGCAACAATGTTTCTGGTTTTTTTGAAAATGTCAGGAAGTTTCAATGGTTTCAGAACTCTTTTCTTAGACGAAACATTTTTCATAGTGGAAATTTCTGGCTTTGACATGCTAGCAAGGGAAATCCTGTGCCACTGACAATCTCTGCCTTGCCTGAAGGTTGTGACACGGTCCCCTGACCCAGAGCGGCTCCTTTACCTGAGACTTAGCTAATTGCTTCTTGTCCCGTGATCACCTTGAAAGTGGTTTTAGCTAAGAGACTTTACCAGTGGGGTGGGGTAGGAATGTCTGCATGACCCATTGCTGCAGCTCAGCTGTTGGAGGGTAATTTGCCAAGTCACTGTAGCACGTACGTTTGAGATCATGAAACCATCTTGCCGTCTCTGGTCAAGCCAGGTGGTCTTTGAGGGTCCTTCATTGCTTTCCTTTTGTGTGCAGAATATTTTTCTTGCCACATCCTCCTGGTGGGGGCATATGTCCCAAATGCTGAGTGGGTGCGGGAAGAATTGTCCTCGTCAGAGCCTTTGGGAGCAGTGTTGGCTCCTGGAGCTGTTGTCTGCCTGCCTTGTCCCCTTTGTCCCTGCCCAGGTGCTGCATTTAACCAGCCTGTGGGCAGCTGGTGGAGAGACTGTTTATGGCCTGCAACTCCTTTTTGATTTCATGAAAGCTCATTTTCTGCCTGAGGAAAGCTTTTCTCCACCAGCCCTGATCCCTGCCTGGCCCTGAAGAGGGGGAGATGTGCCATACAATGGCAGGGAGGGGGATTATAGAGGCATGGGGGTGGAGGAAGAGAAGGAGGAGGCGGGAAGCGGCAGGGGGCTGTGCACACTTAACACAAAAACAGATGTTCTCCTTTTAACCCGAGCATCATTCAACCATGGTGCTTTCTTTTTTCTACAACTGACACCTAAGCCAGGGCTCCCTCACCCCCTCACTCAATATCATGGGTCCCCTTCTTGCTGTTCCTAAGGCGGCAGGGCAGGGTGAACAAAGCCACACAAGCGCTGTTGATTTTGGGAAGGGGTAGCATGGCCGTCCCTCTGCTCATCAGGCACCTGTAAGGGGGGCACAGCAGCAGGGGATGGAGTGGGGTGACCTCAGTGAGCGAGTCGGGCTGCAGGGAAGAAGGAGTGGGTGGCTAGGAGCAGCACCAGCTCCAGCCCTGAGAGTAACCTCCTTTCCTTGTTTCCCCAGACCTATGTCTTCACTGATGAAGAAGATGATGCCCTGAAAAGGAGAATGGGTAACAACCTGTCCTCTAACACCACCTTCCCCTCCCTGCCTTCAGCCTTTGAACTGTCACAGACTTGGGATGGGGTCTAGCACGCACAAAGCCCCCAGGCAATGATTTGTTTTGGTTGGCTTACCCCAGGGCATGCGGCTGACTGGAGGCAGGGTGTTGCCTGCCTCAAAGCATCCATGGGTGGAAGCAGCCCAAAAGAGAGCCCTTCAGCTCCCGCATACTGGCTGGCAGTGGGCAGGGTGACAATGCAGTTGGCAGGTGTCCTAGTCTTGGCCAAGAAGCTTGGCTTTCTCCAGGTTTCATCTCCTGGTAGGGGGAAGGGTAGAGCCCATGTCAGCATGGGCTGTCCAAGCCACAGCCTTCTCTCTCTCGGCAGGTGACCACGCAGTCTTCACCAACTGCTCTGCCGAGCACAGCCACCCAGCCCTCTCCTGCAAAATGGCTGCTGAGTTTGACGCCTTCCTGGCCAGCAGCCGGAGGTGAGGCAGGGCTCCTATGGGGAGACCCCTGAGAACAGGAGGCACCCTCCTTACCGCAAACCTTTTGTGTCTTCATTCCCGTCCACCCAGCTGGTTTTGCCATTTAGATGATGACAACTACCTGAACCCTCAGGCCCTCCTGAAGGTCTTGTCCTCCTACTCTGCGACGTGGGACGTTTACCTGGGGAAACCCAGCCTGAACAGACCCATCTGGGCCTCCGAAAAGCTGCCAAACAATGAGACGGTACAGCCCGTGGTGGTGGTGGTGGGGCCAATGGGTTGGTTTTAGTGCTCTGCCTTGTGGGCCGTAGATGTACCCCAAGGAGAGACAGGTCCAAAGAGCAACAGGCAACAGCTGAAAACTTGCTGGTCTTGTCTGAACATGGTTGTAGGTATTAACTCAATCCGATCTGCCTAGGGATGGTCCCATGTTGCTGCTGTGCAGGATAAGCCTGCCTTGGGCATCCCACCTATTGCTGCCAGTAGGAGCTCGGTGGCTCCAAATATGAGGTCAAAATCCATGCTGTATTGCTGACAAGTCCTTCTTCTGGGCAGCAGTTAGGGGTCCGGGGTCACAATAGGGCTGTGTTTATTCTGGCATCAAAGCTGGGTTTCCAGCATTCCCATCTCAGGAAGTGTGGTATTGTCTGAGCCTCTGCCATTGATTTTCTCTGCTGTTTCTCTCCAGAAATCTGTGCGCTTCTGGTTTGCCACAGGAGGAGCTGGGTTCTGCATCAGCCGCAAGCTGGCAAGCAAGATGGTGCCTTGGGCCAGGTAAGCTTTGCAGCTGGTGGGTATCAGAGCCTTTGGGGATGAGGACCATGGACACACATTAATTCCTGGCTGTATCAGATTTAGATATGCATACATGGTGGTTGCAAGGATGTTTGTAAGGGTGCAGAGTACCATGTGCTCCACATTTGCAAGCACGTGGGACTGGAGGAAGGGTGCAGTGGGTGGGTCTGCCACCTGTTTAGAAAGAGGCAAGAGCAGGCACAGCAGCAAACATAATCACAGGATTATATACTCCCCCTCCTCAACTCCTTTCAGCTCTTGGTTATTGTCCCACACTCCTTCCCATCCCTTTCATCTTCCTCTGACTCTTTTCCTAAGTACTTTCCCTGTCTATCTCCTCTCCTCTTAACCTGCCTCTTTCCAACCTCCTGTACCTCCCTCCTGAGCTAATTTCCCATTCCCCCTCTTCAACTTCTTCAGCAAACCCTCTTCACAGCTTCTTACAGTGGCCACCGTCATTTCCTCAAGCTTGGTGCATGGAGAATGGAGGCAGGCCCCAGGGTCTTGTGTTAGCCCAGCCTACAAGATGATGATGTCCTAGGTTCTATCACAGGCTATATGCACATACACCAATAGGCAATGGCTGTGCCAGCCTTAATCAGATTACACACACCCAGAAAGACAGATCTGATCCACACTGGCTGGTTTATGACCATGGTATGTTCTTTAGAGCAGACCCAGACAGGAGGATGGTATGTGATCTAGGGTAAAATGAAAGTGGAGTGGATAGATAACACCTAAACTGGCATAAAGTCTGTCACTACTTTGTTAAAATGCTTAAAACACATTTGAACTAGCTGAGGGGTGTTATAGTAGACAGTGCTTCATGCTGTGTGGCTACTTCCAGTTACAGGAGCCTCAAAATTGTGTTTCGCCTGTTGTCAAAGGATGGCCAAGCATGTGGTCTTACATTACAGTGGAGCCATGGATGGCTTATTCAAGCTGCAAGAGACAGTCCTGTTACTTCTTCCTGCTGGTCTGGCCACATGGTCCCACTGTTTCTCTTGTGCTGACTTGTCTGACCCCTCAGTGCAGCTCACCTAACCGGTGGAAAAGTGACTTGGCAAGGTCTGGCAGCTCTCTGCATCAGCTCACTGAGGAGCTGAATACGTGTCAGGGACAGCATTGGACAATTGGTGGGACAGCATGGCTGGGAGTGGTCAAAGGGCAAACACATGCCTGAATCTTTGCAGGTGGAACTCAGGGATTTCTTGCTTAGTTCCAAGATTTACCCTGTTTTTCAGTTAAGTCCTTCATTTATCTCCCACCCAAGTGGATGTCTATATCCCCTCCTACCCTTGTCCTAACCCATAAAACCTTACTCTCTTCCAGTGGCAGAAACTTCCTGAGCACTTCAGAGCTCATCCGCCTGCCGGACGACTGCACCGTGGGTTACATCATTGAGTGCAAAGTTGGTGGGCAGCTGCTGCCCAATGCGCTCTTCCACTCCCACCTGGAGAACCTCCAGCTTATCCCCTCCTCTCGGCTCACGCAGCAGGTGAGAAGGTGAAATAGAGCAAGAGAGAGGTGTGTGAGGAAGGAGAGTTGGGGAGGTGAGCTGACAGGCACATTGTGCCATTGGTGGTGGGTTGAATCAATCATCTGCTCTTTTGGGGAGGCTTTCCTGACAAATGTTTCTTTGAAATAAAGAGCAGATGTTGCTGGCAGAATGGCTGACAGTCACAGTGTCCCTGGGGTCTGTGATGGGGAGCATGTGTGTAGGGCGATGTGAGGATTGAGGGCACCCTTGAGGGAACAGGACACAAGGACAAGCAGAAGTGATGACTGATTTGGGAAGGGTCTTTGACATAGCACCATGTCCATTTTGCATGGGGAGATAACAAGGGGTGTAGGGGCTTGGAGAGGCAAAGGACTAGCATGGTGGACCACCATGGGAAGGAAGAGAGGAGAGGTGGAAGGCAGAGGCCAAGCCAACAAAGAAACCAGAATGGCAGCTTCTGTCACCCAAAGCAAGTTCTTTGCTCCTGAACTCACCTCACCCTCCCTGCTCCTTTCTCACCACACCTCTTTGCAGGTCACCCTCAGCTATGGTGTCTTTGAGGACAAGCTCAACGTTATTGAACTCAGTGGCCCCTTCTCACCCCAAGAGGATCCCTCAAGGTATGGGGCGTGAGCACTCTGAGTATTGCTGTGGTGTGAGACCTCAGATAATAGGCTGGGAGGGGGAGGTAGCCAAATGCGGTGCAAGAGCTCTAGAGTACGGGACAGAAACCTTGCAGATACATGGCTTATTGAGTGAGGAGCACACCAGCATTAAGTTGCTTGTGAACGCTTACAAACTTTTCAGACCTTTTTGGATGGGTGGGAAGAAGAGGAGTATTGAAGCATTTTATTTGGAGCCAGAAGTATTGCCATTTATTTCACATTTTGAGACTGAACCAGCTAACCTTTTACCTCTGGGACAGGAACAGAAATATCCTTTTAAACTTAGGAAAGGAAATTCTGCTTGCTTTTTCATTTTTTGTTTTGCTGAGAAAACCGAAGGGAGAAAAGAAAACAGTTCACTTCAGGCTGACTGCAAACTTGTGTTCTTTGATTTACCTTCTCCACTTTGAGCGAACAAACCTAAAGTTGTTATTTGCAGACCATGGGTAGGAAGCTCCTGGCTGGAGATAGCAGGGGTGGGAAGCAGCTAGGCAATGAAAAGAGCTTCAACAGAACCATGTAGCGGTTGGTGCAGTGCTCATCTCCCTGCCTGTGCTCAGGGTGAGCCACGGGTTTGGTCTACATAGGCAGAGATGGATTCAGGTGTCGGAGTGAGGCTTGGCTGCTTACTTTTTCTGAAAAAAGATGTCTTGAGGTGAACAACCACTCCTGGAGCTCTGTAGTGCAGGGTGCATGCCTGATGTGGGATGGGACATGAGGGAGAGGTCTTCCATTCTCCAGCTATGTGTTGGTGTAAAAACTGTCTCCTGACCTTGCTTTGCTCTCTCCCCAGCAGGTTTCGATCACTCCACTGCCATCTCTACCCCGACACCTCCTGGTGCTTGCAGGCTGTTGGCTGGTGATGCCTCAGCCTCAGCTAAAGTGGGTCCTGGTGACATCCGTTTACCTTGTGCATGTAGGAAGTGGGACACTGAAGAAGCTTGGTGGTTCCAACTTTCCCTTTTCTATGGTGGTCTTGGGGCTGTGTGATGGCTTTTTTGGTCCTTGCTGAACACTGGTGACACAGGACAAGAGATGATCTGTGCCAAAGATGGATAACATGGGCTGGACACATGGACGGCCTTCCCATCTGTGCTGGGATACATGCAAGGGATGGGATCAGTATGCCTTCCTGAGCAGATCAAGGACTGGGTGGTGACTGCTGGGCATCTGGGTAGAGATGGGGACCTGCTGCAGCTCCTTGCTTGGATTCATCTTGCCGGACTAGAAAGGCCTTGGGTATGGGTAATCAGTTCCCAGCTGAGGATGGCTGATAGCATGTCGTGGCTCCAGCATGTCTGAGCAGGCCCTTTTCCTCTGTATCTGCCTGTGCTTTCCCCACCACCCACTCTTCCCAGCTACAGCCCCTTGGCTGAGTTTCTGCTTAGTCAAGGTCTATAGAAATGGAAAAATATGATCATTTCTGTGGTGAATGAATGCTGGAAAAGCATAGTCCTTGCCTGGCAGAGAATAGATGGGCAGGAAGTACAAAGAATCAGGAATCCCCCTGTCTGCTGGGACAAAGAAGAGGGTGTGGCGTGGGGGAGCCAGGAGGAGACAGACTGAGATGAAGATGGTTCCTGCACCGAACATTGAAGGCTTGATCTTGTATGGCCCTGCATTATTCCTCTTTTTACCTTCTTGATATGGGGTCAGGATAATCTCTTGCTCTAATTACCAACCTGTCATCTAAGATTAGACTCCAACTCCTACCTGTGAGAGCGGAGACATAAAGGATTAAGACTGGATGAAAGAGAGGAGAAAGGAAGAGATGGAGAAGGAGTGCTCAGGGGCGGATTAGAGGTTACAGCTTTATAATCTTCTCAATGCCCGGACCAAAAAAATTAAGTCATGAAGGAATGGAAACAGCAAGGCAAAGGGCTCTTTATCCCTGTGGTTTTTTTCCTCCAGATGCTAAGAGCAGCTTTCTGCCTTCCTGCTGTCCCTGCTGAGCGCAACAGGGGAAAGGAGCAGGCCCAAATAGGTTACGAGCTTTCTGGCACATTTGTGGAGAGTCATTTTCTCAGTACAGAGCTTGGCATGAAAGCTGGGCAACTCTGCTTGCTGGGGGATGAACCTTGGCACCATTTTGTCCTTGTGCACATGGTTAAATGGCTGAGGGAGAGCACTGTAGGGAAAGCTGGAAGGCAAAGGGGCTGTTTTCAATGGCAGGTGGTGCCACAAACAGGTATTTCTCTTTAAAGAGCCTTCCAAACACACTGCTGGGATCTGTGAAATATTCCTGTAATCTCCAGATGAAAGGACAAATGCCCTTTCTCCAAAGAGCTGCTTAGCTTTGATGTTGCTGATGTGACTAAGCCTGCTGCTGGTGGGCTGGAAGAGCCAAGGGCAACTATCACTGTGCCTCTGCTGTTTTGAAAACTGGCCACCCCGTCGCCTCCTCCCTCCTGACCCCCAAGCACCAGCATCTACACAGCACACATGAGGTTTGAAGGAAAGGTGTCAGAAAGACATTGCACCTCTGCAAAGGGGAATCTAGAAATGAATGAGCACTTCAGTTTCTGGAGAAGCAGAAATCAGGAGCCTGTAGAGCTGTTTTCCAATCTGGTCATTGTTACCGGTGTTTAACCAGCTTGTGAAGCAGCAGAGAGCCCTGCTTTCTTCTCTTGCACAACGTGCCTTTGTGCTGGGAATTAGTCCTGAGCAGGGACAGGGGTTAGCTAATGCCAATGACCATTCCTTGAGTTGTGCAAAGCACTTGGCTCTCACAGCTATCAGAACCTAGGAACCATGCAGTTCAAAACAGAGACACCCAACTATTGGAAGGCAGGTGCAGCATAAAGAAGTCCTGCCCCACAGGGCAAATTATTTGGTTTGAATTTAACCAGAAAATGAAAAATACTTCAGTGAGAAGTAAGAGTCTTCAAGAGAAATCTACACTACCTGGATATCTTTTTTTTTCCCCCATTCAAACTCCCAGCTGTTGTTGTTAATTGTGTCTTTGAGTTAAAAAGACAGACCTATCTGTAGATGTCCTGGTGACAGTCAAAGCAAAATGCGATTCATGTGCCTGGAGAAGGAGATGAAACTGGTGGAGTGGACTCCCTTCCTTGGGGAAAAGCAAGGCACAGAAACTGGAAGCCTGCTTTGGATCCTGGCCTCAGCTGGTCTGAACTGGCCTGGTGCCTTTTGCATGGCTGAAGATCAGATGTTACATGGATTGAGTCCTGGAGTGGCTGCATGGGGACCGGTTTAAGACTGGGCTTCGTTGCTGGAGCAGTTAAGTGCCACTTCTGTGGAAAATGTAATGTGTCATAAGGAAACCAAGAACAGATGAGATGATGTCTGGGGCAGGGCATCTCTTGGGTTGTAGAGAAATGAATGACAGAAAAGTCCTGTTATGCCTGTGACGACAATGCGCTGGAAAGAAAATAGCTTCTCGGAGTCGACAAAAGAAACCAGGTTTTCTCTAAGAACAGAGAGACAGCTTAAGGGGACATTCACCACATGAAATCTGATCAACGTTAAATCTGAGTTAAAATTAGTTTCAGGAACGATTCCTGCCCCTGAGGCTTGCTGTCAGAGGTTGTGGTTTTACAGTCTCATTTTCCTAGTTTATTAAAATGTTTAGCTGCTTGGGAAAATGAGAAACAATCTCACGTGAAACTTTTCAGGGGTCTGCCTTTTTTTATTCTCCTTCATGATTTTCCTATGTAACTGTTAAAGTTTTGGAAAGGTTCCACTGGATCTATTAAAATTTCTTTCTCTTTTTCTTTTTTTATATCGCTCTCTCTCTTTTTCTCTCTCACACTCCTTTTTCTCATTGTGGAGAAAAAAAATATCCCAAGAACAAAAAGGGATGGAGACATGGTCTTTTTATTTTACTGGGAAAAATGGGGTCAAAGTCAAAGGTGTTGGCATGACCCTGCTGTTGTACAACATTAAGTGTAGTTCAAGGTTTCAAGTACAGAGACCTCCGCCTGCCCAACACCATAGCAACCAACACTAATAATGATGTTTAAGCAGTATACTGAAGATTCAGAAAAAGGAGGAGGGGAAAAAAGCAGTTACAGTATTTGAAATGTAAAGTATTAAGTGAGGCTTTCATGTTAACAATATCCTTTCTTCACTTTCCCCTTAGCTGTGAAGAATTTTTATGAGGAAACCCCTATTTGACAGTGCAAAAAATGCTAATGACTATCCTTTCTTTAGGGGGAAAAGAGAAGTTAGTTAAAATAGGTGGGAAACTGCAGTTGTTGCTAAAGGCTTGAAGCGGAGGGAGAAGAATAGCAACACTAGACAATGCTTCTGTCCCTGGTGCCAACTCCTCTTAACAACTCTGCTGCTGAAAAAAACCAGATTTCTAAGCCACTGTGGGATTTACCCAGCTCATACTCAGATCACAGCCTTCAGCTCTCTCCCCAGGCCTCTTGCTAAAGATGCAGCCTTTAAAAGATGAGCAGTTTATTAAACAGAAGCCAAAAGGTGAGAAACAGGAACAAGAAGAAAGGAGAATGGAAGGAAATAAACCACCAAGAGGAGCCTTGGAGGAGAGGTGGGGAATTTAAGCTGTGCATTGAAAGTGCTGTTTGGGAGCTGCCCAGCAATAGTGGGAAATGGGGTGTTGCTTGCACCCCCAACTCTGGATGTTTTTGTGATCAGGACAATTGTAGCCCGCTACTGCCAGAGAGGATGCCAGCCTGAGAGTCGGAGTTCTCCACTGAACAAAGTTCCGCCTTAGAAGAGGTGAGATTAGGTTTGTTGGTCCCAAACCTCCTCTTTTTTTTTTTTTAATAACACTCCAGAGAAGTTGATCTGTTTTCATCTGGCAGTTATACTGAATTCCTCACAGCAGATTTGGCCTCTTAATTTCAAGGCTTCGTCTGCCCTTGCTTACAATGCAGGCTCTTCAGACAGGCCAGGGGTGGGATCAGCATCTCTTCTCATTAATTTATTTAATTTCTTTTGTCTTCAATCCTCAAAAATCCCTACAAGATGGCTGGCTTGCCCTTTTGCACCACTGGCTACCAGGGCTGTACACACCTGAGCACACTTCTGGGGTGTATGCAAAGGTGAAGGGGGATGACTGACTCCTCCATTTGGTAACTTCATAGCAAAGAGTAGCATGGACCATCCTTATGTTCTTCCTCAAGGCACCTGCTAGCAGCTGGTACCAAGGATAGGATCTCATCCTAACTGGGACTTTATTCTGTCCCAAATACTGCTGGGCTTATGGCTACACTGAAGAGGATGCATTACCACCAGGAAGATGATCAGCTTCACAAATGTACAAATAACTGCATCTGTTTTCACCAGCAGGTGCAGGATTTTTTCCTCTAGACTTTCTGCCCAATTACCTGGGAGGTTAAAGGAGTGTAGGGCTAAGCTGTTGTTGCTCAGCTGGCATTGTGTTTTTGAGGCTGTTCCTTGACAGACTGAGATTTTTGTCGCTCCCTGTTTGATCCAGCTTAGACTCCAAGAAAGTTAGGAACTCATCTCTCTCCCTGTTTGAACTTTATGTGATTAATTACAGACCCTGAGAATGGGCTTCTTGCCTATCTCTCATGTTTAAATTGCCTTCCAGGATTTTGCAAGGCTAAGGATCCTCTTCAGATGTTACATCTGACTATGCCTCCATCAAGCCTCCCTTGGTTTTGCTGGGAGATGCATTTGATTCATAGTGAACTTTGAGAACAAATTAAACTGAGTGCTTTGTACACGGATTTGCTGGCCCTGACCCTTCTGCCACTGCTTGAGAAGAAGACAGTGTTGATTTTAGCAACATAAGAAAAAAGTGCAACTAAACAGGGCAATTGGATGGGGAGAGATGCTGCTATTCTGAACCCCTGCTTTTCCCATCTTACCCCTTGAAATGGGGCACAGAGAAAGTCTGCAGCTGGTGCCTCTGGCCACAGCATATCAGATGGAGGATATGCCATGAAATATCCAGTGTTTGCACTGGCAGAGAATCCAGCAGCCCTGGTTGTGGGCCAAGGCCAGCTTGTGCTTGATGCTGGACAGAGAGAAGAATGGTGCCTATTCCAAAACACTTACAAGCACAGCAGGGTGGGGAAGTGGAGGAGAGCTTACAGGATCAATAGCCAGTATTGCCACATCTAAGGAGAGGTAACGAGATGGTCTTTGGAACAGTGAGGGGAACTGTTCAGGAGCAAAGATCCCTCTCACCCAGAAATACCATGAAGCAACAGATCTGAAGGATGGTTGATATAAACATATGGGAAGGGAGAGGGGAGGGAGGAAGAAAGTTGTTCGGATAAGAGAAAGAACCAGAACAAAATCTACATCCTCTTCATGGCTTTGTTGGCAACTACTGAATCCTGGCTTGAGGACTGGTACCTTGGGGCCTAGGGGTTCAACAAAATGAGCGGAAAGCTAGAAAGAAAAAGGCAAGGACTGTCTTCCCCTACCTGCACACTGAACATTGGCCTGTGGGTTCTCACTCATGGCTACCCCAGTAGCACAGGAGGAGATATGGGACTTGGAAAGAGCATTAACCTCTACTCTGTGCTGTCTTCTGCCTGGGTAGACCACATGTAACTTGGGTTTCACAAACACTCAGAGAAGCAGCAGACTGGGGCAATGAGCAGGATGGATGTGCTGAAAAGATTCTGCCCCCTCCTCCCTGCCCCACCTTCCCCACATTACCATCAGCTTTGGCTGGAGTGAGGCTGACTACAGAAGCTGGCAACACTCTCTCCACTTGTGATGGTGTTTCTTCTAGTGTGCAGGGGAGAACACTCTTCTCCAGGGTCTTGGACAGGCCTGTTTCCCAAAGGGAAGGTGTAGGATACAGACAGATAAGGTCTCAGTGCAGCTGGCAGGGAGACCAGGGCCCCTCCACACCCCCCTTCCTTTCCCCCAGCATTTAGCTAGTGTTGGATGGTGTCTGTTTTTAGAAAAAGTCACAGAATCAACAGCTGAGCTGATTTTACAATGGGACATATAAAACAAACAGCCTGCCATCTGCTCTGTTGTCCTGGAATAGCGGCTTGGAGGGTGGCGGAGAGGCAATGAGGAGAATGAGGGGAGTGAGAAACAGAGGTGGGGGGAGAGGGTGGGAAGGAGGGGGAGAGGAAGAGAGGAAAAGGCAGAAAGGGGAGGCAGGGAG
Source organism: Phalacrocorax aristotelis (assembly GCF_949628215.1). Lineage (NCBI taxonomy): Eukaryota > Metazoa > Chordata > Aves > Suliformes > Phalacrocoracidae > Phalacrocorax > Phalacrocorax aristotelis. The sequence continues at coordinate 161,248,006 of NC_134276.1, read as the reverse complement.
GTCTTGTGGGGGGAGAGGAGAGTGAAAGTGGAGTCTGAGAGAAGAGAGAGAGAAGGGGATAAAGAAAAAAGGGGAGTTGTGTGAAAGTGGGGATGTGGTATGGGAGGAAAGCCAGGAGACAGGCATGGGGGCAAGCAGGGCTTGCTTGGGAACACCCTGGCTGGATCCCTGTCAGTGCTGTGAGCCACAGGGGCAGACATTTCCAGCACCCGTGTCCTTGCTGAGCCAGAGCCTGACTGCAAAAGAAACAAACTGGACTTAGTGGCCTGGATAATCATTCCCCTTCCACCCACACAGCCCTGCTTGCTTGCCTGCTGTACCGTGCCCCACCCCCCCATCCTGCATTGGCTTTTATTGAGTGCCACAGGGCAGGGTTTGAACTCCAGGTTTGGCAGCAGAATAAATAACAGCAACATTGGCCTCTCCAGCCCGAGAGGGAGGAGGGCTGGTTTTAATCAAAGGTAAATAACAGTTGGTATTCTCTGACCCTTAATCCAATTTCCTAGAACTGGAGAATAATGTTCTAACTTAGACACGTGGTGTTGGCCCACAGGAGAGGGACAGCTACTCAGCCAACCAACTGCTGGGCATGGCACAGCCAAGGAAAGCAGAACTGGGGGAGATGCCACAAGTCCATCCTGGCTGCCCTGGGACTGTGCTGTTCTCTTCTGACTCTTCCTCATGCATTTTCCATGCTTCAGTTATCCCTAAATTTGGGGCTGGTGTGCTGGCAGGCAGCACATCCTCATGAAATGTGGACCTAGTTGTTTAAGGGCTCCCTGATTTCCTCTGTTGACAGGAGAATTGGAGCCTGGCTGCTGCCCCACATCTGCATCCCTGAAGAGCATTTTGCCTTCCATGGTGACCTTGAGAAAGTCATGCTTGCTGTTATATGGTCTGGCAGAAGTCACTATAGGTTCCTGCAACATGTCAACTGTGAGCAAGATTTCAGTGTTGGAAAGAAATGTTTGTGTTGTTACTAGTCTGGTAACACAGGGTCTGTGACTGGAGAGTTTGACCTCTGAGTTGGTCACATATTAGAATCACAGAAAGTTAAGGACGTGGTGTAATTGAGCTATTGAGAGGTTATCCAGTCCTGCACTAGGGACAGCCACTTTACACCCCTTCTGTCAGATGCTTTTCCAACTGACTCTTCAAACACATTGTTCTGATCCAGGCTATTGGCATCAGATTGGAAAAATAGGTTGCTGGTAACAAAGCACTGGTACCAGGTTGATCTTTGAAAGACAAGTTTGTTCTGCAACTCTGTGTTAATACCAATTTGTAGCAGCCCATGGAACAACTCTGTCAGGCTTTTGGGCACTGCTTTCTCCTCTGTGGGGCAGATGAGCTGCAATTCTCTGGAACAAAAATGGCCTGGTGAGGCCAGGATGTGTTTGGAAAGAGGCAGAGACACACACTAGAGCTGAGGACAGAGGAGGCCAGCTCCCTTTCAGCCCTTTCATCTTGCAAAATAATGTGGCAGTCCACAGTAGGGGCTTGAGCTGCTGTGGAGACAGACCACCTGTCCACTCTATGGGTGGATCATGGTTCTAAGACCACTTTTCAGATTAATCCTTTTGTAAGCCAAAGGCCACGGAGAGAAATTTCCTCACCAAAAGCTCCCTGGTGGCAAATGTGGCCCAACACACACAGCACTTGTGTGACTGCCCATTCCTGGTCATAAAATGTAAACAGATCAATTGCAGGTGGGACAGCTGAGGCCATCCTCCCATCTCAGTCTCTGCTCTTTCAGTGTGGATCCAGCAGCAATGGGGACAGTGAGCACCTAGACACATCCAGGGCACCACAGGCTACGAGTACTGGGAGTCTAGCCTGAGGAGAAATGAGGACTGTTCCTCACAGAGAGGCTAAGAGGATGGCCGATCCTTACAATAGCCTGTCCAGAGAGGCCAGAAATGCAGCTCTGGAGATGCCTCATGTTCTTTCAGCTCCCCAGCCATGGGCACACCCTTCACGACCAGTGAGCCAGTCCAGCCCTTAGGGAGTCCAGCCCCACTGCTGAAATTATTGGCAGGAGAGGAAGGGGAAAAATATCTTTTACATCTAGTTGACCGTCTGTTTCTTTTTACCCTTGCTCATCTCACTCCAGGAAGCACATTGCTTTTGTAACTGTTGAAGGCACCGGAACGGCCCCTGCCCTGTCGGGAAGGGGCAGGGGGTGGAGAGGGGCTGTGGGGCTGGGAGGCGGCAGGATCTGGTCAGCACCCTGGACAGGGACGGACCCGCCGCGCCCCTGCCGTGCCTTGCCTTCCCCTGCCTTTCTTTGCTACCCTCCACCTTGCCTTGACTTCCCCTCCCTTGCCTCGTCTTGCCTTCCTCTGCCTTGCCGTGTCTTTCCTTCCCTTTCCTTCCTTTCTTCTTGATCCAGGCTGGCGGGCAGCCTCCTGGTATGGCACGGCCCTGCTTTGCATTGCAACCTGAACCAGCCCTTTTTTGCTCTTGCTTAAGAACAAATGCACTGTGCTGTGGCTCTGTACGCAGCTGCTCTGAAGCTGTGGCTTAGATCTGGGTTATTTTTTGCAGACAAATCCTCTTTTCTATCAGATTTGACATCAGGCAATCCCTCCAGATCCCTCCCTTTCTCCCTGTCTGACTTCCCCCTTCTCTTCCCTGCCCTGTGTTCTCTTTCCTTGCATCTGTGCCCTTCCCCCTATATGCCTCCCTCCCCTTTTCTTTCCCTATAGCCACCTCTCTGTGAATCTAATTTCACCTGCTCAGTTTCTGCTGCTTTGCATCTCCACATTACTCTTTGCGTCTCCGCTGCCCTCAAATGTATGTATTTTACTGCTTTACTTCCTGTATCTCTTTTTTTCACTCCCTATCCTGGTTGTTTCTCTGTGGTCATTTCCACAATGCTGTGAGTTTATCACAGAGCCCTCTCTGCCCCAGAGTTCTGCATGTTTGCATCAGGTGCAAAAATACCTAGTAGGTGCTTTGTTGGGAAGGGGACACCCTGCTACAGCTGATGGAGCTTGGCATCCTCTGTGGGGGACTTAGCTGTTTCACATACTGCCCCTTGCTTTCCAGCTGAGAAGGATCCTCCAGGGTAATGGAGGCAGAAAACAATCACAGAGAAGAAATTAAAACTACAGGTAATCTGGGAGAGGAGTCACTGGCTAATGGATGGGTTGATTGGGTAGGGCTCTGATAAAAAACATTTCCCATGTCTCAGAAGAACTGTGGTCTTTGTTTCCCTCATGGTCTGTGCCCACACAGAACAACCAGCCTAGGAATGGGGCAGAAGACCATACATCCTGGAGAAAAAGAAGAACCTTGCAGACAGTTGTAGTCAGGGCTTATTCCAGGAATCCAGTGTGGATTTCTGTCTCTCCACTCTTCTCCTCAGAGTCCAGCCTGGGTGGCACAGGAATCATCCCTGGCTTCCCCTGGGAGCTTTGCAGACCATGAGATGTCCCTGAAGCATGTTTCCAGCACTGCTGTGGGACACCAGTAATGCTCATTGAGTTATTTGGTAGGAGCTAGTACCTAGTGGACAAGAAAACAGGCTGAGGGATATGGTGTTACTTGGAAGTGATTCAGTTTGGGATAATGAGATTTCAATTTCAGTTGCAGAAAAATCATTGCCATTTACAGGAGCCCAGGGATGTCCCAGCCTGATGCCACTTTGGTTGGGATTTAGCCAGGGGACCATGGAGAATGGGATCCATGCCAACACCTTAGGCATCTAGATTTGAGTGGTGAGGAGAAATGGAGGAAGTCTTGGCTGCCTTTCACTTTTTTTTTTGGTACCTTTTAAAATGGGAACCCTTGTGGCAGTGACAGGCCCATCCACAGGTAAATGGACTGCAGCAGTTGAGGATTGAGTAGATGGGTCTGGAAAAACAGCAGTTGTGTTCCACCTTGCTTGCTCAACAAGTCACTGTGTGGCATCCAGAAGAGCTCAAAAACTGTTTGGAAGAGGCAATGGATTTTCTGTCAAGCTGGAGTTGTTCTCTCTAAAGTGACATTTACATTTTTACCAGAAAAAGTTTTTCTGGCCTGCGATTCTTCCAGCACTTTGGGTTAATAGGAGCAGAGGTTGGCTCCGCATTGTCTGTGGCTCGACATTTAGATGACTGTCAGAGCAGGAGAGAGGGCAGTGGTTTCAGCAGTGTTTAATGAAAAGCTGAGAGAAAGTAACGTTTTTGCTCCATCTTGGATGCTATCAGTTTTCTTTTTACACTACTCTAAGCAAGGACAGGGAAGAATGATATCCACTCATAGCTTCCTCCTTGGCAGAGAGCTGTCATACATGGCATTTCAAGACCACAAACAATCCCAGTGAGGGTGGCTACACTATGTGTTAGTCCCATGTTGAAGATGGACTGCATGTCTAAGCAATTTCAATGTCTTCTTCTAGTGCAGTACACAGCACAGTTCCACTTGCTGAGGCTGCAGGACACCTTTGCTTGCTCCTTTAAAAACAAACTCCTTCCCCTGCATATGTTTTTTGTAGTTGTTTTTGTCACCGTTTTGTAATATTTACAAAAGGGAGTTCCTGATGGAAGTGCTCGCAGGGCTCAGTGGCCTACCACTGACATGTGGGAGGAAGTTTGTCCTCAGGGACTCTCCTCCAGGACTCATGTGGGACTCCTTTCTGCTGCTTCAGCCCCCCTGCTACAGGCATGACCAGCACCTCACTGCATATCTCCGTCGTAGGTCCCCAAATATCTCAACACAGCACCCCAGTCTCAAACCCAAGACATCTCCTTGGATAATCCAGTTCCCATTACCTCTTTCCAACTAAAAATTTCCCCGAACAGTAACCAGACCTGGTATTCAGCATTTCTGCAGCACTTGGACTTGGAATGAGCCTGAAGAGAGCACTGCTAATTAGATCACATCTTGTCGGTCAGGTCAGTGTTATCCCTGCTTGAATGACTTAGATACCAAAGCACAAAGTGACCAGCTCCAAAGAGGACCTGAACTCCTCGGATTGCAATCTTGCTCTCTCCTTCTCTGCTCTGCTGATAGCAATAGAAGGTCAACTCTGTAGTTCTGGAGCCCAGAGACAGTGTGTCAGGTTTTCTGCTGGTGCAAATATCCACAGGGACTTCAGATACCCATTCTGTGTGCACAGTCTTGAGAGATTTCTTAGCACAACCTGGGAATACACTGGCAGGTATGAACCCAGGTGTCCTGGGTCCAGGCAGAATGATCCCAGCCTTCCCTGCTGGTTTCACCATAGCAGATTGGGATAGTCAAAACACAGGGAGCTCTGGAGGAAAATTCAGGATGAAGAACGAAGGCATGCACATCCAGTGTGTTGGAGGCTCCCAGCCACCCAGAGCAGGTAAATGGCCAGGATGTTTTGCTCCAGGTATGTGAAATCATAGAATCATTTATGTTGGAAAGGATCTTTAAGATCATCGAGTCCAACCATTAACCTAACACTGCCAAGACCATCATTAAACCATGTCTCTAAGTGCCACTCATTCGAAGTGGCTAGACTACCCTCTCCCATCACAGGATCAGCCATATGAATGGCACCTGAAGTGCCATTCAGACCTCTGATTTTCTTGCCTTTTGGAGCAAAGCAGCAGGGCATGGACTTTTCCACCCACAGAATTGGGAATGTATCCAAAAAGCCCCTGGGAGTCCCTACCACATCTCCGCAGCAACACTCAGTAAGTGTGAGAGTGATGCCTGCACCTCACACCCACATATGCAGAGCTAAATGCTCACTTACAATTGTTTCTGTCCCAGCTTCCCCATCACACTGGCTCCTCTGGGGCTGTGACCCAGCACTGACAGGACCCCATGCTGCTTGTGGGCTGGCTTGTATTGCTGCTGGAGAGGTGCCTACCACGATGGGGGTGTCAGAGCCTGGTGGGGTCAAGCTGAGACCCAACTTTGCATGGGTACTGGGGGGTGTGCAAAGCTTGGACAGTCCAAATAGTCCAGAAGTGGGGCCAGCAGAGGGCACTCCGATACCACCACTCACCCGCTGGACCGAGCCCTCAAGTGGGGAATGGGGCTACCCCCAAAGCCCTACAGCCCTTCCCGGCTTTGCCCTGGGTGTAGGAGGCAATGGAGGTCAAGGCCAGCAACCTGCAGCCCTACTTTCTTCACTGCAGGAAGGGGTTGGAGAAAATGGGTGAGGAGGCTGCAAGGGAGAGGTGTCTCAGGAATCTCCCTGCTACCCATGTCTGCCTCCATCAGCTCACAGCAGTCCCACTGCTCAGGCATGGATGGTGGATAAAGTGCATACAGCCCCTGTTTTCCCCTCTGAAGTGATGGGTGTAGTGTGGCTTCAGCACAGGGCAACTGAGGGAAGGCACTGCCTTTCACTCCTTGGATGGACTGCTGACCTTCAGGCTCAATAGCTGCATGCCCATCAGTCCTTTGTGCCTAATGTTGACACTGTCCCTCCTTTGCCAGCTGCCTATCCTCGTGGTGTCCCTGGCACTTGGATAGACCAGCTCTGGGCATATACCAGCCATCCCCACCTTGCAGACAGCCTGCATGAGTGTCATCGGGACTGACCTGAAGTTGGAAGATGGTCGAGGCTGGTTCCTTGGCAGATGAGAGGATTGCCCTTAGCGGAGAGGACAGAAGCCATGTCAGCAATGCTGCTCATGGCATGGGGTGTCCATGGCAATGGAGAGGGGCCTGGTGAAGTCCTGATGGGTTGAGACATCCTTGTGAGAGGTACCTGGCAGCAGACTTCTGGAAAAGAGTTTTGTACAGGCCACAGTGCAGCAAAACCTTTCAGGAGCCTTGCTGGCAAGCCTCACAGGAAGCTGAGGATTGCTGCGGTGAGCCCTCTCCTATCTCCTTAACACCTGGAAGGTCTTTGTGAACAGCTCAAGGAGTGCTGCATGCCAATGCAGGAGGGATCGCTAGTGCTGCGCTCACAGCAAAAAAGAGCAGCGCGATACCTCACTGACATTGCTGGGCTGCAGCCACAAAATCAGAGGTGCCTGAACTGGCCTGCCTGTTTGTGCCTGAGCTTTGGACAACTTCCCCATCATAAAGTAGTATGACAGCTACATAGGAAACTGGGATTCCTTGGAGCTCTTGGGGAGGGTGGGGGGTCTGCTGGCTCGTCTGCAGAGACAGCAGGAGCAGAGCACCTTCCTACGTGCTCTGAGAGCTTGAGCACCTTGCAGTTTTGCTGCAATAAATCTGGAGCAGCTATAAATCTGGAGCAGCTGGCTTAAGTTCCTCCAGGGTTCAGAAGAAAACACATCCAGCCTGATGTGTTTTGTTTGCCCACTCACTGTGTTTCTAATTGGAATGTTTGTAGCTTGGGAAATTGCTTCTTAGACTACAGTACCCACAGTGCTTCACTGGGAGCTCAGCATAGCCTGTTAGGGCAAAACAAAACCCAGACCTCTGAAGAGGGTCTTTCCTTACCTGACCCATGCAGGCAGCTGGAGGTCTTCAGTCAAGCCTGGCCTGCCAGCAGGTGCACTTACTTGGTTCATTGGGAAAAGACTGGTGAGATCAGTGAGTGAGAAATGTGGCTGTGGTTCCCTACCTTCTCCCAGAGGCCATTTCCATACCCTGGTCCTAGCAAGCAGGGCCTCCTCAGTCTATTGCTCCTCCATTTCTGCAAAGCCCCATCCAGAACTTTTTCTAAATGAACCCTGAAGTCCAGTTTGGGAGAGATCACAAGGCAGAAACAACAAGCGTAATGAACCATATTTAAAATGATATTTTTTCTGCCTTTGGAGTTTGGTTAATTTATAATCTATAAAAGTCTCTGCATAATTGTGTCTTGATTAAAATGGTATAATTAGGCGCTCTGGATCTCTCTCCCCTTTCCCTAAGATTATTTCTGTCTAATTGCTTTAATCTGTGTTTTCATGCACCCACTAGAAAATCAAAGCATGCTCCCATGAGGATGCGGGTGAGAGTGAATAAAGCTGACGACTCATTAAGTGCAGCAGAGAAAGGAAACTGCATCTAAATCACCACTACATTAACGAGGTAAAATAAAAAATCGAAACGAATAAATAACAAAGAGATAGAGGATTAAAAAAAAACAAACCACAACAAAACAACCTGACATAGATTTTAATATTAATTAAGAACATATTGAATAGCAAATTGCCTGTGTTAAAGCCAACATCCTCCATTGTTGATGGAGAGCAAAAGGTCCATCAATTTTAATTGTCCAAATCTGGGGGTGTTTTTGAGGGGATAACTTGTGCAGAATACAGCCTCGCTAGGCACAGAATAAAGTTCACTGAACAGAGATTGAAGGACCTGAGTAGGAAGAGTGTTGGTCCAATCCAGCCGTTGAAGAGCAATACCACAATTAGCCTAGATTTGGGTGAGAACTGGATCAGACCTCAGGGAGACCAGCACTTGCAGTGCTCTTGGTCCTCAAGAGCTGACCAAATCTGTCCCCTGCCCAAGACCAGAACAATATCTCCCCCTTCCAGGTGACTTTCTCTCTTACTAATGATGTTCACGATAAAGACTCTGCCAGCTGGCGCCAGTAACCTACAAACAGGTCACTTATTTCCCCACAGGTAAGAAATCAGGAAAACAAGATATTTTAAAAAAGCTTCTGGCTATGTGTATAGTTTGTTAACATCTGCTGTAGTCTCCTGAGAAGGTGTCCAAGGCAGTGCTGTCCCCTGGTCTCTCATTTCAGTGGAGACTAAGTGCTGTTTGCTATTTGCCTAGCTTAAGTGCAAATTCCCACACGTTGCAGTGTAGAGAGGCTGATTTTTACCCCAGATATGATTGACAAACTTTGTCACCAAGATGTACACAGCACTGTTTATTTTCAGCAGTGCTTAGCAGCCCAGGCAGGGCACTGTATGGGTGCAGCTACTCTGCTCTGAGATCTGGAGCCCTGCGCTGTGTGGCACAGATGTAGTCTATGGCAGAGTTGGTGATCCAACTGCCCTGAGAGTGGGTGACCAAGTGAGACCATGATTTCATCTCCAGTCATCAGTGACCCCGTGATTTGCCCTTAACCCATCCATTCTCTCTTCATTAGTATGGCATGTCATGGAAATGTGCATTCATGTGTGGTTCTGTAAAGGTCCTCAGCCAGCGACCTTGCCCCAAAATTGGTCTGTCTCTGTTCATGAGCTTCATACTCATTGCTATACTCTAGTTCACATTTTTTCTTGCCATAGATAAACAGGTTTTGGGAAGTGAAAGCAAGAAGCGTGTGAACATGGCAAGGAAAGCGAGGAAGAGCATTGCTTGAGCATTGAACAAGAGCTGTTGTCTCAGCAGAAAGCTCATGCCAGCTGCATCCCCTGGACCCCAGTTGTAGGGCAGGCCCCAAAGCTTCCTCCTGACTGAGGGAACACTTTGCTTCTGCTCCATCAAGTGGGCACTTCAGTGCAGGGTTAGGGGCACATACTTAAATGCTCTGCTGGGTCACTGCCTGACAACAGCTTTTGGTCCCCTGGGGTTTCCCTGTCAGCATCCCTTGAGGCCCAAGCTTGGAGAGAGGCTCAATGGTCATGTCAACATGGAAGCTGATAGGATAATACCGAAAAAGAAAGCAGGATCAGCTGCTTGCAGCCCTTGAGTTCAAGAAGAGCCTAATCTAATTAAGTGGACACCACTATCAAATGACCAGCTCTCTTTTAACATAGCCATTTTAAGTGGTTTGGGGTATTTATAGTAGGCGAGATAGGGAGGGCTTTTCTCTCTTGAGTTTATGCTTGTGTATAAGGGAGAGATGTGTAATATTAAGACTCCTACTTTGAATTAATTCCCATCCCCAGCCTGGGAAACTTTTTGCACAAGATTTAAGACACCAAAGTTTGATCCCAGCTAGCCTCTTCCTATGCCTGTGAAGGGAGTGTCTGTCTGGGTTGTTTCTGACTTTTGCCCCAAGCCAGAAGCACAGAAGTTTCTTTTTGGGATTAAGCTTTCCTTAAAGCAAATGTATTTTGCACAACTGTCTCAGGTCAGCTGACAGCCTTGAAAGGGCAAGAGGATGGGCTGGCTTGCCATGATCAGAAATCAATGGCCCGTTTTCTGCTGAACTTTGATGGGAGTGGGATGGACCTGTTGCTGTTGGTTACAGAGTGAGAGGAGAGGCTCTTGGCCCCACAGCCTGGTGTGGGTTGCTGGCTGATGGAATGCCCCCAATTTGTCTTCCCCTGATTAGAGTCTCTGGCAACCTCCAGTACTCTCTGTTACTCTCCCTGTAATTCCATCTCTGGGGGAGTTCCTGTGCGGCAGGATCTGTGTCAGATGATCCCCCAGGCTCGAAGGTGGGAGGAGGTGGGAAATGCTCGTTAGGAGCTGTTTCCATGCATAACAACAGTAATAATCCTTAGCCCTTTATCTAAAGCTTTTATGAATGTTAATTCATTAACCTCTCTCAATCACCCTCCGAGGTGAGGATTATTATCCACAGGATTGGACAGATGGGGGAAGCTGAGATACAGAGCGCCCAGCCTGAGGCTGTGGAACAAGGCAGTCAGATGCCACCAGGTCCTCCCTTGCCCTCCAAAAACTTGTCTCTCCTCTCCTGGTAAGGGGTGGGCTGGCTTCTTCAGGTCATCCTGACTCTAACAAGAAGAAACCTTGCTGGCAATGTTTGCTATTCATCTCTGGCTCTGAAAGAGCCTTTCAAGCTGACTTGGGGCACTGAGGCTTGTGCCTTTGTGCCACCATAGACTGTCACCATGGGAGGGCTTGACCTGCATGGTACAGAGGCCATGGTATAGGCCTTTTTCCAGTGTGTGTCTGTGTCTGTCAGGTCACTACCTGTATTATTGCTTGTAAGCAGAGAGGAAAAGGGAAGAGGGGGAGAGAGAGGGACTAGAAACAAGAAACCTTTTTGTCTCCTTCACCATCCCCATTTCCCTTCCAGCTGGGATTTCTTCTACTTTTAATGATGTCTCTCATTGCTGATGTGAAAGATTAAAAACCAAGAGATTAAAAGATTACACAAAGTGGATGAGATGGACTTTGCTGCCTCCCTCCCTCTTGTTGGGACAGACCTCTGGGAAACCTCTCTCCCCTGCTTCTCCCATTTTCCTTCCCTTCCCCTCCTTTTCCCCTCCCACCCCTTCATCTTTACAGCTCAAAAAGCCCTTGCCTTCTGATGGTTTGAGCCATTCTGGCCATCTTCAAGGCCATTCTCTGATCCTTGCTCAAGGGCAGGTGGAGAGAGAAAGGATATGTGTGAGCCTCAGGGAGCCACAGACATAATGTCCTAGTTGTCTATTTTCAATAAATCTAGCATTTCTTCTCTGAGGAATTCTCCTTCCCCAGGCAGTCTATATTGTTGGAGAGCTCTGTGACAAGGCAGGAAAAAGCTCCAAGGCATCCTGAACCCATTGTGATGAATGTACCACCCATGGTGATGTGATGCCCCTCTTGGGAGGTGAGCACATGGTAAGAAGGCTGGAGCAGACCAAACAGGAGGTGGGTCCCCTTGGCTATTCCTCCTCTTACACAGCATGTTCCAGCACAGGTGAAGGACCCCCTGAGTAGATCTTCAGCTCTGACAAAGGGATTTTTCAGCAGTAAGTCTGATACAGCAGAGATTTGCTCCTATTCACTCCCAAGGTGTTGGGAGTGAGGAGATGAATATGTCTGTTGCACTTTGGGTTGGTCCCTCTGTTCTCTGCTCTTCCTTGAGTCACCAGTTGTCCAGACTGCCTTCTGCCGATGGGGCCTTGAAGGTTTGAACTGTCCCACTGTAGTTCCAGACCAGCGCTGGAAAACCTTATGCCTTTCTGTCTTTTAATTTCACTGCTCCTTCCTGGTTGAGTTTACTGTTGTTCTTCTTGGTGGCATAACAACTGAGTTAGGACTCAGCCTGGGTCCCCCTGGGCAATGCCTACAATATCCACAGCCAGGAGAGGGAAGAAGGTCAGTTCCATGCCTGGAGGTGCTACTTTATCCCAGCAGAACCTCCTAGCTGTGGCATGCTCAGAGACCTCTCAGCCTGATGGAGACAGCAGTAAGAGTCCTTGCCCCCTCCTCTAGGTCCACAGCTATTAGGGGGGAACCTGGAGGCACTTCCACCCCGGAGGCTGTAAGCAGGTTAATGTCAAGTGTACTCATGGTATGTTCTTTCCAAACACGCTGCCCCTTGTAATGAAAAACGGGCCCCTCTCCATTTGGCAAAGAATGAGGCATCGGCATAACAGTGCAGGAACTGTTCATGCTACGTAGTGCTTACGCAGTACTTGCCTTTTCCCACAGACGTTGCAATGTGCAGCAATCCATGTAGAAGGAGCCTCATGTCTTTATTCCTGACAGCTGTCAGTCCCTGCAAAACAATCCCTTCCCTCCCTCCTCCCAGAGTCTCAAAGCCAAGCTGGGAGGCTGGGAGCACATGAACAGGGAAGGAAATCTGCCAACTTTGTCTTTCTCCGTCTTGCTGCCTGTGAGGGAAGTTGCAGGAAAATAATGAAATAAAAGCCAAGGCCCAGAGAAAGCTGATTCATCCACAGCCCAGGGCCAGTGGCCGGCTCCAAGCAGAGCTGTAAAATCAATCTGTCACTGCTCACCGCAGTATAGATCAGTGGAGAGATTCTGACTGCAGCGAGGGCAGAGCCCAGCCTCCTCCCTGGGCCCATTTTCCCTAGCTGTGGGACCTGGTTGTACCCCTGGGGGAGACAGGCAGATGGGCAGGAGAAGAGGCAGGGGGAGAAGGGCTGATCCGCCGGCTCTGTGAGCTGGAAACACTCTCAGCGAGACTCCCTTCCCTGGCAGCACACACTGAAGGCAGTGCAGGCAGACTAGGTGGCTGCCTTCTCTGCCTGACTCTTCCCTCCTCATGCGGGCAAACAGCACAAGGACCAGGTGGTGGTGGAGACGTGGGGAACAGCTCTCTGTGCTCCCAGCCCTTACTCCCTAGAGGTCGTGTCCATGTTAAACACTACCTCCAGTATTCTCCAGTCTGGGCCCAGAGGGTTAAAAATGAGTTTTATCATCACCTTTGTGACTCCCAGATTCTGGGCTATTCCAGGACTTATTCCAGCTCCTTGGCATATAACACCAGGGAATTGCTCTAATAAGGCAAACTCCCTTGGTGACCCCTAAGAGCATCTCCAGTCTTAGAGGATGTTGCATCCAAATAGAGCAGCAGCTGAGCAGAAAGGTGTAAACCAAGGCAGTTGTTGGTGCTGTTTCCATCCCCATTAAGGGGGCAGAAAGGTCAGGTCTGGCTGGAGGGTGGTGGTCTCACAGACGTTGGCACAAAAGAATTAGAAGGTGATTCTTCTTCTGTAGCACTGGACATAGGGAATGAAGCACCTCTACAGTTGACTTAAAGTTTCTGTGACATCCTTAGGAGGTTTTTTTCTTGGTGAAGGTTTTTTTTCCCACTTGGGAAGCAACTGACAACAGAGCCTTTTCCGGGGCTTTTGACAAGGTCAGAACCTCTGCAAAATAAACATGGGGGTGAACTTCTGTATACTCTGAGTGATCATCTGCAATGGGATGAATAAATATCGGGGGCCTGGCTTTGAATCAGATTGAGGACCCAGCTGTCCCACACCACTGGGGATGTGGTGCTCACTTCTGCTTGTCTCTTGGGACAGTTCTGCTCTGCTGGATTTAACTATTGTTTCTGGGTCAGTGGGAGTACGAGCAAATACCATTTGACCCTGACGGGCCCCGGCAGCACAAGGATCCTGCCGCAGCACTTCTGAGTCCAGAACAGATCTGTACCAGCAGAAGAGCCTCTGGGAGTTTCATCCTGAACAGACTGCAAGATGATCCTGGAGAAATTCAAGCAGGAGCAAATCCTGCATTAATTTGGAGTTGGGAACTTTTTCTCCTACTTCATCACCCTCCAAGATTAGATAGAGTCTGTTCTTGGAGGAGGTAGAGAAAGATGGAAGCAAGTCTCTGTTCCTTTAGCTTTTAGCTCCAAAAGAGCTTGGAGCAAAAACCCTACGGTCATAACCCCCCCAAAGTGATAAAGGCAAGGAAACTAGAGTCTGCAGTTGCCAAGACAAGCTTCTTTCTCCTCTCATCCCAGGTGGAGTGGGTAGATTTGGCATTTATTCCACTGGGAACAGACATCTACAGATGGTCCAGGGAACATCCAGAAGTGTCCTCAGAGCTGCTCACTTCTTGTCTCTCTGAAAGTGTCAAGAGTGTGTGGGGTTTTTTTCCCCACACACTTGGGCTTGCAGGTTTGGAGTAAAAGAGGATACAACAAGCTTCCTATCTGTAATTTTCAACAGGGCTGATGATCTTGTGTGTTTGTACCTGATGGACCAACTTGTTTCTTCATGCCATCTAGGTGGTGCATGTAATGCCTGGGGCTAGTTTTGTAGGTGGGTCCTTTGCACTTGTTGCCTGTGTTTTGAGGGAAGCAACTCATTCCTATAGGGCTACTGATCGTTTGCCCCTCCATGTAGTGCTTGTGGGTTTGGTGTCCTGTCCCTGAGGTTGTTGTATGCATGTGAGAAGGCTAGGGGCAGTCCCGTACTTGCTGGGTTTGGATTTGCATGAGGTTATTTCTCTCCCAACAGAGATAAAAATGTGCAAGGGGGGGTCAAAGGAGCTCACCACCCTCCTATAGATCTGCTGGTGTGAGACAGATGGGGTAATTGCATTTTTCTATACTCATACAATAGCTAGCAGGATAACTATGTGGGCCACAGGTGAGATTATTTAGATGCAACTGGAGATCACAATATAACACATTTAATAGTAGTGCTGCTTGCAGTGGGGAGTGTGTGGCAGAGTAATTTCTCTACAGTTCTTGGACTGCATGAAGCAAGTCATTAGTTTCCCATCGGCGTTTACATGCATTCGTACGTCTGTACCCATGTGCATGTGAGTGCTGCGGGTGGCGGGGTGAGGTGTCTATTTTCCTAGAAGCTGTTGCAAGCATATTGATATTTATGCTGAGGGAAATGTTTTTACCCAGCTGTTGCGTGTGTATATATTTGTTTGAGGCGGGGTGCAGATGGTGTCTGTTCAGCTGCAAGTGGAGGCTTCGGAGCATTTCCATTTGTTGTTGCAACCTCTATGCGTGCTCGTGTGAAGGACACAGTCAACTGGCAGAACAATATGTGGGTGTGAACTGGTCATGAGTAAATGTAGGTGTTGGGGCAGTTTTCTAACATCAGAGCAGCCAGGGGCCAGAACAGCCTCTGAGCAGGGAGCAAATAGTCTCACAGCGCTAGAATGGACCTTGAGACATTTCAGAGCAAGATTATATGATGTGGTTGTCTGGAATAGCAGGAAACTGGATTGCACATCCCAGGAAGCCAGCTCCCATCCAATGTCCTATGTTCCTAAGTTTCTTTGCAGCTGTTGCATGTCTGCGCGTGTCCGAGTGAGACAAGCAGTCCCTCTACAGCTGCGGTGAGTGCAAGGGATGCATCTTGTCCCTTCAGTTGTGGTCTGTGTGTTTGCGTGTCTGTGCAGGGATTATTTATGCCTAGCTGTCATGTATGTTTGCGCTTTCTGCAAAGGGGCCGGGGAGTAATTTCTTAAGAGTCACCCTGTGTTTGGTAAGGTGGTTTCCTAGCAGCTATTGCCTGTGTGCAGTATTTGGGGGCTGTGCTGTGGCTGGCTCCCCAGCACCTGGTGCACATGGATGTTTGTTTCTGACTGCAGGCAAGATCTCCATCAGTGATGGCATGTGTGGGTTTGACATAGGGAGGTGGAAGGTCTTCCAGTAAGCTGTTGCATGTACGTGAGGTTACATGGTTACGGGTGATTCCTGAGGAGCTGTTGCATTTCTATCTGTAGTGACTTGAGGAGGTGTATGAAATAGTCTCCCCAGTGCAGTCACATGCATGTGTTTGTGTGTGGATGAAAGATTTCCCTGACCTCCTATTGCATTTTCACGTATCGATTTTCTTAGCAAGTACTGCAGGGGCATGTATCGAAGTGTAGTTTCCCACGATGGTTGCACATACCTGTGTCAGTAGGTGTATAGCTGTTGCATGAGTACATGCGTGTATGTAGCTCCTCAGGAGCTGTTGCTTGTACCTGTGTCATTCCTAGAAGCTCTTGTATTTTCATGTGGGAGACTTGCTTCTGAGGAGCTGTAGTCTCTGTGCTTGTGTGTGTGTGAATTCCCCAGCAGCTGGTGCTTGTGCGTGTTCCTGGGAAGCTGTTGCATGTTGCGTGTAGCTCTTCAGCAGCTGCTGTAAGGAAATTTTGGTGTGTGTGCGTGTGTAGTTCCCCAGCAGCTGTTGCTCGTGTGCATGTGTGTATTCGGAGGTGTGCAGTTCCCCAGCAGCTGTTGCATGCGTGCTCATGTCTCCGGTGGAGGCCCACCCCTTTCTGCCTGCACCGGAGCGGTGGCTGTGCAGGCAAGGAGAGCTCGGAGCTGGCTCCATGAGAGAGGGACCTTCGCCTGTCACATCCTTCCCAGCTGGGAGAAGCAGTGCCGGCTCTGGTCCCAGAGTCCTATCAGCCGAGCCTGTGGCGAATTAATCACTTGCATTTTAAATGCCAATACAGCCCTTTCTGCCTTCTTCCCCCAGTGATGCGGATGCAGCGAAGGCAGCAAATCCTCCGGCTGTGTGTGCCCTCCCTGGACTGCTGCTCCGTCCCCGCCTGTCGTGCTCGCGTGCGTGCGTGGCTGGGAGTGCTGCCTAGGTGCAGCCGGGAATGAGACAGCCGTGGGGCAGGGGACAGCACAGCTCCAGGGGGTGACACAAGGTGGGGGATACTCCCCCCCCCCCATCCACAGGGCTGCAAGTTGCTTGAAGACCGGGGTCTTTTGTGCCTCCACTTCGTCTCTGTCATGCCCCATATGGAAGCTGGGAGCAATCGCCCCTCCAGAAGCAGGTATGTGTGTGTGCGTGTGTGTGTGACACGTTTTTGTGTGCAGCCCTTGGGCAGCTGCCTCGCGTGTCCTCAGCTCCCTGTTGTTGTCCGTGTCGCCTCTCGGAGAAGCGGCTGAAATTGGAGGGGGAGGACTGAAAGGGGGGACAAGGGAAGGATGGATGGATTGCCTTTCTCCTCCAGCCCGTGGATGCGCTCCCTGGGGGGTGGATGTCACTGATCTGAGGATGAAGGCAAGGGGTGAGTGCAAGGGAAATGGGGAAGTGGCCGGGGCTGGGGGGGGGGGGCGGGGGGCGCGGATAATGCCCATATGGAGGGATGGGAGTGAGAGAAGCTTGGAGGCAGGTCTCCCTTTCAGAGTGTGTGTGTGTGTGTGTGTGTGCGCTCTCGCTTAGGATCGGGATGCTGAATAGGTCCAAGGCTTGCTGCACACAGCTGGGTTTGACTGGTCTGCTTCTATTCAAACCTTGCAAGAGGAGGGGATACATGTATATGTGTATATATATGTGTGTTTCTTTGTGTGTGTATACATACATATGTATAGGTATAGCTATAGGTATATGTATATATCTCCACACATACTTGCATGTACATATACAGGTATAGACACAGAGACATATATGTATATTGCCTGCAGTTATAGGAGGGAGAAGGGGACAGCCTCATCCCACAGCCCCCTGTTCCCTGCCTCTTTGCAAACTTTCTCTGGGAGCCCTTGCAGACAGTAATGTGATGTGTGTGTCCCTCTCCCTCTCTCTCTGTCTATCTCCGTGTGTCTCTCTGTGTGTGTGGTGTGTGAACATTTGCCTGGTTTGAATGCAGGGGAGTGAGTACATCTCTGTTTTGCTTTTACACTGCTCTGCTGGGAGACTGACTGGCTGCAGAAAAGTCATTGCGTGGTGTCTGTCGGGTGTGTGAGTGTGCGTGTGCTGGTGGTGGGAGCTGGGTATTTATGTAGGGGCCCAGGACAGCTACTCAAATGCATACATACGTATATATGCATTGCTTGTAGGATGTCTGTGTGACCATTTATTCCACCAGAGAAAGCATGCCCACATTTTTATGCATAAGGATCCTCCTGCTTTGGGGCATGGGATGGGGGGAGGAGAAGCTGAATGAATGAATGGGAGCAAGAGGAGGGGGAAGGAGGAGGCATGTGGGTGGGGGAGAGAGACGAACAGACGCATCCTATTCTCATCCCAGGACAGGCAGGAGTGCACAGCTGCTGCTGTTCCCATTCCAGAGCTTGGATCTGGCTGGTGAAAGGCAGCATAAATCTGTTAATGCTGCCGCAGGCAGCATATTTGGGAGCTGCTGTGCGTAATGCCCTCTCGTGTGTGTGCTGGTGTGGCTCCCCCCTACCTCTACATGCATGTATGCAAGCACACATATGTGTATTGCATGTGTGTATGTGTGCAGAGGTGGAGGTGGCTGTGCACAAACAATATACTTGCAAACATCCTTGCAAGCACCCAGGGAAGGAGGTGTTGGTGATGGGGAGGAGAGCATTGCTCGTGCACTGCAGGCGCATGCATCTTGCAGCCGTGCACAGCCCGCGGTCCATTGGCACCCACTCTGGGCTCACACAAGCGTCTGCTGCTGGGGGCTGGTGTGTGCACACAAAGTGGGTGCACATGTGCAGGCCAGACTTAGGAGCTGCTCCCCCTCCTTTTTGCCTAAGGGCTGGAGAGCACAACCCTTCTCCCCACCCTGGAGGTAGGGAGCTGTAAATCAAGCTATGGAGCAGGAAGAGGATTGCTGAGATTGGGGTGGGGGGGTAAACATTATGTAGGGATTGGGGAGGGGGGCTGTGTCCCTGTCCCTGGAGGGGGCCTAGGGTACTGGGGAGCCTGGCTGCATTGCATGCTGCGAGCCAAGGAATTTGTCATGCAGCGGAAGGTGGGAGGGAGCAGGAGTGTGTGTGATGTGGGGGAGCTAGGGTGGAGGGGGAGAAAGGAGGCTGTGCTGGGGTATGAGGCATTTCTGGTGACCTGCACCCCGCCCTTCCCAGTCCCCACACACACCATCACTCCTGTGTCCCGAGAAACGCAGCCTGACAGCATCGCTAATGTAATATTCAAAGGAAGCTTCATTTACATGGAGCATGCATTATTAATATATTTAAATACAGCCCCCCTCTTGCCTCCCCCCTATGTGCAGACCGTACCAGCAGCAGTGAGGAAGCTGCAGGGAGTGGAGGGGTGCCGATGCAGTGCCGGGGGTGAGGAACAGCCCCTTTAATCCCACTGATTTCCCCAGCCTAGAAACCTTCCCCCCACCCCTAGCCCCCTCCCCACCTGCCAACATCCTCACCCCATTATTTTCCTTTGGGAGGCGGTTGGCTTTCAGGGCATCCAACCTACAAGCATGCAGATTTGTCGGTATGAAGCAAGCTGCCTTCATTGCTCTTACCCGTCAAAAACTACGACACCAGGGGAAGAACTGTGGATGCGTGGCCTTTCCCTCTCTTCACCCAGCTCCAGGCAAAGTGGGTATTTGGGAATATGCTGTCTGATGTGCTGCGCCAGTGCAAAGCTAAGCTGTGGAACAGCAGCCGCTTGGAGGGTAGAGAGGGCGTTTGGGAAAGGGGGGCATATGGAGGTGTAGTTTTTGCTGGCGGCCAGCTTGCGGTTAAAATTGGAAAGGTAAAAATCACAGGCAGAGGGGGAAGGCAGGAGGGAGGAAAGCATAGCTGTCATGATGTCCGTGATGTTTGTTCCTACCTGGTTCATGTCAGAAGCCAGATGCAGCTCCAGGCAGAGTGCAGCTGCCTCTTCTGACCCTGTTGAAGAGTGGAGAGCACTGCTCACCTGGGAAAAAAGCTAGTGGTCACATCAGGGCCTGTTGAAAACTCCCAGTGCTGTCAGCAGCTGTGTCAGAAAATATCAGCACATTTGCTGTGAGAGAGAGACCCAGCTGCTGTCTCCCTCATCCCAAATATTGTGTTTTTTTGCCTTGATCCCCTGTAAGTGTGGGCCTGGGCTAAGTTGTTTCTTTCTTTAGTGTGAGGGAGGGCAGAGGACATACAGGGAACACCTCCGTCCTCACGCTCTCGTGAGTCTTTGAGTGGCACCCTGCTCTGGGAAAGGGATGTGACGTCCCCCAAACACACTTGCAGCCCTCACCCACACCTGGGCACCAGGGTAGGACAGGAGCAGCTTAGGTGCAGAGCAAATGTGCTCCAGGAAAATATTCCTTTTTCTAGGAACAGAGGAGCTTTTGCTTTTCTCCTCCACGAAGGAGCAGAGCTGTCCTGGACAGTAAAGGATCCCAGGTTGCTGGCAGGTATGGGAAAAGCTGGAGCTTCCCCAATAGCACTGTGCATTCTGCTGGTGGGGATTGTCCAGGCTGGTCCCCATGCTGAGTTACAGCGGGTGCTTGAGATCTCTTTGGGGTTCTGCAGGGGCAGGGCTCAGTGTCACCCAATACTTTTCTGTGTGGGAAGAGGGATGAAGGAGGATGTGGAGTTGAGATGCTGAAGGAAGGCAGGCTGATCACATGGGAGCCACCTCCCACACTGTGGGGCAAGTCCTCTTTTTGGGGTGGAAGGGGAGAGTGCAAAGCGCAGGGAGCAGACCAAAGGGCTGTGACCCACCTCCAGCCCTTTCTCTCTGCTGGGTCAGGATGGGTTTCCTGCAGCTGTGAACCTGATGAAGGCTATATTTAAAGCCCCAGGTGAGTCAAGCTTGGCACTTTGGAGGTGACAATGACTGTGGGACTGCTGTTGTGTTTGCTTCAGTGGCGAGATGGTCTGGCAGCAGTTATAGCTTCACTTTAGCAGAGCTGCATTTGTGTTCTGGCTTTCCTGTGTTCCCCAGCCAGTGTTAATTTTGTGGCTCGCTTTGCCATTCCCTGACCTCCTCTTTAAGGGATTATAGCTGTTCTTTGGGTCTCCTGGGAGCTCAGGGGTACCTACCCATTGCCTGAGATGAACTGCTTTCCTCACAGACAGGACTGACCAAATAATTTCCTGTCACTGAGGAGAAATGACCTCATTTGTTCAACACTTATAAGCCAAGAGGAAACCCAGTTCCAGCTGACCAGCTGAAGTACAGAAGGAGGGAGGGGCAGTTGTCACTCTTTCCACAGCATTATAAGGGGTGGAAAGCAAACTGTTAGGAGCCAGGTTGGGATGAATGACTTGAAAGGTTTGATCCCTAGATGTTGCCTCTTGCAGGGAGTCTACCCCTGGTTTGGGTAGACACAGTGGCTACATGGTGCTGCATGGCATGGCACCAGATACCATGAAGATAGGCATGGGATCAAAATCCCATAGGACAATCCGTCCTGCTGTTGAAGGTGAGGTGCATCCATCCTCCTGTGCTGACCCAAGTGATGTGCTGGGGCTGTTCTTTCCCTTCTCCAGTCACCCCGGGAAGTGCATCTTCAGCTTTTCAGCCCCTTAGTGTAGAATTCTGTTCCAGGTGATGCTTTGGGGAGCTGATGGTGCAACATGAGTTTCACAGTGGTGAGAAGATGTGTCTGGGGGCCAAGAACCCAAGTTCCTCTTCCCTACACAGAGACACCCTCACACAAGGTTAACATCCATATCTGGTATTGGTAAGCTGTAGAGGAAGGATAGTTTCTAAGAAACTGTGGGTGCTTTTGACTCCTATAGGTGTCAGTTAGTCCGATAGCAGAGAGATGGAGCAAATACTGCTGTGAGGAAGGATCATCAGTAATATGACTTGGGGAGCGGGTCACAAAGTAGCAGGAGGGATCCCTAGCTCTGCCACAACTGGCCTGTGGGGAAGTCCCTTCCTTCCTCTCTATACCCCTCAGCACTCACCTCATTTCTGAATGGCTTGGGTGATAAGCTAACCCCCATGGAAGGTGCTATAGATGTGCAGACTGTGTCTCAGGACGGTGCACAGGCTATCAGTTGCCTTAAGACAAGGTGTCATATGTTTGTATTCATTCGTTCCATGGCTTATGCTGTAGACCAGATGGATCAGAGCTGCCTGTGTATTTTTAGGTTACTATGAGGGCTCCATGAGCTATCCTTCCTCTGGGAACATTGGTTTATGCATGAGAACATATATGTTTGTGAACAGGGAGAGAACCATTTTCTGCTAGGCTTTGTCTGTCCTATCTTCTTGTATGCACAGGTTACATCTGTGTGTGCACAAAATCTTTGGGCAGATGTATGTCATTCTCTCCTCAGCTTCACATATGTTATCCATGAGACGTGTTACTGTGTGCATTTGTGTATGTGCCTGTGTGTGATGCAGGTAAATTGTATGTGGGGTTTTTTTTGTGGAGTGAACGCATGTGTACGTGTATGTATATGCACCTTTTACATCACTTGGACTTGATGTCTCTTCTCGAGGTGTGTTCCTTGTTCAGAGGTAGAACATCTATCCTACCTGTCCATGTATCTTCTTCACCCCACCTCTCATGAATCTGCTTCCTCTCCCTGGAAAGAGATTCTGTGCTTTAAGAGATAGTCTTGAGTTGTATTACCTGGTGCCACATGTATGAAGTGCGTTAGGTCTCCTGATATCTGTGTGCTCAAGTACAGAAACATCAAGCCTTGAAGCACAAGGGAGGCCCAATTCATGTTATTTCCAAGGCGTTAGTGAGACCAGTCTGTAAAACCTGGCATTCAAACCTGGGTGCTATGCTAGCTGAAGGAGGGCGATAAATTGAAGCGAATTCAGAGAAGAGCAACAAAAATGATGAAAGGGCTGGAGGGACTTATTTATGAGGAGAGATTAAAAGAACTAAATATGTAGAGCTTGGCTAAATGATGATACGATAGCAGTTTACAAGTATTTGAGGACTGTAAGCACCAAGGAAAGGAAAAGATTATTTAACGTGGCAAAAGATAGGCAAAGTCAGAGGTATGGGATGAGACTGAGCAAAGAGGAGAATATTTGGCTAGCTCTGAGGATACATGCAAGCTTCCTGGTGTGAGTGCTCAGACTGACTGTAAAATAGTCTGGCAAGTTTATGGAGATGTAACTACTTGCAGCAAGGAAACACAGTGGTGAAAAGTGATGGAGGAAACAAGCTAGACTTGGCCAGTGGTGGAGGTGGAGTGATCTGCAAGGCCTCTTCTTCATATACATCATTGCCAGGAGAATTTTGAGAGATGTTTGTTTGTCTTTCACCATTTATTGATCCCCTGTCTTACAGCTGGGGAGGACCTGCAGACACTGTTGTTGGGGGAGCAGAGAGGTGGTACAGGAGGAATGAGTAAACGGCATCTGATAGAGGTGGAGGATATTATTCCCTCCATCTGTCCATCCCCTCTGGCTGGAGAGGTAGTCTAGGAAGCAATCCTGTACAAAATGCCTGTAGGTGAAAAGGGGCTTTGCCACTACAACTTTCTAGGAGGCTACAGGCTGGACCTACCAAAGCAAGCAGGTCCCTCTTTCCAAGCAAAGATGGCTTGGCATGGGGACAGTGGCGTTAGGAGGATCAGACTTCCCCTCTCTGAATTCCTAGTCACAGATGGTCCAGAATTGGGACAACAAGGTCAGAAGGATTAACACCCCTCCTTTTTTTCCCCATTGCAGTCACAGGCCAGGAAAATTGAGTCAGATCATAATAAAAGGATTAGTGTGGAGAGGCTGCCATGAATAGTGTGATAGACAGGTCAGGGAAATGGAAGGGAATTCAAGGGGGTTGGCCCTGTTACAGATGGTCTGTTGAAAGGGCTCTGTGTTTATCAACAGGGAAAGGGGATTTGGTCTTATAAAGTCTGGAGCAAGGCATCGAGGGGGCTAGCACTCAAACACAGATGTTATTCCCAGCAAGAATCTGTACTGGGATGACTGGTTTAAATGACCTCAGACCTCCTTCCAGCTTTAGGGCAGAAGAAAAAAAAAAAAAAGCCTTGGAATGGGCTCTATTGTTTGCTCTCTTGTCTATTCGTCTCCCTTACTGGATCTAATGCACCAAAATTATATTGCTACTCATAGATACTATTTGCCTGTGGCTTCTGGGTCAGCCTGGCTATGAAAAGCCATAGGAATATAAGAAGGACCCTACTGAGCCAGGTCTGAGATCCTTCCAGGCCAGTATCTCCAACTGAAAGAGGGAAGAGCATAAAGATGGGATAACTGTGTAGAAGCACTTCCTCTGAACAGTCTTTTAGCCTTCAGTGATGTGTGGCTGAGGGACCTTGTGCTAGAAGATCTGTTGTACACTTCATACGTCTCTATGGATTTGTTTCCTCCCTGAATTTGTTCAGCCAATTTTTGAAGCCAGGTGAAGTTTTAGCATCCACAAAATCTCATAAGAAGTTCTGCAACCTAAACAGGCAGTGTGCAATGCAAGACCTCCGGTCGTTTGTCTTGAACCTGTTACTTTTTGATTTAATTTCCTGACCTTTGATTCTTGGGTGGGAAGAGACAGTTAACATCTGTCCCCTCTACTTTTTCTGTGTCATCCGTGGTTTTATAGACCTGTCTCATTTTATGGTCTCTATTGTCTCTTTTCCGGTAGCCCTTCACCTTTCATCTTTCTGCATCTATCAACTGCCTCTTTCTTGGCTACAGCAGTGCAGCTTTGTAGTGACGGAAGGACATGGGGTATTGTTAGGTGGGAAGTGACATTGGAGAGATAAGCTCTGCCAGGTCCCACACAGGTGAAGGCTTTTGTGTTAGCTGCAGTGCCATGGTGTAGGAGGAGGTGAAGAAGGTGGGCAAAACCTCTGAAAGCAGTTGAGGGTGCCTTTGGCCATCAGGATAAGGACTGGGCAGGATCCTAGGAGGCTTGAAAAATAGGAAGGGGAAATTTGCAGTGAACCTCAGGATGTGGGGATAGCTTCTCTGAGCATGGGTGGTGGCTGTCAGCACAGGCAGGAATTGGGACTGGTCAATACAGAATGAGTAAGGGAATTGAAAGGCCAGAGGTGATTATCCTGATCCTCTGACTGAAGATCCTCTGACTGAAGGATGTTCAGATAAGCAGACTGAAGGTGGAACAGTCTGCAGACATGAGTGTCTCGGGCAAATATGGCTTGGATATTCTGCTGGTGTGATGGGCAGTGCAAGAGAGTGGGAGGAGAAGGTGAGAGGACATGGACTGCCTATGAGGAGGCTCTCAGACCTAAGCACAGCACAGGGACATCTTGACCCACTTGAAGGAGATACCCAAGAGTCAGCTCCCACGTCAGGACTAGGCTCTTCTACAGCAGATTGAGAGATTTATCAACAAAATCCATGCTGAAATTAAGATCATCTCTTATTTCCTGTCCAGCTGAGAACCTCAGCCAGGTGATGGAGAAGAGGTGAATGAAAATGAAACATCATCCACCTTGTGAGTGGTCTTCAAACAGAATAGGTTCAGAAGGAGGAAACAGGCTCACGCCAGGAAGAAAAAAGGCCCTAGTGTGATGCAACAACCTTGTGGTATTGGAGGGTACAGGGAAAGAAGAATGTGCCCTCAGTAGCCCTTATGTCATTTCCTACAGAGGAAAACTGTTCTGAGTAACCTTTGAATTAAGGGCTGTAGGGCACTGAGGTGAGGGGTGGAAAGTCTGCTTAGATGTTGTCAGATATGACCTGGGCCAGGACAGACAGCAGGGAGAGTGAGGAACAGTACTGTCAGCAAGGGGAGGAGATGAGAAGAGAGGTTTGGTGTGAAGGAAGGGCAAGGGGTGAAAGCAGAAAGGCCTGAGCAGCATCAGAAGGAGAGACAGTGGTGGCAAGACCTCTGCAGCAGCCATTTATGCCCCGAGATTTCAGTCTCTGCTCCCCAGTGGGTGCCTCTCATGATGCAAGGAGCTCCAGTCCCAGCAGCCTGTTCCCAGCCTGGTCACACCATGGGGGAGTGCAGCTGCCTCACTTTTCCTTACAGACCAAGGAAGGTGGTGGGACATGTTGTATCATGCCATGTGTGTATAAAGCTTTTCTGCCAGTAGTCAAGTGTGGAGATGGTGAGGGAGAAGGTATTTTTTTCTGCCTTCCCTCTCACTTTGTGTCCTTTCCTTTCTTTTGTCTCGTCCCTCATGCTGATTGTAACCTTTCTTCCCTTCCCTGTCCACTCACCCAACACCGGCTGCATCCTGTGTCTCTGTTTGTTTTCCTTTAATCCATGAGATGGATCAGTGACAGACCCCCACTGTAATTTTTTAAATCAAAGCCCTTTATCTTGAATTGAGCAAGGTCAAGGGAAGCTTCTTAAGGCATCGGTTGTATTTTCTATGTCTGCCTCAGAGCAACTTAAAGGATGGCTCAACAGGATTAGTAGAAAGCACAAGATTGGACAAATGGATTTGTCAGGGGCTGGCTGGTGGGCCTGGGGGAGTGGGAACTTGCTGTGCTGGAAAGTGGGAGAGCTGGGCTCTGCTCAGGGCCTCCATCACTGCCTGCTGGCTACTGTGCCTCTGGGCACATCAAGGCAGCTGACTTGATGCTGAGAACAGTCCTGCTGCAGCCTTGGGATAGAGCAGTCTCAGCCTGCAGCAGCACTCTTTGCTAAGCAAGGCTATTTAGCACCGGCCGGGTGCTTTAGGGCCAAGACACAGGGGATATCCCTGTGCTTCAGGGATCATTGACCCCAGCTCAAGCCTCTGCAAAGCCTAGAGGGACACGCTGATCACAGCAGAACCATGTACAGCTGGAATAACGTCAGTGACGTCTCAGGAACAAGCCAGGATGCCATTCCCTGTGGTCATAGGTCCCCTGTGGCAAGCTTCCCACTCCCTCCCCAGCCTGCTGGGTGCTGCTGGAGGTGTGAATTAGCAGTCCAGAGGCGCTGTCATTAGACTCTGATTCCTTGGCTTGGCTGCTTCTGTTTCCCTCCTCCCCTGTTTTGTCTTATGCTTTTGCAAGTGCATGTTTTAGAAGAAAGCTTCAGGCTTGTGGGATGGCAGAAGGGCAGCAGGCCATACGTGAGCTCTCCTCACACAGCTTGGCTGGCACACTGTGCAGCCCCGACCAATTTGTGGCCCTTGCTCCCCCAGCACCTCGCTGCTGCTGGCAGCTCTGGTTCTCCACTCTTCTCACCCGGGGCGTCTCCTCCCCTGGGAGCGGTTGGCTCTGCCTGGGGTGGGAGAGAGTCTGCACCAGGCTGCCCGCTTGCTTGTGATGGCCAAGCTGATTTGACCAGCCACCTGAGCACCCAGCCACCAGCCTGTCCCACGAGGGGCCTGTCCCTTTCCCTCCACACAGTGAATCTGCACTGAGCAGGAGCCCCAGTCCATTTGTTCTCTGATCTCACTGGTGACTGTTTCCCTCCTTCACCTGAACCCCCTCTGTCCTGTACTGTGTTCTCAGTATACTGGGCCTCTGTGGTCAGAAAGGAGGCTCATGAGGAGCATCATCTCTGGCTGCAACCAGCTACTGCAGCCTGTTCCCCATCAGGCAACAGCCCTCCTTGCACATTGTGTTCAAGGGCATACGCCTATCTTGTTACCCTATGTGCACACATATGGCAGCACGAATCAAGAATTCAACAGAATGGAGAATCACATAACCTTGGCCTTGCCTTCCCAAGCCTCCCAGAAGGATGGGACAGCTGGATTAGCCACGGACATGGCTGCTTGTCCCCAGTGCAAGGATTTCTCTCACCGGACTAGCCACACTGTTGCCCTCTCATTAGCAGCCCTTCTTCTCCTGAACAGATAAAGGGTCTCTCTGAGATCCCCTTACCTCCCTACTCTCCTCCTGTAGCATCCTGGCTGCATGTCCCAGGGCTTGTTTTCCATCTGGGGCACCCCAGACCCTCAGCATGTGCTGCCCATGGGGGAAGTTCACACCATTTCCACACAGCAGAGGATTTGCATGCATGGTGGGGGAGAGACAGCCCGGCCTGTTTATTCTTAATGCTCCGTATTATCTCCATTAATAATGCCACCTCTGCCTCACATGCTAATTAAGGCTCAAGATTGTTAATGTAATAGGGAATTTGGGCAGAGACCACACAAGACTGGCTGGATTAAGTTAACCTTATGGACTGTTAATGGATCTCCTGGAGGGGCATTTCTGCCTAATGAGAATCCAGCTTGAATGGTAATCAGGGGCTCGCTCTCCACATGCCCAGCGGAGCCAGAAAAGCTGGCGAGGACAGGCAGGACATGGGAAAGGCATTGGCAGGAGCTGCTTGTGAAGCTGAGGAAAGGAGAGGAGGGTGCAGGGCTGGGCAGAGGGACCCTGAAGTGAGGGAGGAGTTGGGGCCAGTGGAATAGTGATGGTGGTGGTGCTGCAGAGGGAGCCCCAAATAGGTGCTGAGGCTGGCCCAGTGCTTTTTCTAGTGGGTGTTTAATTATTAATACAAAGCGCTATTTTTCCTGGTCATGATTGCCAGCAGTGAAAAGGTCACCCAAACTATGTTAGCTGTAAGCAGGGCTCCTCTCTGGGGAAAAAAATCCTGGGAAGATCTTGGCTCAGTTCCCGGGAACCTGCACCATGGGTCGTGGCTGCCACTACCCGGCAGATCAGAAAGCGGGGCTTTCCCAGCCTGTCTTGTTGCATGGCGGGGGGAAAACGTCAGGTAAGGGATCTGGCACTAAGCACCCTTATGTGTAAAGAGTACGATGTCTTGCTGTTGAGCAACAAGGTGAAAGGTTGGGTCTGTGTTCAGAAGAAACCTGGGGACAAATTAAAGGGGACAAAATTGAGCTTAGAGGCTAGGTTTTCAGTGTATAGGGTTGGGTGATGTTTGGGGATATCACAGATCCAGGACTGCAGGCAAGGCAAAAGTGATGAAGCTTAAGCGTAAGGCTTCATTTTCAAGGCAAAATTGTGAGATCCTGGGCCTGGATGAAACTGGGTCTTGCTGGGGGTCCATGAAGCCTTCCAGGATGGTGTGAACATTTTCACATCTGGCTCCTGTGTGCTAGTTTTGTTCTCAAGAGGTAATAGGTGCAGACTGGATTGTAGGGCAA
Organism: Phalacrocorax aristotelis; assembly: GCF_949628215.1. NCBI lineage: Eukaryota > Metazoa > Chordata > Aves > Suliformes > Phalacrocoracidae > Phalacrocorax > Phalacrocorax aristotelis. The sequence goes on along the minus strand of NC_134276.1, from coordinate 161,219,433 downwards.
AAGCAAAGCCTGAAATGGAGGCCAGTTGTCTGCATTTCAGTCTGGGGAGTTGAGTAATTTAGATCAGCCCCAGAACAAACATGTAGAGCTTAGGACAGGATTTTTGGGAAGAAGGTAGTGATCTGCAGAATTGGTTAAAGGAATAAAGGAATGTCTTTGGGGTTTTCTTCTTGCTCAAGTCCCACTGCCCCAGGGAGGTGCTCCAAGTGGGCAGGTTCCATGCTTTGGATCCTAGCCTGGAGGTTACTCAGTACACGTGGGATCTGGTTGAAGGTTTAGCCTTCTGAAGTGGGAGCAATGACAGAACGGCTAACACATGTTGCTTTGGCTCCAGAGGCATGAGTTTGAGTTGTGCTGACTGCAATTTGTGCAAAAGGTTTCTTACACCAAAACCAGCTGTGGGTGATTCTGGGGAACCAAAAGTCAAACAGGTATCACTGTAGCTGCAGGACCCTCTCTATATTCCCGGCCATAGGGACCCTGTCCCCTAACTCTGTTACCTTGAGCTGCTTTACCTGACCTGTGTCAGCTTTAGATGGCCCATGGTTTGGATGTGAGTCGCAAGTCTGGTGCTTGGGGTTTGGAGGTGGAAGTTTGTGTGTTTGGGTGAACGTTTATGGGTTTGTGATGCAGTTCCTGGGGGTTGGAAATGGGTGACAAGGACATGGAAAAGGAATAGGTCCAGCTCATGTTGCCCAGCGAGGTTTTTCTTCACTTTATGGCTCTTGGTACAGGGAGATACCGGGGAACTGCAATGAAAGGAGTTCCCTTGCTGTGTGTTGGTGTGTGGGAGTTGGCTCCCAGGGCAGAGTATGCTGCTGCCAGTGAGCGAGGGGAACTGAGGAAATGCAAGAAAGCAAAAGCAGAGACCAGGAGGAGAGGCAGAGCAGGAGCCAGATGGACTCTTCCACCCAGAGAGGGGTTCTATCCCTGCAAACTTGTATGCACCCAGGGGTGCACGCAGCATGTGCACACTTACCATAGTTTTGTGCTGTACTCATAGAATTGCTTTCACAAGGATGCTCACTCTGCAGGTGCGCAGTAACACACTGGTGTCACACAGAGGCGTAAATACTGCCACACACACACAAGACAACCCACAGAGGACACATCTCTCCCTATGACACCTCACAAATGTACTGATGTTTTCAGCAAAGAACAGATTTGCATGCATGCACACTGTTCACCCATAGCAAAGCACTTGGATGCCCACATGTACAAATACACATTTGATACATCGATACCTGGAGTCCACTGCCCACAGCAGGCACATGCACAACACCAACACACAGACGCTCACCAGAGGCCACAGAATCCTGCACACCATGTATGCACATGACAGCATATTGTCCACGTTGCCCTCTTTCAGCATCATCCCACGCAGATGGACTCACTCATGGCGACACTGACAGACACACGTGTTTTTGTGTCTTCCAGGTCTCCTTGCTTGTCAACACAAAACAGGCATGTGAAGGTGAGGCCAAACACATCCCTTTGAGATGAACAAGATGAACACCACACAGACATACACATGCAAACACACAGATGCATCCCCCTTGGCTCCTGTTTGCCTTGCTTTCACTCTCCGTTGTCCTTTGTATAGCCAGTCATGGTGCGTCTTTCGTGCCCCTGAAGCAGAGGAGCAGATGGTTTGGAGGTCAGTTTAGCATGATGGTTCCCTTTTCCACTAGTGGCTCTCTTCAGTTGCTTAGCTCAGTGCTAAGTGTCTGGGAGATGAAGATCCTCCTTATCTACCCACATGACACCTCTGTGTTACTTCTCAGCACCTATTAGAAATCCTGAGTCCAAAAGCCTCTTTAAATTGCCCTCATGACCATACTTTAACCCAAGTAGCACTTCAGGCCATGGTGACTTTTCTGGGTTCAGCAGCATCTGTTAGCTTTGACCAAATGAGGCAATTCCATCTCCACTCTGCTCTGTACACGTGCCTCGCTGAGGCCCAAAAGGCTCTCTTGCTTGTCCCCTTTCAGCCTGCATTATTCATCTCCTGTAATGCACAATGGATGTTTGTGGGAAGAGGCATGCAGGTATAATTGAGCATAGTGCTGAGGAACAGACACTCCTAGCAAGCTGAAATTGCCTGAGTGCACGGGCCAAGTTCAGCTGAGAGAGAGAAAATTCCTCTTCAAAGCACTTCTGAAAAGTGAGTGGTGGTGGTAGAGGGGAAGAGGGGATGGTTTGGAGGGGTTGCAGTGGTGGTGGTGGTGCCTTCTCCACGTGTTTCTTCCGGCTCTTGTCGTGCTGCCATGCGAACGTGTGTGTGGTGTGGCTGTGGGAAGGTGGGAGCGCTCTGGGGGAAGGTGTGCAGTAGGTGGCTTTGGGGAGCAGAGAGTTTGCATGCCTGAGTAATGGTGGGAAGGTGTACCTGCATGTGCTGGGAAGGGGGTCTAGGTGTTTTTGGTGAAGAGCTGTAGAAGCAGGGTGCTGGGGCACATGATGTGTGGCAGGGCAGCGAGTTCCTGGAAGAGGCTACTGCAATGTATGCTTCACTGACTTACACTGAGGTGTATCTGTATCTGCCCGGACCCCATGCCCATCCAACAGCACAGGACAAGAGCTTGTGGGACTCCTTCCTTTCTTCCCAACTTCTCTAGGAGCCAGGGATAATCAGCTTGCTCAGGAGTTGTCAAGAGAAGGGCTGGGAAGGTCCGTGAGTCTGGCTGGGGCTAGACCTGACTGCAACCCCTGCATTGCCTGTGCCCAAGCCATCCTTATGCCAGCCCCTTTGTGCATATGGGCTCTTCTTCATTTTGTACCTGGGCCAGTTCCCACTGCTCCAGTGATCCCAATACAGCCACAGACCCATGCATCACATGTCTGCAGTTGCATCTGCTCCCATCTGCTTTTCCCTGCTGCGCTTTCCTGTACCTCTCCCGTTTCCCGGGGGTGCACAGGTATATGCGCTTGCCCTGATGCTGAACCCTGATCGCTCCCTGCCATCCACTCTCAGGATCACGCTGTGACACTACCGACCTTGTTAAACAAGTCTAGCAGAGCACTCGCTGCGTCATCCCTCGTGCCGGGCCAACCTCCTCTCCTTCCCTCACCCCTTCTTACCCACCTCTTTCATCTCCTTGTCTCTCCTGGGGCCTGGGGGAAGCTGGCACCTTCTTGGCCAAATCTCTGCTTCCCGTAAGGGTTTACGTACTTCTTCACCATGCTTAGGTTTTGCAGTCACATTCCCCTGATGCCACTATCGGCCAATTTCAGAGCACTTGCGGCTGGTGGGACCTTGCACTCTTCTTTGCATGCAAATTATGCACATCTAACACCAGAATAAAGGAGGAAAGGTGAAGGGATGAGTGTGGATGCTTTTACAGGCTTTCAGCTCCGGAGATTTTGCCCTGGGAGCTGCAACATGTGTCAGCAGAGAGATGGTAGAATGGGCAGAACTAGAGAAAGTGCAAAAAAAGGGAAGATGTCAGAGGCGGAGGCAGTTTAAGCAGAGTTGGTGTGGCAGTGGTATGTATGTGTGTGCACGTGCATCTGTGCAGGTGCACAGAATAATACAGCTGTCTCCAAAGTGAGTCCCAGCTTCATAACTTTCAAGAATGTAATCTTTTTGGGGTGAGTGATGCTGGCTGCCTGTCTTTCGTGTGTAGTTTGTGGTTCGTCTGCTTGTGTTGGATGTTGATGAGTATTTGTGTTTTCCATGTGACAGAATATGGCTGGTGTTTGATGATGCTGGGGCTAGCGTTTAGGATCCAGAAAGATGGTATTCCACTGTGTGGGCTGAGTTAGGTAGGTAACAGTATCTGATGCGATCAGTTTGTATGCTGCAGGCAATTTGTAAGCATAGTATATTTGTGTGTGATATGCAGCCTGTGGTGCTTGCTTGACTTATGTTCCTAAGTGCGTGAGGATATTTTATGTGTTTTTGTTTTCTTATAGATGTGTGAGTTGTGGGATGCTGGTGTGCTGTTTGCACTGATATAGATGTATGTGTGTGTATGCATGTACGTGGCACTTTTTCTGGTGTTTGATATGGAGGTGGGCTTATTAAATGATGTGCGATTGTGCAGTGACAGTTATGCATAAATGTTCAGGAGCTTGTGTGTGGTAGATATCTTCAGATATTCAGCATGCATTTGAGTGGTGGTCAGTATTTGCTGTGCTGTATGTAAATGTTTTTGCTGTGTACTCATACGTGGTGGAACAGGCTGGGTGGAGTTGATGTGGTTGTGTGATTGTTGTCTGAAATATCACGTATGCATGTTAATACAGCTGTGCAACCTTGTAGGTGCAAGATGTATGTGAAGAAGAGAAGCACCTCACCCTTTAGAGTGACTCCAAATTTTTAGGGTATGCATGCAAGGTGGTGCATGGGGGTATGAAAAGGCTGGTGAGTGTCTGTGTGTCTCTGTGTGTGTGTACAGCGTGGGTGCAGCAGTCTGAGTGTGAAGAGTGTGCTTGCAGGGGGGGAGTGCCTGGGTGATGTGAGCAGGGCTGGGAGGTTGGCGTGTCTGCATGTGTGCGGCTGTGTGTGTAGGCACTCCTCTCCTTCTCCCAGTGTGGCTCCAGCAGCACCTTGCCCTGCACTGGGCCAGGTGCTGTCTCCTTTTTGTGTGCAGTGGGACAGCTAAGCTCTTAGGATACAGGCCATCCTCTTTCCATCCTTTAAATCTCTTTCCATCTGTCTGTGTGTCTGCTCTGCTGCCTGTGTCCAGTTGTCTGTTCCCATAATCACCGATACGCCCTGACTAGCTCACACCCCACACTGCCTGTGGACTCAGCAGCTGTGCATCTCTCCGTCCCTCCCACACACACACACACGTTCACACACACACACACCCTGGATCTTCATCTGTGGTATATTCAGTTGCCATTGGAAACCTAAGAAAGAAGTGAATCTACCCTCCAAGTCTTAAGCTGGTGGTTTTTTTTCCTTTTTCTTTTTTTTCCCTCCCCTTTCCTCCTCTCCTCACAGAAGGCGAAGTGGTTCGCAATGAATCCATGGCAGCTTCGATCGAGCGGTGAGCTGGAGCACCTACTCACAGGCCACTCCTTGATGTGACTGAAGAGAGGCCTTTCCCAGCACTCGCCGAGGAGAGCAGAGCCCTGGATTTACCTCCTGCACACCCGGGCGCCCCCACCACAGGCACCGCAAGGTAAGCCAACCTTGGCACCTATGTCTGTGTGCCTTTCTCCATCCCTCCCTCCCTCTCGTTGCTTGTTCCCCAGAGGTGTGAGGGAGGGGAAAGGCTGGGGTTTCTGATACGCTGTGAACAAAATCTAAGCTTTCTTCAGTCCCCACCACCCCCTGTAATAGAGAGCTGTTCCCTCCCCTCCGACCCCCTTTCCTTGCAGCTCTGCATGTATGTGCAGGGAGGGGTTGTTTGCAGAGCAGCGGGGGAAGAGCTGCAGGTCCCCTGCACGCAGTCCCAAGTGCATTCCCCTCCTTTCCCATCCCTCCCTTCGCACACACCTGTCTGCTCTTCTCCCTACAGCGTTTTCCTCCCTCTCCCCTGTTTCTTGGGAGAAGGGGCAGCTGGGCTGACGCTGCTGCAGCGAAGGAGCAGGCTGGTTTGGCCAGCAGCACGGCTGGGCTCTGCGGCCCTGGCCTGGGTCCCCTCGGGGATGCAGCTTGCAGCAGAGCAGGAGTGGGCATCATGCCACCAGGAGTGGGGCATACAGGGGGGGTTCCCCCTCCCTCCTCGTCTCATGGATATTTATTCCCCATGGAGGGTGCTGGCCTCCATTTCCTAGCCAGGTACTTCCTCTGAATACCCAGCCCAGCCTGGCACTGCTTTTGGGGTGATAGGCATGCTCTTTGTCACTGCTTATCTGCTGTCCCCTGGTGCTCCTGCCCAGCAGGAAGGGATGTTTTCCTGCCAGAGACAGTGTGTTTCATAAGCTAGGAACGCCGTGTGCCCTGCACAGGCAGTGAAGGGGCCCTGTGCTGAGCCTGACCCATTTTGGGGCGCAAAGCTCTTGGGAGGACCAGAAAAGGCCACCCGCTGCCTGGGGCTGCCCTCCGTGCCCCTTCCTCCAGCTCCTCTGCAGGGAAGGCAGGAAGATCAGCCACACTATTCCCATGCCATGTCTCTGTGCTGCTGGAGCTGCTGCGGTGCAGGGGTGGGAGGGGAGCAGAGCAGGGAGCAGCTGTTTCTCCCATTGCCTGGGCAAGTCCAGCCACGCTGGCAGCCCTCAAGGAGCACAGATGTGCCTGGATGTGCCTTTCCCCAGAGTAAGACCCTAAAGCAATGAGCTGCTGGCGAGGCAGCAGGCAGAGGGCATCCTCAGTGGAGTGGATTTTGGAGGGGAGGTTTGGGGGTTTGCACCTGCCAGGCTGTGGTTTCAGGCTCTGCACAGACTCTGGCAGATGCTGTGGTTTTTGAGTCAGATTTTGGGGCTGCCATGTTTTTCTGAGGAGAAGGGGCTGGCAGGGCCCATGCTGCAGCGCAGCCCTGGCAGTGGTGCTGGTGTGGTGTCCTCTGAAGAAGATGATGGGCTCCTCCCCTCCTGCCCAGGTCCCACCTGTTGATGCCAGCAAGAAGGGCACATCTTCCAGTGCATCTCCCCGCTGCCACCGCGGGACCTGCCATCAGCGGTCCCGGTGTACTGCTCTCCAGCTGCCCCAACACTTCCCCATCCACCCAAACTGCTGCCTTCAACTTCTGCCTGGTAGTGCCAGCTGTTTTTATTCATCTTTTGGGGTACTCCTGAACTCTGTTTTTCCCTCTTTCAGCAGCACCTCTTCCTCACTCCATCTCCAGTACTTCCCATCCCTCAGCACACACCGTGCTGGGTAGAAGCATCTTTGGGGAGCCTTGGGAACGGCTGATGTTCCCTGGTGGGATCACTTCTGGATGCTGCTGCCAGCTGACAATACTGTGAAGTGGTCTTTTCCCCTGTGGCTCACACCCTTCAGTGTGCGCGCGTGTGTGTGTTGCGGGTGACAGAGTGACTGTAGCGTTGCTGATGTGTCACTCTTCCCCTTGGCCAGGGCTCAGCAGGGAGCGTGACCATGCAGTCGTGCTCAGTTTCATTATTGGGGAGTTTGCAGAAAGCAAGCTCCTCCCGGATGGAGCCTCTGAAGCCATTTGGCACTGGTTAAATTCCTCAGCCCTCTCAGGACATGGCTTTGGCACTGGCTCAGGGTGGACAAGACAATAAATCCAGCTCTAGGGAGCTTGGTACTGGGTCAAAACTGCTGTGGCTACATGGTAGGAAATGCTGATCCAGTATGAACTCACTCTGCTGCTTCAGATTTGTTTAGAAAACAATGTTGGCTTAACTCTGTACTGGCAAGGTTTATGTTGTGTTGAGTATTATCTGTCTGCACCACTCTAGCTTGATGCTGGCTCGAGTGTTGTTTGTCCTTCCACATCTGGCATGCACTCCGGATTGTGTGTGCTCTGGCTAATTTGACAGATGCAATTGCACGTCGCAGCCAGCTTGGTTCAGTCCCTCCTGTCGGGCAAGACGATTTGAAAGAGGGTTGAATTACAGTCTTAGCAGGGAGCAAGCCATGTCCCACACCAGGCAGTTGCCCTCCCCTTTCAGGAGTTACAACAGCCTGTACCTTGAGAAGTGATGCACGGTGAGGCAGAAACCCAGCTCTCTGTAGCTCCATCTCTCCTAGTACCATCCCAGGTCCAAGAAGGTACTAGAGAGACAAGTACTTACTCTGGCTGGTGGACACATCTCTGCCTGGCTCTCCCCAGGGGCTTTTGAGCAGTGTCTTGCACGCTGTTGCTGCCCTGGAGAGCATGTGTGCAGGGACAAGAGGAGGACATCAGCTGGGAGGAGGGCAAGCATTGCACCGAAGAGGAAGGGGAGGGAAGCGTTGTCTCAGCAGGAGGATGTTGCATTCCAGCACTGACGACCCCACAGCCCCGTGGCCAGTGCACGGGGCCTGGGAGAGGTGTTATCATTCCTCACAGGATCATGTTGGCAGAAAATGGGGTTGTACTGTGGGCAGGAGTCAAGGCAGCCCCATTGGAGACAGGTGCTCATTTGGGACAGAGTACGAGTGCAGGGACTTTTTCCAGCTGTGTAACTCAGGTGCTAGTGGTGTTAAGGGAGTGAAAAGGGCAGGAAGGTGGTGAGGGGTGGTTCCCCTCTTGCTTGTGTGTGGACATACGCAAGTCTCTGGTGACAAAAAGGAGCATTTGCTGAGCAGGTTTTGCAGTCTGAAGCCAGATTTACTTTAAAGCCCAGCAAGATGAGCTTTTAGGGGGGTGAAGCCAAGGGATGACAATGCCTACAAAACCTTATTGCTAAGGTCTCCTGAATCCTAATCCCAGTGAGGTCTCTCACCGGTGACCATGCTGTGCCTCAGTTTCCCCTACCTTTGTGTGGAGCAGGCTGTAGCCACAAACACTGGGGAAGAGAAGGAGGATGGGGAAGGGGGATGTGAAGACATGATTACCATTTGCACAGTGCTTCAGCTGTGCGGAGGGATGCTGTGGGGAAAGGGAGGTGCAGCCTGCGGACTCCGTGCTTGCATGGCTGCGTGCTGACCTTCGCAAGGGGCTGGATGCTGGAGGAGAATCCATAATGACTGGGGTGCTGTGTGCCAGGGCTGAGGCAGTGATTCACTCAAGCCTCTGTTTGTTTGGGGAGAGAAAGAGAGTTTGTGGCTTGTCACTTGGGAAACAGAGTGGGGATTCAGCGGCAGAGGGCAGGCTTCTTGGCTGGGCCTCCCCAAGCAGCCACGCCGCGTGTCTCTGTGTGTATCAGGGGAGCAAAGGGGACCCTGGTACAGGCCATGACTGGCAGCCAGCCATCCCTGGTCCCTGTCACTTCACCTCCCCCCTGCACCCTCTGCAGAGAGGCTGCTGAGTGGCCAAAGACAGCCCCGAGATGCACACACATGTGTGACCCATGTGCATGAGGAGAGGGAGAGGAGTAAAAGCCTTTCTAGAAGAGTAGCTGGATGGGATTCATGCTGCCTCCCTGCCCAGCTTGGCCTGCGTGTGGTCCTGCGTGTGGGGGTGTCCATGCTGCTTCAGCCCAGCCCAAGCCGGCACCTGCAGCAGGGTTGTGCCTGGTGTGTGGGGCCAGGTCACAAGCTGGGGAGTCGTGTTGGGCTAACTTGGGGGATGAAGAAGACCTCTTCCTCCCCTGAGCTTCTGCCCTGTCTCATCCCTGCTATGCTTTGTTAGGTGTGAGCCGTGCCTTGTTTCTCAGAGGTGGAGACCGGGAGGCGTTGCAGAGGGAAAGGGAATTGTGAGGCATACAGGGGTATCGAGGGGATGGAGACACTAAGAAGGAGGGAAGACCTGAGAGAAAAAGGGCAGAAGAAGAGGAAGAGATGGGTGGAGAGTGAGGCAGGAAGAAAGCAGCATGTGTCTGTGGTGACAATGTGGTGTGCAAGTCTCTTATATAGATAACACAGGCTAGAGTTTGACCTGACCATGTTAGTACTGGTCATGGAAGTGGTCTGAAAAGCTTTGGCAGGAGGACCAGCTCTGCACAGGGGACTGCTCATCTCCCATCTACCTCTTCAGCCCAGGGAATAACCACCCTGAGATTACCTTTCCTGCTCTGAGCTATCTTCTCCTGTGCATGTTCCTCTGCTCCAGATATGGAGGAGAAGGCATGGCCGAGAAACCCTTCCCCATGTCCTCTGTCCTCCTGGTCCTGGCCCTGTGGAGTCAGTGGAGGCAAGTGTGCAGCCTAGCACTGCTGGGTGTTGCCTTGCTCTGTACTGGAGGGATGTTGGTGAAGTCTTAGAGAGAGCCACAGACTTGCCTCTAGACTGCTCACCAGAAATACTTGTGGCCACTTTACCTCACATAAGGCAACATCTGCCAGGAAAGAATTCAACATGCTACATGAGGCAGAATTTTCTCTACAATTGCCCCATCAACATGTCCTGTAAGAACTGAATAGCAGCAATTAGATAAAAGGGATTTATGGAAGTTTCTGTTCCTCTTTTACAAAATATACTTGAGTATGTATCCACCAGGTAAGGTAGGTCTGTCATAGGGTAGGTAGATTTCATTCAGATGTTCTGAGTATCATTTTTGATGGGAGTGTGGCAGTTTCCAGAAGCTGGAATGCCCTTGTTGGCCTGCAGACAGGCTTGCAGGTGAACATGTACCCACAGCCAGTCATGTGTTCAATGTGGTGTACGTGTGACAGAAAGCTGTGGGTGCTTCTTGACCATCTTGAGCTTCCTGCCTGTCCCCATGTTGTAGGACCAATGGGTCATGGGGCTTGAAGTCAGCCGCATATCAGGGCCATCAGGCTGTGCCCTGATCTGAACTCCCATGCCTTTTAAAGCCAGCCTGCATGGTGAGAGCTATCGAGAACCAGCCTGGCACAAAGAGAGAAACGCTCATATAATGGGGCTACTTGTTTGAGTTCCCCAGCATTTCCCATTGCGTTTCATGTCTTGGGACTGATTCAGCTGAAAGGCAATCAATGGAGCTAACAGCTCAGCATTGTTCTGCTCACCTTCTGATTTACTTCTTTTCATCCTTGCTGGGTTTCATCTCCTCCCAGGTTCATGCATCCCCCAGCACTGAGGTCACTTTCTTTTTATTGCACCTTAGGCTGTATATAATCAAGCTAGCTCCGTTCCTGCCCTGAATCTTTTGGGGTCAAGATGGAAATCACTATTCAGCAAGAGACCCAAACAAATGAGCAAAACTAGCCTGGTCCATCAGAACAGGATGGAAGTTATCCAAGAAAACTTGCACTGATCAATTCCAGTCACCTCCTGTGTTTAAAGTGACTCAGTAACTCCATTTTTAGGATGTTGCTGGGGAGCTGAATTCTCTTATGATTTCTCTTATATCAGCCATCCCTTCCAACAGTGTTTGTGGGATTCTTTTCCCATATCTGCTTAGATGAGGAACTGAGGGAACCATGCTAATAGAATAATGGGTGCTAGGACAAAGCCAATCATAAAAAACCCCCAAAACCCACTTAAAAAACCCACAAAACCTCCCCCCCTTTCCTGAACAATAAGTTATCAAGTCCAGATGGTTAAATCCGAGAGTTTGGAAGGAGCTTAAGTGACTGAGCTGCTAACAAAAATATGCAATCTCTTGTGACAAAAGCTACTGATTCGGGGAATTGGAGAACACCAAATGTTGTACCTATATTTAAAAAAAGGCTCCAGTGGTGATCCAGGGAATTAAAGATCAGTAAGCTTTGCATCTGTATCTGGTAAACTGGTGGGAATGATAACTAAAAAGCAGTGCTTGAAGACATCTGGAAGATTGTGGTCTGATAGGGCCTAACCAGCACGGGTTTGGCAGAGGAAAACTGCATCTTGCTAATCTCCTACAATTCTTTGAATGTGTCAGTAAAGCAGTGGATAAAGGAGAACCAACTGATATAATGTATTTCGACTTCCAAAAGGCTTTTGAAAGATCCTGCACAAGACCTACTAAAGAAGCTAAGTAGTCAGTGAGAGACAAAATATTGACATAGATCAAAAACTGAGTAGGAGACTGAAAGAATGAGGGGATTAAACAGTCAAGTTTCACCATGGCAAAAGGTTAATGTGGCCTCCAGGTTCTCTTCTAAATCCCATGTGATTTACTGTATTGTTTAATGACTTGGAAAGGTGGGAGGAGAGATATGCCATATGAAAATTTGCAGATGAGACAAAGTTATTAAGTTAGCTGTGGCCGGCAAGGGCTGTGAGAAATGCTGGGAAAATAGAGCTGAGTTAAATGAATGCACTGCACTCTGGTGTACAAAACTCAGTGTTGATATGTTCAAAGTAATATGTGTTGCAGGGCAGGTTCACAACCCTCTAGATACCCCCAAAGGTCCTGAATGAAGGGTATCAGCCAAATGAAAGTGTGGGCAGATGTAAGGGGGCTCTTTGCAGAGCTCTACCCCATGTTGTGCTGCCCTTGAGCAGGCAAAGTAGCTGTTTGGCTGTGGAGGCAGTGGGTAGAGAGTACACTGGAAGGCTACAAGGCTCTCAGTACACCTGCAGTGCCACCTCATTTGGAATTGCACACTGAACTGGGTTCAGCCTGTTTCTGAAGGGATGCTGGAGAACTGAAGGGGTTCTGAGGTGAGACAGAAAGCCTTTGAACACCCTCAAGTGAAGGGATGGAGGAGGCAGGGGTTGCCGGTGTCAGACAGTGGACTGGGAGTGGATGTTGGAAGGAAATGAAATTATGAGACTTTTGAGTACATCTGTCCTTCCTTTCCTCATCACACAGGAATGAGGGAATGCACAGTGATGTTAAAATGCATGGGATTCAGATTTACAAGGTTGGACAGTGGAGCTCCAGGTCATGAGATTTTGTCAGGGCCAGGAATTTAAAAGGGTTCACAGCGGGCTTGTGTATTTTTGTGGAGAGCAAGAATATACAAATGAGCTTTAACCAAGGACAACCCCAACTTTGGAGCATGAACCTTCAGGTTCAGTCTCCAGAGCCCGTATTAACCTGCAACTCATAGCGACCAATAAGAAAAAGAAGATAGGAGCACATTGTCCCTCATTTGTCCGCTCTGAGGTTGTTCCACCTTTACCCCCCAAAAAGATCTGGTGATGTCTTTCATGAGAGCCAGTGTGGACATCTCTCTGATCTGGAATGGTTATTTCTCAGCGTGGACCTTACTTTAATAACACCTGCTGGGACATGAGCAGTGAAATTCTGTTTATGTCCCAGCTCCTCTGAGCATGACATGTGTTCAGGAGCACCCTCAAGCTCAGAGAAGAATGGGATCAGATTCTCTCCTAACATCAACTGGCATAATCATGTTGAAGTCAATAGTAAGAAGCAGGGTTTTCAGCTTCTGAATTTGAACTCAGCTCCAGTGAAAACCAAACAACACACACACATATACAAAAAATGCAAAACCACATAAACTCTTGAAATTTCCTGAGATCAGAAACTTAACCTGGGAAGTTCCCATATGTCCCTGGGAGACTGCCCATGCTTCCACCTCCCGCCTGAGCTATGGATGCAGGAATCAGTGCCAGGATAACAGGGTATTGCAGCCTTTCCATTTGCCAGGCCAACCTGGAGCCCAGAATTAAAAATCTGTTGGGGGTGAAGGGAGAAGAGAAATCCTTGAGCCTATAGAAACACTGAAACCTTATTATTTCCTCCTCTCTTCAGTGTTAAGGAGCTGAATCTATAAACACCTCCGCCCTGTCCTACAGCGTTCCTTACCCAGAAGCACAGTCCCAGTTCTTGGTTTTTTTTACTGAATACATGATAAAGGGTGCTGAAGTCATTAACAGCTTGGCTAACTGAGCCTGTTCACAGAGTTTCATTTCTAGCTATTTGTGTGTAGCACACAAATCTCAGACTCCTCATAAGTATGTCTCCTTCCTGGGCAGCCCACGAGGTGCGAGTGGAGTGACTTCTTGCACAGGGAAATGTTTTTAAGCCAGGAAAACAAACACTGAGGATCATCTCCACATGCTGCTCTTTGCTGGATCTCTGAGCCCTCTTGTATTCTTAGAGCTGTGATTTGTTTTGGTGGGTAGCTCAGAGCTACACCCACTGCAGCTGATATGGATAGAGTGGGAGCAGCCAGGCTCACGTCCCAGCACCAGCAGACCTGGGGTCAATATCACACCTTTCCATGGCGTTAAAAGCTCCTGTATGGCCAGAGGGAACTTTGGCAGTGTTTCAAAGCTGACATCATCACAGCCCCTGCGAACCTCTGGGGTGGAAGCAACATCTCCAGCACCTCTCCTGGAATCCAGGAGCTGGGGACTGCGGGGGCTGGGAGACGCTGACGTCACCCATGCTGCGTGCCAGCAACCCTAAGGCTTTGGAGACGGCTTGATCACCACTACTCTATTATAGTACCTAAAAAGACCTCTGGGATTGGAAGATGATTACATCTCTCTGCTCTATTAATGCAACCAATGAACCTCCAGGGCCAAAGGATAAATGCACCATCTCTGGAGTGTTATAGCATTTAGAAACGTCGCTCACTGACTCACAGCTGTCTTCCCCCCCCCACCACCACCACCTTCAACTTGTCTCGGCTTCCAGCCACCTTCTCTACTGAGGTGTCGCTGGATTATCCTTGTGCTTTCACAGTAGCTGGTTGTGTGCAGCACTGAGATGAGACTACACTACCTTTTCACTTGTTATGATTCTGGGGACATTGGTGTTGTGATGCATTTGCTAACCCTTTGTTCTATAAGTGCAGCAAGGGACCACTGCAATAGACCATTTCCACTCTTCATACAGCATCTGTGAACCTCTGGTACTGCTCTGCTGTGGCACATGATCTGCTTTTTGCCTCTTACAGGTGGGGCTCTTCTCACACTGTTATGAATGTTTCAGAAGACAGCTCGGCACCTGGGAACAGCTGCGTCGTATCAGCAACTGGAGCTTACTGACAGGAAGGGGGATACTTCAAATGTCTGGTCAGCAATCCTGGCATTTAGAAAGCACAAATTAATTTCTCAGACACCCTAGAGAGGTGGAGTTCTGTCATGTTATGAACCAGACTTGTAGATTCTGGGGAAAATCCTAAAAGCTTTTGGTAATAGAGGTTTTAGTGAGTTTAATGCCGATGGAATTAAAAGTCTCTAGGCACTCGTTGTGAATGGATTTACATCAGGGAGATTAGAAAAGGGAAAACGTTATTGGTGTCCAGGAAACTCAGGAGAGCAGCTGTCAGCTAGTTCAGATGGAAAGTTCCCCAGTGGGCAGATGCCCTGACAGCCAGGCAGCAGGCACACGCACACCCTGTGGTGTTGCCTTGCATGCTCACAGGCTGGGGACATGTCCCAGGGCCCACTGTGAGTCATGTCACATGCAAACATTCACAATGGGAGGTTTGCCCTAGACAGTTTTATGGACATCGAACATGAGCGAATGCAGTAATGGTCTCTCCATTTTGGCTGGCATGCTCTTACACAAAGACCCATATGCCTCACTCAAGTGCTACTGGCCTTTCTCAGCGTGTTCATTGCTGTTCACTCCTACCAAGGAGCATGGAGGAGGAAGACTTGCGTTCCTCCCTGCCTACAGAGAGACACACTGCACTGGATGGACTGCAAAAGTCTCTTCCTTCAGGGCTGGGCCTTTTACTGACCCTTTTCTTCCTACCAGAAACACTCCTGGCATGTAGCTATGAAGTGTAACTACAGAGTGCATTTAAAAGGAATTCTAGACAAGATCCTTATTGAAGAATTTTGTGAAGTGTAGTAAATTCAAGTAAATTTCATCCAACTCACAAAATCCTCCATCTTCAAGTTGTCTGGGAGGGCAACCTGGGGAGGCATCACTGTATGCTGGCGAGGTTCTGCTCCTTTTCCCAAAGCCTCAGTGTTTTTCACTGCTGGAGGAAGCACCCTGGAACTAGATGGCCCTTGCCTGTGCTCTTAGATAAGAAAGGCATGATCCTGGAGTGTTTGTCCTTGGACTTCCCTGCTGGGGCGGGGTTGCTGAGGCTGTGCTCTTTGCTGAGGAATCACAGACGTAATAGAAGAAAAGACACCAAGAAACCTACAGGGAGAGTGAGAAGGGATTTGGCCTTAAGTACATGAGCTGGTTATTCTCCTCTCAGGAAGGCTCTAAGAGCCGATTTGTCTGCTGTCCCTCTTGTTATTTCTCTCCAAAGTCCTCATCACTTGTTGGTGCATCTTGCTGAGAGCAGAGATCAGGGTTAATTCACCCTGGCTTTCTTCTTAAGTGGGACATCATCAAGCTGAGGACTCAATTCAAATCCTGCTTCAAAGATCTTTATCTACTCTGCAGCCTAGGAGAGCTGGCTGGAAGATCAGGCTTTGCTAAAGCAGGGAGGTCCTGGCTCCAGCAGAGATGGGCAGGAGGGAGAGCAAGGTGACTGACCAGGGTTAGGGAGGTAATAACCTGACTTTATCGCCTAAGGGCTCACAAGCACCACCTCTCTCAGCACACCGAGAGTTATCCTTGCTTTGTAAGGTGAAGATAACCTGTCCACAACATACAGCACAGAGCTGGGATTCAAGCCATCCCTTTTTTTCCTGTTGACTCTGAGGGGCTGGGCTGGGGGGAAGGCTGCTGGAGTGCCCTCAAAACAAGGTAACTGGTATTTAGTACCAGGAGCAGGGCAGGCACGGTGGCTTTAATGTCCCTCCCAGCGAGCTGGTAGATGCCATCAGGGATCCACACAGGAGGAGGAGGAGATGGGAGAGAGGAAGGAGTGTGAGCAGTCTCAATGCCTCCCCAGGGGGGCCCTATTGTGCTGGCAGGAGATGGTGGGAGTGTGGGGAGTCAGGGAGGAAAGGCGTGAAGGGGGGATGCTTTCTTTGCTGGCAGGCTGGCATCCTGCAAAGCGGCAGGGAGCGAGCGGGCATTGTGGCAGACAGCCCTTGTCCCTGGGCTCCCATTCATCAGCATGGAGATGCAGCTAGGATAGAAGAGGGGCTTTTTAAAGTAAACCACAAGATTTGGAAGAGAAAATATTAATATCGTGATTCAGCATGTGGCAATGTGTGGTAAGCCATCAGCAGTGATGTCTGGGCAGGAACTAGACCTAACCCTGAAGGTTCAGGCCTAATTTGTGGTGGGGAAGGGAGTAAATATATTGCTGTGACTGCTTATCCCAGGAAGGTGTCTGACCTGGCACTGATGAGGATATACTTGTCCTGCAAATGTATTGCATCTGAGCTGCTGGCCATGCGGGCACCTGCCTTTGGATGGGTGGACAGCGAGCTTGGGGCATGCTTCTGTGTAGGTTGCATCGACGCTGACATAACCTGTGTATCTTAGCAAAGGGAGCCACTCTGGAAATGGCTTTGTAGGTGGCACTGCAAAAACATTTGTGTCCTTCCTGCATCCTGGGAGAAGGAGTTTCTATCCCACCATTGTCTTTCTTGAGGCACCTCTGTTTCTGTCAGTTTATCCACCAGTGCAAAGAGAACATTGGTGCAGGTGCTCCCACCTTGCCAGACAGCCATGCTGGCTGTTGTAATAACCTCATTCAGGCAGGATGTGTTCACCCCCTGTAAACAGTAGTCATTGTCTATTCCCAGGCAGAACTGTGCTTCTGGAGGGCATCTAGCACAACTAAATCATCATGACAACCAGCAGCAACTTCAGGCTGCTTTCACAGAGCTGTTTGTGGAATCACCTCAGCCCTTTAGCACAAGATGTACACTTGCAGGAAGCCCTGCCACTACAGAACAGAGAGGCTTCTGCTTTCTGCAAGTTGTGTGTCCCTGGCAAGTGCTCGTCCATGGCTAACATTC
The DNA here is from genome assembly GCF_949628215.1 of Phalacrocorax aristotelis. NCBI lineage: Eukaryota > Metazoa > Chordata > Aves > Suliformes > Phalacrocoracidae > Phalacrocorax > Phalacrocorax aristotelis. Next base: position 161,202,281 of record NC_134276.1, on the reverse strand, counting down.
ACTGCTGACAGGGCAGCTATCAGAGCTGTAGCAGTAGCAATGGGTAAGGCAACTTGTGCTGCTGTGAGCTTTCTTAGCAGGCAGGAGATGGGAGAAAGGGGTTCTTCAGCTCAGTGGGACCACTGAAAGCACATGGGCTTTGCAGCTGTAAGGATGCTATGAAGTTGTTGGGTGCAAAAGTCTGTGGTCTTCAAGCCTTGACTTAAATGAGGACAGGCTCATAAACGCATGGTGGGGCACACTCACCACTTTCCTGGAATGGGAAAAGTTATCTGAGGGCAGCCCCTAGGATTTT